>NC_090896.1:49850468-49867968 GCF_036669925.1 Montipora capricornis
TAGGTATGATATCCTTTTAGGTATTTTGAACTCGTTGATTATTAGCATTTGAACAAGGACTCTAACTATAAAAGAAATAGCCACCCCTTCTCTGTGTGTGCAATCGTTGCATCCATTGCTCGTCCAAGATTTACATGTACATATGTACTGTAATGGTTAGAAAAACGTTTAAAACAATAAATGGGCCTTTGTTCTTTTAACATTGGCCCTTCAATTTTTTCATACTTTGGTGAATGTTAACAGAAAAATGAGGAAGAACTGATTGTCTTTATCAAACCAGAGTCATAGTGAATTTGTTATTCACCAACTTAAATGTTTTGAAATTGTCAACAGTTCAGTGTCTGGAATGAAATGACTGACAGTGTCTTGTTCGAGGAGACCGGTCCACTAAATGGATTTATTATTGGTGGTCCCCAATTCAACTTGTGACCTACTCCAGTTGGGTATCTTAGTGCTCTGTTTATTTAAATTAAAAAATACACCCTTTTTAAATATCGGTTTATTGCTCTTGTCCCCTATGGGGTAAATCCGACCTTTAAATTTTGGATTCTTGTGGTTGTCAGGAATGGGTTTAGAGTGTTGGCTAAACCAACAGAACTTTTCGTTATGCAAATTATTAATTTGAGTCAGTTTGTTGAAAATTGAATCCTTCCTTAATCCTAGGAGTCAGGGTGGTTTAGTGGTCATCAACTGTGCCTCCCACCTCTGCGACCTGGGTTCAACTATGGCTTGGATCGTATGTGGGCTGAGTTTCAGTCGATCTCAATCTGACTCTGAGGGTTTTTCTCCGGGTACTCTGGTTTTCCTCCCTCATCAAAATCGACTCCCGGCCTATTCCATCAGGCTGTGGTGCCATGCTCTGAGGTCATACATGGGTTGTGTTCAGGGGCCAAGCGCCTAGTCGGCAGCACAGCTCCTTCGGTCCAACCTCGTTGAGCTGCGCAGTTAGTAATTCAGTCTCCGACTGCGAGAAAGGGCGATTAGCAAGTCAGATATTAGATCAGTTGTCCTTTCACCCATTGCCAAGCAACTGATATCCTATCCTTCCCATGGTTGCATTACACTTTCCCATCATTTCATGTAGTTGCAAAAATTAAGGCATATGACTTTGTAGAGCCCACAGACCAGTGGGGCACATTGTTCATTCAGGACCTATGTAAACGACCCAACTCTCCAGTGAGTTCTAGTAGCTCAATGGGTAGAGCATCCGACAGGTGTTCTGGAGGTCGTAGGTTCGAATCCTTCCCCAGGACTCTGATATTTCAGTTGTCCTTTCGTCCATTGCCAAGAAACTTGTATCCTATCCTTCCCACAGGCGCATTACACTTTCCCATCATTTCATCTGGTTGCAAAAATTGAGGCATATGACTTTGTAGAGCCCACAGACCAGTGGGACGAATTGTCCATTTAGGGCCTGGATAAACGACCCAGCTCTCCAGTGAGTTCTAGTAGCTCAATGGGTAGAGGTTTTTTGGACCCAGCAAGGTTGAAAATTTTAATGGATCTTGATTTTCTAGATATAGCACTTGATGAACCTATCAGGGATGATGGATTTGGTGGTGAGGGTGTGGATTTTCTTGCTGATGGCTTTGGAGATGAACTTAATGCTGATGCACTAGTGCCTGATTTTGGTGACTTGCCAACCACAGTTGCAGCAACAGATGTTACCCTGGAGCCTGTCGACACAAATCTAGTTGAAGAAAAAGGAAGTCCTCTTACTGAGGCTGGTCAACAAGACGGTGAGTGAGTGAAGGGTTTGTGCAGTACTACCCACAGTACACCATTTCTGTTAAGCTCAAGGTATGTTTCAGTTTGTTTGCTTTTTATCCTTATTGAATTAATTCCATGTCATTTACACAGGTGTAAACGACACAGGCAATGAAACAACCCTGTTGCACAATGAAGTTGAAGCTTTTGTTCTTGAACCAGTGGAAGTTGTTCAAAAAAAGAAACGAAGCAAACGAAAGAGAAAACTAGTGGTGGACGATCCAAAGATTTTAGCAACAGAAGCAATCAAATCTCAACTCTCAGACACAACAGATATCGTCACACCCGCAACTCTGGCTCCTCCAACAAAACGTAGAATGAAGCTCAAAATCACTTCAACTGTAGAAAAGCTGTTTATGTCACCTTGTTCTGAGGCCCTTGCATCACCGATTGAAAACTCCCTAACGTGCAATCTTACACGGATGGACGTTGATGACGAACCAGAAATTCCAAGAGTAGAGGAAGACGTGTCTTGCATTTATGAACAAAGCAAATGCTCCTCAGTGTCTTTTGCAAATGAGGAGCCCAATGTAACTGTTATCCCAGAGGATCCCATTGATCAGGCTCTGGAAGAATATGAACGTCCTGTGGAGGAAGAAGACCCATTCTTATCTGAGAGAATGGATGATATTTATCCAGGTAACAAAGATGAGCCTGAAGATATGGAGCAGCAAGTAGAATCAACAGCCTCTGAATTAAATGAAGAACAGCAAAGCTCCGAGTCAAGTGAACTCTTAGAAAACCGACGCTGGACAAAGCGCACTCAACAGCTACTTCACACGCTGAAAAGGGAATTGCAGAAAAAAAACGTGGTTAATTTTCAAGGTTTGGTGCATAAGAGTAATAGGAAACAAGCTGCCTATAAATTTTACAGCTGTCTTTTGCTCAGCAAAGAAAGCAGTATTGTCATTGAACAGAAAAAACCATTTGGGGATATAAAGATTTTAAAGGGGCCAAACTTTGACATGGTATATTAATTTTGCTTGGTTTAGACCAAGTTGGTTACATCACAACTTCATGAAGTTTAAAATTTTGTGATAATATTACAAAACTATATATAAGAGATGTCTCATAAAGTGATCAAGCAAATACAATCTTTTCCACCTTGCTAACCATAGAAGTTGTTGAAGTCCGTTCCCTCCAGTGCAAAACCTTAACACCCGCACGAAGAGAATCCTCTACTGACACTTGAAAAGTTGTTCGTCATTTTATCGCAGTTATTGTTCTTGAACATGTTTCTTTTACTTACGTAAAGTAGAATGGAATTTTGTTCTTGCAATCTGTTTCATGGGGCAACAAATAACTTTTTAGCTTTGTCTACACTAATTTAATGATTAAGGTCAGCCATACTTGTGTGTCTGCTATGCCAATCCTTAACTGTGAAAAAGAACTGACGGCCAGTAAAGCTTACAATCGTAAACAGATAAACGAACGATATACCGTATCAATTCACGTAGTTTGTCAACGTTGTCTTCATCCCAACGAATGTCAGCTAATCGCGTTTCCTTGGGGAAAATCTGGTTTAATTTAGAATTCTAAAGTCTTTACTTTGGTTTCACTTGAATCTATATTGTAGTGACAAAACCTCAACTGATATCGCATTAGCTTTGTGGATTCTGTGAAGTCTTGTTGGTAACAGGCCATATCTTTTTCTGACATAAGCTTTGCCACTTTAGCTATAATGAAGCGTGATTTAGCATGGCTTTTCGTGTAATCGACTTAAATCGGGCGGGGTTGATAATAAATTTGATATTGTTACTGTATATGTTAATTTTATGCAGCGTTAATTTTTGGGGGGAGTTATACCTTGGGAATATGTTTATTAAGCATCGAGATGCGTTGACATCCTTTTTTAGGTTGCGCTTATTTCGTTTGCTCCTCAGCACGAGAACATTTGTGGCAGTTATATATTTAACTCGAAACATTTCCAAACGAGTTTCATTTTACGTCATTTGTAAATATATTTTATCGTTTTATCATTGCACTGTAAATACTTCTGTAAGTGTCCTGTTAGAGTTAATAGAAGGATAAATTTATCTTATTATATAAACACCAATGAAATACCAAGTGAACTTTCGCGCGAAAACATGATATCTTCACCCGTGAAAAGATCGCTGTTGCTATGGTTACATATAAAAATCGCGCCTTTCGATGCCTTTCGTGAAATGATTTAATATTTCATAGGTGTTTATATAATAAATTGAATATTACATGGCCGCTTGTAGATACGAAATTTCTCTTCTCGTGTTGAGAAATTTCGTTTCTCCTCGCGGCCATGTAATATCCTCGATTTATGAATACAAGGATAAGGTATAATTTGTCTCGCTCATCTACATTTTAGTCCATACTGTGAATTTTAAACACGCCAAGATTTTAGTGTGAACATTCGTTGTACAAACATTTATGCTTGATTTTAGTATTAAAGTTGAGATTCTGTTATCAGTTACGTGTTCAATATTTGTTAGATTAGCATGGAATTGGTAATAGGGTATAGATTTAATTTTATCCTCGGCGGCCATCGCCCGTGTCTCCACGGATACCTTAATTTATATTCAAGGAGCCTTCACTCTAAGAAATTTCTTGGGCTTGCGCGTATTTTTCCGTTGTGGTCTTGTATTCGCTTCGACTTGTTTCTGCAGAATCAACAGATCTAGTCTCCTCTCTTCTACATCAGTGACAATTTCACTATAGGCTCAGTCAGTTTCAATTTTGTCCCCAGATAAAGTTGGCTATTGACAGAAAGAATATATTTTATTCTCTTTCAATCGACCACGACCTTAACTCGTGTAAAAGAACTAAAGGAAAAAACTTCCTTATGAAAGTTAGAATATTGACAGTTAAAAGCGCTTGGCTTAAAATTTCTAACGATCACAGTGTTAATTAAAGCAGCCGATTACAGTAACACTCCAGTAATGCAGCAGCTCTCGTAACCTGTTACGATCTGTTTGGCATTGTAAGCAGGTTCTATTGTTTTTTGTTTCAAGACCGTACTTCAAGGTGACGCATCTCTGGCTGGTCTGGGAGCATGCTTACTTCCAGATAGTTATCCAGTGGCATAATGCATCTAGAGCCCTCACCGCCACTGACTGTTCAATTATGCCGAAATTGAAAAAGAACTGTTGTCAATTGTCTTCCGCGTGGAGAGGTTTGACGGCTATGTCTATGGAAAAAGAAAGGTCTTTATTCAAACTGACCAAAAACCCATGAAGTCTATTATAAAGAAGAGCCTGCAACGAATGCTGTTGTGGTTACAGAAGTAAGGGCATCGAGATGCATATTGCAGATCCGCTTAGCAAAGCGTATCTCCCTTCGACCAATGAGAATGAAAAAGTCAAAGAGTATGTTGTGGATTGTCAATGACATGAGGTCACCTACCAAAATTCGTCAAGTGATTCGTCAGAACTGAGAGCTGCTACGGAAAGTGATACAGAGCTGGAGTTGTTAACCGCAGTTATCAAGCTAGGCTGGCCATAAAATTTGGCAGCTGTTCCCCTCTCTCTTTTTCTGTTCTGTGATCAACTGTAGTCGACGAAGTTTTCACTGTGATTCACGAGTTATGTTCTTCAGATTCTGTCAAGTTCTTTGTTTCACAACTACGTTACATAATGGTCTTCCAAAGAATAAAAATTTAAGCAACCACTAATATCCAACTTAGAATAACCATTTAAAGCCTTATATTAAAAAGTAAGATCAGCCATGAAACGTCTTTGTTTTAAAGTGTACAATTCCAGTTCTTTCAGTTGAGTGTTGTGGTCACTCTCAGATTTCAAAATGAGCCTCGTAGCTCTCCACTGGACACGTTCAATTATATCAATATTTCTTCTAGAATGTGTCGACTAAACTACCAAGCTATAATCCAGTTGGGATTAGACTAATGAACATTTTTTTTTAAAATGGAGCTTAAGCACGCGCGTTTTTGAGACGCGAACGGCAACCGGATGGTGGCTATTTCCCCTTTGAAGTTTTCTTCACACAACCACATTTCCATTGCTAAGTATCACTGTCCTGGCACGCGACATGTTTTGTTCTGGTTGCCGTCCGCGTCTCAAAAACGCGCGTGCTTAAGCTCCCTAATAAAGACTCTTCAACGTGGCCAACGTTTGCAAAAACGCAACCCTTCCTTGTTCTTGTACATATTTATTGCCATGAAATTGACATCTTAAATTCCCACAACCTGCTTCCGTCTGACCTTGTGGCTCAGTCGGTAAAGCAACGGTGATCTTACCCGAACGTTGTGGGTTCAATTCCCACCCTGGTGAGTGTGTTTCTCAGTCCTTGCCCAATGGTTGTTAAGATCATGAAGAAATAAAACATAGTTATCAATTTCCCGAAAGGTCTTGCAATCATCAGCATGAAAGGCTGAAGTGTTGCATGGTCAGATGCAATTTGGGAGATCAAAAATGAATATAGCAAAGTGTAGAGGATCCAGAATAGAGCATCGAATTGTAAAGTTTCCATTAGTTTCATTCATTTGTAAAGCCGCGGCTACACAAGCGATTTTTTGCTCGCGCTGGTGATGCGATTTTTTCAAACTTTGTCGCGTCGCCAGCGCGACATGAAAATCACACGTGTAGCCACCCTTGAAGTGGCGACGCGACGGGTGAAAAAATCGCAAGAGAAAGTCGCCAGAGTTGAAATCGCAGAGATAGTTACCCGTGTAGCCACCCTGCAACTTTTTGCCCGCGCTTTCGATGCGACTAAAGACTATTTAGCCAATGAAATTAAAGTAGGAATCTCTGTTTATAGTGCCCAGTATGCGATTCGCGCGGCCATCAATTTGTCGCCAAAATTTGTCACAAGTGTAGCCACCCTGGCGCGCAGGCGACGCGACAAAATCTGAAAAAAATCGCATCACCGGCGCGAGACAAAAATCGCTCGTGTAGCCGCGGCCAAAACTCAATACAGGATACAAGTTGCTAGGCAATGGGCGACAAAATCAGAGTCCTGGGCAGGTTCGAACCTACGACCTACGTAACAGCAGTCAGATGCTCTACCCACTGAGCTACTAGAACTCCTAGCAGTAGTAGTAGCAGCAGCAGTAGACTTTATTTGATGAGCAGGTTTGAAAAAAAGGCAAGACAAAGTCCTGATGCGGACTTGCTAATTAACTTACATCTTAAGTTAAATGACTAATAACCAATTACTGTACTTGATACGAGTAAATAGAATAATAAAGTCATAAAATTAAATCAAAACAAAACAAAAGAGAATATATGTCTAGTTCCTGAATGGTTCCATCATTTAACGTATTTGTATAAATTGAGGCGCATGACTTTGTAGAGTGGGACGAATTGTTCAGTCAGGACCTATGTAAACGACCCAGCTCTCCAATGAGTTCTAGCAGCTCAATGGGTCGAGCATCCGACAGGTGTTATTGAGGTTAGGGTTCGAATTCTTCCCTAGGACTCTGATATTTCAGTTGTCCTTTCGTCCATTGCCAAGCAACTTACATCCTATCTCTTTCCCACGGGCGCGTTACATTTTTCCATCATTTCATGTATTTTCAAAACTCAATAGCATCGCCAAATATTTGTACCAAAAGGTGTAGCGTTCATAACTGCGATGATCTAAGTCCTAAAATACTTCTTTCCTCTGCAGTTCAAATATGGTCTCTTCACTGAAAACTCCATTCGAAAAAGAGGTTGGATGGTGTTGTTTCCAGAGCTCTGAGAAGTGAGGTTTAGCTGTTCAAATAAATTGACACTTTCTAAAATACCCCCTTTTTAGAAAAATTGTACTTTGCCTTTATTATTATTATTAATTATTATTATTATTATTATTATTATTATTATTATTATTATTATTATTATTATTATTTTCTGTTCTCTGTATTTAAGTTCGTTTATTATTTACAGTTCTTTTTTTTTGTCGTCATTTGCACTAGCAAACCAATGACAAAGCCCTTTGTACGTCTTATTGTCATCAGTATCCTCATTCGGTGTTGATCTTATTAGAAATCAAACAAAGCTTCTGGTTTTCATGACAAGGTAAACGCCTCAGCCACAGACTGTGCTGATTTAAGACAGCCATCAAAATTGGAGTGCGTAAATGCGTCTCCACAAGCAATTAATAAAGGTGAGGCACACAACACGCTACATCCTGGGGCACCTTCTACTCCACGAACGACTTGACTGTAACGCCATCTTATACAACGACTGTCAATTGGAATTGGAAGGTCAGGAATGATGTCTTTAAGGTGTGACAAAAGGATAGTCTTGATAAGGCTTTGTTCTGCATCCCAGTGTTGAATACTGAACGATTTTGTGGAATGTACCAAAAGAGTGGGACCAATGTCTGTTGGATCTGGAACAAGAAAATATAAAGGATATTGTCTTTAATACGTCACCAAATTATTTATCACATGACTTTCAGTGTCCAATTACCATGAAGAGGTTCCATGCTGGGGCGGATAATCAGGATCCAGAAAGGGGGGAGGGGAGAGGGGGGAGAGTTCGGTCAAGTTCGGTCAGTTGAAACCCCAAACCTGAAATAAACATTTGGATTTCTAGCGAAACACTTACCGGTAAGTGGACAAACATCACCAACAAATACTATGCATTTGCTTTTGACAAACAGCAAAAAAAATAGTCTGACATAAAATGGACAAAAATAACATGACCGTCACTGAAGAAGGGGCAAAACTTTCTTCTCAAACTCCAGGTAAATAAGCTTCGCTTAACTTATCGTGATGATAAGAAAATAGAACACGAATCATTATGATATTGCTTTTCTGTGGGTGTGTCGGTAGATTTACAGGAAAGTGTTCCAATTCTCGCGGAAATGAAAAACATTTATCTATGGCTAGAGGATCGGCGTCGCAGTATGCAAGTGTTTCGTGGTGGACCACACTGTCGACTGACCATGCGTTCTTCCAGAGAGAGCCACTTGAATATTTCGGAAAGGACTTCGCGGGGAAGGCTCGTCATGATCATGGTTCAGGGAGTCCCTATGAAAATATTGAAACAATTAAAAGCCAAATCAAGCGGAAACCTGTTTTGCGTTACTTGTTTCTTTCACAAGTTTCATTCTCAACCCTAATTTGTACTTATATATGTATACTTCATTCGCTTTTTCTACAACTTGAAAATGATCTCAGGGAGATCGAAACGTCGTTTTTTATCGGTAGTTTTCATTCTGAAATGTGTTTCAAAAAAACTACTTGTGAGAATTATACAAGGAAGAATACGAATTGTTTTGTAGTGCACAGCATGTCTCCAAAAGTCCTAACCCTAACCTGTACCAGCGTGTAAATATCTTTACAACGTTATGCATGATCCTAGTCTTTGGCAAACTGTTTATTCTTATAGTGAATTTATTCTTTCCCCGTTTAATTGTTTATTTAGACACAATAGAGATTTACAAAGGCTTTCGGCATTCCCAACGATCTGTAACTTTTATAGAAAAAATTAAAATGAATTGTATCAATTTAATTTTTTTGGATCGTGCATATAATACTTCATTTTTTTTTTGCTTTACTTTGTTCAATACATGCCAAGTTTAAAGTATCTCGATACAACAAGTTGCCAAAATATACTAGAAAGTCTTTTCAATTCTCTTTACAAGGAAAAAAAACAATTGAAATATTACGCATGTCAACTTCTTTTCAAGTACGAGGAAAATCCTCGGTTACCGCAGTTAAGGACGTTCGCACCAATTGTTTCTGCGCATTCTTACTGCGCACGCAAATGCACACGCCACGTCATACACGAGCGCACGAGCTAAGTAATAAAATGAGAAATGGTAGGGCAAAAGGCCATTGCTATAGCTTTGCCTGGATTTAACGGTCTTGGACGTTCGGTGACCCCAATTTTTCTTTCCAGAAACGGATTTTATTTACAATTATCTCCACGTTGTCCAAAAATGAACAAAAAATCAATGTGGGAAGTTAAAAAAATTTCAAGATTTCTGCTCACGGGACATCAAATCCTGCCATCTTGCGGCGGCAAGGCGCGTGAAACTGTGGTCGCTAAATGCGAACTTGATCTTTAAGGAACCTCACCAGTTGACTAAATTCACTTAATAAGTCCACTTAAACAATATTTGGCAGAGAAGATTTCACTTCAAAGATTTAATTGCAATATATTTGGGTTTACAGACACTGGCCTTATTCGCTAACGAAGCCCGATTTTGTCACATTTTGGGTGTTTTCCGGGCATGTTCTCTCCAAAACGAAGTCGGTGACCCCCCATTTTTTTTACATTTCTGACATAACTAACTCATCATCTTACAGTGGTAAAATTTTCAGAAAAAAATCAATGTTGAATAATTTTCGCGCAAACGTCCTTAAATCCCATCTGAGTTAAAATTGTTGATTGAATCCGGTGACTGCGAAACAATTTCGTTAAATCAAGACATTCTGTAAAACTGTGCATTCTCAGAATTTACTTTTTCTTTTCTGAGGGGAAACCTTTAATCATATGGGAACAGTTTCTTACGAATTATATATAGGTTCAGTTTGACGGTGTTAATAAAATTCCAGAGGAACTGTATTGACCATCAAACTTGTAGCTGGACAAACACGGTAGCATATATAGTAATCACATGAATGTTATAATTTGATGTTCTTACCTTGCGAGGAAAGAGATTAAATCTCTAATAAAAGGGTTAATTTAAATAGTAAACGGCTCAGCGTGTATAGTTGCGAGTTATACTGAGTTGCACGCGGGAGGTTGCAAAGTGTGTCCATTCTTGTGGAAAACAGAATCGAAGGGCGCTTTCCTTTTGTCAGCACTGGCCGGCCAGACCCGTCAGTTTGCAAAGAAAATGCAACAATATGAAGGAACACTTGCATGATAATCCCTTGCATTCTTCTGGTGGAGTGTATGCACCATCCTCGAAGTGTGTTAATTTGAAGGCGTTGTAAATGAGAGAGAGTTTCTTTGTACTGTACAGTATGTTACAAAGAGGTTATGACAATAATCTAAGACAAAGACAAACGAAAATACAGTAACTCGTCACCCAAAATAACTCAAAAGCTAAACTAGTTGGGTAGCCAACATTGATTAATTCAAACATGTTTACAAATGTCAGAAAAGAGGCACAGAGCCATGGATTAATTTTGTCAAGTTCCTGATTGACAGTTTGCTCAAGATGATGTAAGTCCCCATGAGAACAGAATCATTAGAATCATTTGCAAACAGATGAAAGTTAAGAATGGACGAAGAGCTAACAAAGTCATTCATACAAGAACAGAGCCTTGTGGCACCCCACATGTTACTTGCAAGATATCTGAGAAAGTATTATTCATAGACTATTGCGACTCACTGGTCGCCAATGCGACCAAAAATTGAGTGCTGGGGACCAGATTTTCAGAACTGGTCGTCAGCTGGAGAATCACGTTTTGCCTAATAACCCAGGATAAACAGTAGATAACAGGTACACGCACCACTGAGCACATGACACCTATACTTAAGACTCTACCCTGGTCACCAATAGAGGCGAGGATCAACTTCAAGATACTACTGATAGTGTACAAGACACTAAACGGACACTCGGCTGACTACTTGGAACCGACAATTAAAGAATACTATCCATCACGCACTCTATGGGCGTCATCTCGTTTTCTGTTATGTATACCACCACATAAATCCAAGACCTACGGTGGCCGTTCTTTTTCTAATGCGGCACCACAATTGTGGAATTCAATCCCTCAGGGCATTAAAGAATCAGAAACTACGGAAACATTTAAATCACGGCTCAAAACATTTATGTTTGAAAAACACGTTTCAGATTAATACTACATGTTCACTTTACGATTATTATCTGCTCACTATATGAATACTATATGAACATAATTATATGTACTTTTTATATAGCAACTTTTTAAGAAATAGATAAAATATGAGCGGGAGACCTTTATGGGCATTTAAAACGGCGAGACGCAGGCGAGCCGTTTTAATTCCCATAAAGGTCGGAGGCGAATATTTTATCTTACTTGTGAAATGAAACAATAGAATGTGTTTGTCATGTTAATCACGTGGGCGTGAAGCTGTCCCATAGGAGTCTGGAAATACTCAGCACTGAATTACATGTAGGCAATCGGCCTTATTCATGATAGCCGCCATGTTGGTTTTCATATTGTCATGCAAATTAGCCATATGTTATGTTGGGGGGCAAACATTGAAAAAAAAAAGCAAATTGCGGAAAATCGGCTCAACGAAATATTAAAATAACATTGCAAAAAGTCCATTTTAGTATTTAGAATTAAGTACCTTTTATAATATTTTTTCATCTTTTGATTGCCTTTGACAATTTGACTTTCTACTTCGTTATCTGCTCATTTTTCATGTAATGATTGTATTTTACGGCTTAGGTGATAAACATTCAATGAACGTGAAACAAATCATCTGTGTGGCTAAGATGTTCGTTATAACCTCTCGAACTTGTGTTGTTTCCCCCTAAGAAGTGTGTAGCTAATTTGCATGATGATAGCAAATCCAACATGGCGGCCATCGTGAATAAGGTCTATTCATTTTCATAGAGCTTTTGTAGTAGAAACATGGCTGGTCGGTTTTGCTCTCCAAAGGGTAAAAAAGAAGAGACCACTTTTGTGTCGGAAGCCACTCCAAGAGCAACACAATACAACACTAAATGGGGCAGAAAAGTCTTGGAGGAATGGCAGCAGCGACGGCAAAATAAATGTGCAACGTCAGAACTTGTTGGAGTAGCCGGTCTCAAATGCGAAGGTGTTCAAAATCTGACCGTTTCACTAGAGCACATGTCGCCAAATACGCCATACTTTTGGTTGAACAAGTTCGTTTGTGAAGTGGCCAATCAAAATGGAGAGCGTTATCCGCCCAATTCGCTTTATTTGTTAATTTGTGCGGTTAACTATCATTTAAGTGAGACTGGAGGAGGCTGACAAGAGGCAAGTAATTGTTAAGTAATAGTTGTGATTGAAATGTCAAACTTGTGATTGATTAATAAACTTTGCACAAATTTACAGGACTCGTCTTTATTAAAGTTAAGCATACTAATTAAGTGAGCTAGAGATCTTTAAAAAAGTTATTCCTATTGATAATTCAACTAATTAAAAATTCATCAACCCCAGCCTTCTCCTGCTATCTATTCAATCCCTCCCAGTGCTTACAGACAGTTGAACTTTATCGGGATTTATAAAGCATCACATGTGACCTGAATAGTGCGTTTCTGTAGGCTGTCATCCTTATGAATTATTAATGAATTTTACAATATTTTAGATTAGATTCTTATACTAAACATAAATTAGATATTCATTTCCATTTATATTGTAAGTGCATTGCGATTAGAAGTGCGCACTAAATACGTTTGTTGTTATTAATAATAATAATAATAATATTTTAGTCTTAAAGTTTTACACACTTTAAAGTGATAGCACAAAACTTCGATCACCACGTTTACTAGGCGCCATATTGCTTCAGCGGCTTCATGGGATCGTGGCTGCACTTTAACAACCTGTGCTTTTTGCCAGTTACGTGAGTTTTTGCGGCCGGTAAGATTCAGTCATAAGGTTAATTGAAAATTTAAATCTCTCATCAGTTATGAATGCTAAAAACGTAGATTTAGCTAAATTACCGAAGGACGTCCTCGGAACTATTGTAGCTTGATATTGATAATATATTGATAATGAACTTGGACATCGCATAATGAGTTTGAAATTTGTATGGAACCTTCAAAAAGCAACCTGTACCCTTAACGTATTGTAGGTTGAAGAACTTGTCCCCTCTGTTAGAAGGCGGACACCTGCAAAATTGACTATACAAGGTGATTAATAAATGGTGGTAAATATCGGTAGAAAAGTACTTCAAGAAAACAAGTTCCTCTGATTCTAGAGGCTACTGAAACCTTGCGAGCCGCTCCTTTCATATTTTATCCCGGTCGGAGACTAGTACGAGCATTGTGGTTTTGTGGGGGCCTAAGCCGAGCAATTGTGACTCTTTCCATTTGACAGAACTGAGCGGCCAGCACCGGGCATTTGGAAAGACTAACTCTACAACTCATTCATATTTAACAGGCAACAGTTTGTCTCTATCAGTGCTCGAAATTAACTTTTTTGCTCAGGTGCCATCTGGCGACTAATGAAAAAAATTTAGTCGCCAGATCATAAATATTTTGGTCGCCAACTTATTTAGTATATGACTTACGTAAGAACAGGATTTGAAATGTTACTTTGCATGCAAGGAAGTCATAATTATTAAATAGCAAGAAAAAACAGCACAAGAAAGACCTCTAAAGCCACTGTTGTTTGGGCTTTTGTCTTTAGTTTAGTGATGGTGGTTATTTGAAATGGCACAAAGCACAGAATGCTTGAAGTCCGTGTTTTCCATAGCAAGGCAAGGTCCTTTATCCTTGCTTTTCACCTCTTCAAAACGTAGTACTTTATTCTCCTGGGGAAACTCGAGCTAGCAGTGAGGACTGGATATTTCAATCGCACTGCCGAGGTCAAGGCTAGGCCAGAGCCTCAAACATGACCTCCCAAACATGTACTCGCAACACGGCTGGAACTATGACGGAAGTTTGTTAGTTGCAATCTTTTAAAATATTTCTCCGAAGCGGCAGAAGTGTTTGGAAAAAGTTGTAAGCGTGGATCAGCCAGAGTCTTGAAGAAATAAACTTAAGATATCAAGTGAGGCTATAATCCTCGCAGTTATGAACGCAATTGCAAAAATTGCGTAAAGAAGCCTGAAAAATTCAGGACTTCAATGGGGTTTGAACCCGTGACCTCGCGATACCGGTGCGACGCTCTAACCAACTGAGCTATGAAGCCACTGACGTTGGGAGCTGGTCATTTGTGGGTTCTAATGTTCCCGTGAGAAATGAATCAACGATGAAATGATATATGAAATGGATCATATATGATCTGCGGATATGGAATCAAGTAAAGCTATGATCCTCGCAGTTATGAACGCAATTTTTGCAATTGCGTAAAGAAGCCTGAAAGCCTGCCTGTAGCAGACACAAATGCAGGCATTGATGAAGTGTCCGAGATGTATTTGTCAACTCTCTCTAGCCTTGAGACTCTTGACATTGAATATGATCGTTGGGTGAGAAAATGGCTATCAGAGACGGAAAAACCAAACGTGCTTCAACCTGCAATGGAGGTTTGATGTAATTCTATTTGCTTTTATTCAAACGTTTTTTAGCCTACCAAAAGACAGCTATATTGATTAAAAGTGTTTGTATATCTCCAGGCTTGTGATCCCGACATCTTCCCGAACAGCCACTCTTTGTTACGAATTCCATGCATCATTCCAGTCACTTCAGCGGACGAGTGCTCAAACATCACTTTGAAACTGGTAAAGGGCTACCCGCAGACCACTATGACAACAGAAAGACTCTCCGCCGGCTTGGTGTTAATGAGCATTCACTATGAAAAGCTTCTTGATTATGACGCTCTAGTTCAGAGATTTGCAGAACAACAACAACCTCGGAGAACATTTGTTACTTGTTGATCTCATTTTTGAGGAAACTTAAGCTTGATTTTTAAAACACATAGCGGTACAAATAGATAACTTCAAGTCTCAGTTTCTTAATTGGTCCCGATGATTGTAAATACTTAAACGTAGTACTTGTGTAAAATACTTATTCAAAACATAGAAGGTTCTAAAGATATTTAAAAATCTACAATCATCCCTAAAAACGCTGGAAATCACATTTCCCAAGACCTAATTTTCAAAATCTCCCAGCGGTGCATGCCCCCAGAGCCCCCTAGAAGGGTCCGCCTTTGGTGGACAATAATTTATTCTCCAAACTCCCCTGGACTCTAAATGTTGGATCCGCCCCAGCCATGCACTTGTTGTCTCTTGCCTCCCGCATTAGCTGTGAGCTTTAAGATATTGAAACAGATTGTATCACCATTGCAAGGCATCTATTCTTATATTTCCCCCTCCTGTTTATTTTCATTTTTAAATGACAAAACACTAACCTGCACCACATCTTTTCCTGGAGTCCACTGAGACAAATGCAATATTGGGATCACCAACTGCATAGTTACAAGTCCATGGTGCATTGATTACAGCGCCACAATCAAAAAAGTAGCCTACAGCAAAGCGTGAAGAATATTCCACGTTTTGTAAAGAAAATCTTTCGTTTTCTATGAATTCTTGAATGGAACCTTTTAAGTCAAGAAGTTGTGGCACTGGAATTGTTATTATAAGCGAATCAAACTCTACAGTGTTGTCATGCTGGTCTGTCACTTGCCACATCATCTGACCATCTTGTCCTGGCTTTTCACAATAATTTATGGTACTACAGCGAGTTGAATAAGAAACACTTGATTCTGCCAAAAAAAAAAAAGTAAAGAAAATAAAAATTTAACAAATTTTTTGTAAGAAGATATGATCGGTATTTTGCAAGAACTAAAATGGATAAATAAATAATTTATTTTATTGTTAGGCCACTTACTTATTTTTCACTTGATCTAAATAACGTACCTTGTATCGCATAGAAAACACTGACCAGTATGGTATGGAAGCCCAGTTTAAAAAAGGCAATTTTTACATTTTATTTGAACTGGAAATGATCTTGCATTAAAATGTAACATAATGAGCACACTGCACAGAAAATTTTCAAGAATGTAACTTGATGGTAGAAAACTTACCATTGCATAAAATTGCAAATGGGAGTGGGGAGGGGAAAATAAAGAAGGCCTATGCAAAGAAAAAAGAAACACACCTGAAAGTTTCAGAAAATACTTGACAACATTATTAATCCCTGATGGAGCCACATAGTTACAGAATCCAAAATTCATCTTGGCTTTTCTTTCTCCTTCAATGACTCCTTTGAATGGTACCAACACCTTTGCTAATAGCAACTCCTGATAAAAGCTACACAAGAAGGCAAAAATGCATAAACAGTTGATATGATAGTGAACACTATTAATTGTACAATCACTACTAAACACCTTTAATATGCAATTCTTATACACATTAACAACATTGAGTGATATTTAGCAACTATTTACCGAAGTGGAGGTGGCTAGGTGGCTAATATCCACCACTAGCCACCAACACGGAGGTGAATAGTTGTTTTGGTATAATTATACTAAAACAGTGAGATAATATAGCACACAAAGATGATTTTAATTCATTTATTCCCGCAAACATTAAAACATTTTCGGGAGCGAATTGTTCGGAGGTGAATAGCAAAGGATACAACGTACATGTATCCAAAGTTTGAGTAGCCAATCAGCGTGCGCATTCAACGCTATCCACTGTTTCAGTATATTCTAAAAAGTGATATCTAAGCTGAGGTGAAGATTAAATGTTGCCTATTGTTCTTTATGAGCCAATCAGGGCCAAGATTAAAGTCAAGTTACAGTTTAAAACCAAAA
Organism: Montipora capricornis; assembly: GCF_036669925.1. Taxonomy (NCBI): domain Eukaryota; kingdom Metazoa; phylum Cnidaria; class Anthozoa; order Scleractinia; family Acroporidae; genus Montipora; species Montipora capricornis. The sequence goes on from NC_090896.1 coordinate 49,867,546, forward strand.
GGATGTTATGGTACTTGAGTTGAGTTATCAAGGCAAACCATGCATTGGCCAACTCAGTTCAAGCCATAGTTAATATATGGAGATGGTTATCAAACTTGACAAGTTTCTATTAATTTATTCAAAACTCAGCTGTGAAGCGAGGACAAAAGACTGTGCATGGTCACGGCCAAGTTAACATGAAGTGCGATGTCACTGTTATCGCTTTTGAAGTTTCCAGAATTTCATAACCAGCAGGGGTGTAGCATCTTTTACGTAAATATGCACATGTCTGCGTACTTGAGAAATTGGTAGAATTTTTTAAAAAGATGTTCTGTTTTATTAAAGTAAAAGCCCTCCGAGGCTCCCATGTTTCAGCCTCATCATCAGTCCGCAGTTCCTGGTTATTTTTGAAGGAAAGGTTATGATGATGATGACGTTATACAT
>NC_090896.1:49872968-49905468 GCF_036669925.1 Montipora capricornis
CTCACTACCTCATTCCCAGGACCTCCATTGTTGTTGAAGCTGAAAGCTTATGGCTGTACACGGAGAGACAAAAAAATTCATAGGGTTGGTTTCCTTTCTTTTCATTTGCTCAAATTATATTTTTATTATTTTACCTCATGTCATATGGCCTTCTTTTTTCAGGTAAATCATGCTTTTCACAGTGCATCATGAACATGCGGAAGATTCAGCAAGTTAATCCCCTGGAACTTGTAGAAATGATTGTTACCTTGGTTTGTTGTCTCAAAGACTCATCTGAAATTTCTCATTTTTTACTGGCTGATTTCCGAAGTTGTCTTGGCTACTTGTTTCTGTCAGAATTGTTGTTGATGCTTGGTGAGATGACAGGGAATGAGGCACGTGAGGCCTGTAGGAATGTGACGCTTCTTGTGTCATCACTTGTCATGATTGGTCATGTGACCTTACGGCCACTTGTGAGCATTGGAGCTCCATTTCAAGATCCTGCATTTCAGGTCCCAGAACCACTTGGGGGAGGTAAGATCTCAGTGATTATTATAATTTTGTAACATTGTACATGTATGTGACACCTGTGACTGATTGATGACAAGACTAGTTACTCATCCTCAAGGTCTCATTCACGTGGAATTTAATGTGCTGGTGCAATGGGTTATTGGTTTAATTAGGGGGGCAGGGTTGGTGCAATGGTGAGTGTAGTGTCTGTCACGTGATGGACATACGGGATATTAGGAGAGCGGGAGAATGTTATTAGTGAGGTTTGAGCTTAATTAAATGCGTCTTGAATGCGTTGTGATTTATTGTTAAGCACAGAATACAACATTGGTTTTAACACCAAGTTACGAGTTTGGAGGACTTTTGCCCTTCGATTGCAAAGGTGCTATAATTACATCAGTAGCGCCTCGTTGGAAAAAATGGAAAAAAGCGTTCAAATATTATATCCTCGCAAAAGGAATTACAAACAGTAACTGAAAAAAAGGTTTTCTTAAATTACATGTATATTGTGCCGGAATTGAAGTACAGGAATTGTTCGAAACCTTGCAAGATCCAGGAGCGGCAGAAGGAGAAAATGATTGCGTTGACGAATATCAGATAGCATTGCGAACTCTTGATGCCCATTTCAGCACGCAATTAAACGAGCCCTACGAAAGGCACATTTTCCAAAGCCTCAAACAAGAAGAAGGAGAAACAGTGGATCAGTTTATTACTCGATTACGAAAGCAAGCCGAAAACTGCAATTGGGAAAATGCTGACAAGCCGATTCGTGGTCAAGTCATTGATAAGTGCCGATCGTCAGAATTGCGGCGAAAACTGTTGATAAAGGGAACCGATTTAACACTAGCGAAACTCCAAGAAATTGCTCGTTCATTTGAGGTCGTAGATATTCAATTGAAAGCGATGTGTGGCTAAGAACAACAAATCGGGCCTATCATAAGGAAACCGATGACCAATACGTGGAGGGAAAGGCAGCTGTTACCAGTGTGACAGAGAAGGTCATTTCAGTCGTGATAGATGTTGCCCAGCGAGAAACGCAGAATGTCAGAAGTGCCATAAAATAGGGCATTTTGCCGCAGTTTGTCAAACCAAAAACGTATCAAGCCAGGAAAACTTCTCATCCCAGGGTGTGCGAAAAAAGGGGAAGTATGGTGTGAACTCAATTTGTGACAGCACGTCCAGGGTTGACAGCGACAACGATGAGTATGCATTCACTGTGGACAGTGGAAACATAGGTGGGATGGTAACTGTTCAACTTGGAGGTGTATCTGTGGAAGTGCTTATTGATTCTGGTGTGAGCACTTTATGTAATAAAAGGACATGCTGAAATCCCAGAAAATCAAATGTAAATCCCAGAAATGCGATCGGAAGTTGTATGCTTATGGGTGTTGTGAGCCTCTGAAAGTTATCGGTTGTTTTGAGACAACAGTAGTCCTGTGCGAAAGTGTCTGTGAAGCTGAATTTGTAGTGATTGAAGGGAAAGGACAGCCTTTGTTTGGCAGAAAGACAGCAACTGAGCTCGGGGTTCTCTGAATAGGAACTCCCATAAATATGATAAGCAGTGACATTGTGGAAGAATTTAAAGAATGTTTTCAAGGTGTAGGCAGGCTTTTAGCCAGGCGGCGGTCCAGCCGTCCAAAGGACGGCCAGTTCTCAGAAATGGGAGATTTTCGACGGCCTGTTTTGGGCGGCGAATTACGAACTTCTGTGCTTAATGTAACAAAACAGTGTCTATAAATTAATAAAAGTTACATTTCTTTTTGCTCTCAAGAGTTGTTTTAGTGTTGCTGTCGTATTTTCTTCTATATGAACACTTTTTTAGCGAGTTTCCTTTCTGTTTTGATCAAATGAATCAAAGTTGAGCGAAGCGATTTCACAGGCAAAGCCGCTGTTCAGTGATATTGACTTACCAAGTCATCCCCAGGCTACTTTGCCGGCTGCTATAAATAAATACGCGCATTTATGAGGACATGAGTCAAAGATCACGCGCCTTCCAACTCGGTAAGACGATCTCGCGGCTACAAATGTTATTGTAATCGCTTTCAAGATTGTATTCTGCTCTGTTCAAGCGAAATCTGGTGGGCATTACAACAAAATAGCCATTTGGTGTAATAACATGTGCAATCATCGTAATTGCTTTAGGAATACTAATAGTAGGTGAATAGTTAAAGATTGTAGACCAGAATGCAGTTCGACCAACAAAGCCACGCATATCTGTTCTTTCGTGTAAATCATGGCTTGACAACTTCAAATTTCAATCACTCTTCATAACAAGTGGAGTTCCTGTCCCAAATATAATTCAATGTTAAACAAGGTAAGTTGAGGAAAGGATAGCTTAGTAAAATTATCAAGGAAAAACAGCGGTTTAATAGGTAAATTGAAAGACGTTTACAGCTGTCGGAATCGCGGAAATCACGTCTAAGAGGCTTCAATTTTTCAAACTTTTCTGGGGGAGCATGCCCCCAGACCCCCCTAGGCCCAAATAAAATTTGGACTCCCACTTTCAAAATCCTGGCTAAAAGCCTGGGTGTAGGGAAGCTAAAAGGGTACCAGTTAAAGTTGCACGTTAAAGATGACGCCACTCCCGTGGTACAGCCCCTGCACAGACCACCATTCAGTCTGAGAGACAAGATTGAGAAGAAATTGGATCAGCTGGAAAGCATGGATATCATTGAGAAAGTTAACAGCCGTCTTCATGGGTCAGTCCTGTCGTGGTTGTTCCAAAACCCAACGGGGAGGTGAGACTTTGCGTGGATATGAGGGAAGCGAACTGTGCAGTTGAACATGAAAGGTACCCTATCCCTACCATCGACGAAGTGCTTTAAGACATGAACCGCCGTAAAGTGTTCAGCAAGTTGGACTTAAGGTGGGGGTACCACCAAATTGAATTGTCAGAAGAGTCTCGTGGAATTACAACATTCATTACACACAAAGGCCTGTATAGGTATAAGAAACTAATGTTTGGAATATCATCAGCCCCAGAAAAAGTATCAACAGGTCATCCAGCAGACGTTGCAAGACATTGAGGGAGTCATAACATCTCGGATGACATCATAGTGCATGGTGCAACTCAGGAACAACATGACGAATGACTGCGAAAGGTGATGATGTGCCTACGTGAACGGGGCCTTACCCTTAACTTGGAGAAGTGTCAGTTTTCCATGAATGAATTGACATTCATGGGCCATGTGCTTTCCAGCCGTGGGGTAGGAGTGATGGCAGACAAGGTGAAAGCTGTGGTAGATGCAAGAGAGCCCGAATCTGTTTCTGAAGTCAGGTCGTTCCTCGGTCTGGTGAGTTACAGTGGAAGATTTATTCCAGATCTCGCAAGTCTCTCAAAACCGCGGCGAAGGTTGATGAAAAAGTGTGCTGCAGCCTTTCAGAAGATGAAAGAAGAGTTATCCGAGCAGAAGTTCAAGGATACTACGACAAAGAAGCTGTGACACATGTTATACTGATGCAAGCCCGGTGGGGTTGGGTGCTGTGCTTGCCCAGAAACAAGGAGGTGACTTCAGAGTGATTATGTATGCTAGTCGCAGCCTTACTGACGTTGAACGCATATACAGCCAAACTGAGCGAGAGGCGCCAGCCATCGTATGGGCCTGCGAGCGCTTTCATACTTATCTGTATGGAACCAAGTTTCACCTTATAACAGATCACAAACCGTTGGAAGTTCTGTATTCCAAGCAGTCAAATCCCCCAGCGCGCATTGAACGTTGGGTATTGCCCATGCAAGAATTTGATTACACAGTCAATACAAGCCAGGCAGTGAAAACATAGCAGGTGCCTTATCCAGATTGATTTGTTGGAACCACCAGCAAGGGCGGAGGATAGAGAATGTTGCAGATAGACTGAGATAGACAAAGATGCAGAACGCTATGTTCGGTCCTGCCATGGATGTCAATTAGTCAGACAACCTACTTCACTAGAGCCTTTGATGCCCACTCTTTCGACCTTTTGGGGCGGATACCACATGCGGAGTCTCTGTTGGTCGTTGTTGACTATTACACCAGATACTATGAAGTAGAAATCTTGACATCAATTGTTGCGTCCCAGATCATCTTGCGTCTTGAGAGAATATTTGCTGTCCATGGTCTACCTGTGAGCATAACGAGTGATAACGGACCGCAGTTCTGATCCGAAGAATTTGAGAAGTACCTTCTTGATAATGGCATTCTACACCGTAAGGTTACGCCATTATGGGCCCAAGCCAATGGTGAGGTAGAGCGACAAAACTGGAGTTTGCTCAAGAGTATGAGGATCGCACAAGTGGAAGGTAAAGATTGGAAGATAGAGCTTGTTCACTACCTCGCATGTGTGTTACCAGAGTCTGCCCGGCAGAGTCATTGTTTGGCCGAAGAATATGCACAAAGCTGCCAGAGTTATGCGAGAGAGCAGTAAATGATGAGGAACTATGAGACCGTGACTGGGAAAAGAAGACTAAGGCAAAGATTTATGCAGACACAAGTAGAGGTGCTCAACCTTGCGATCTCCAAGTGGGAGACCAGGTGCTTCTAAAGCAGAAAAAGACGAACAAGCTGTCAACCAATTTTCAGCCTGAACCTTATGAAATCATTGAGAGAAAGGGTAATAGTGTGGTGATTCAGTCCCCGCAAAACAGTCAGAAAGGTCAATACCATAGGAACGTCACAGAAGTAGAGAAATTTAACACAAGAGAAGAGCAACCTGATAAAAGTAGTGATCATGAAGAAGAGCCACCGGTGGATCATCATGACATGGACAGAAGACTGTAACGCAACAGACACCCTCCGGATTGCTACGGGGAATGGGATCAACAGTGAACAGTGATTATTATCTGCTCTTGGAGATTGAACTAAGTTGTTGTTGCAAAGGAAAAAAAATTAGTATAATATGTCTTGAACCTCAAGGACAATGTTTTTTTTTGGGTTGAGACTAACTGCGACTGATTGATTTGAACTCAGCGTTTGGATTGTGTTTGACCACTAAGGAACATGCTTTATATTCTGTAAAGAAAAGGAGGGATGTAGTGTCGGTCACGTGATGGACATACGGGATATTAGGAGAGTGGGAGAATGTTATTAGTGAGGTTTTGAGCTTAAATGCATCTTGGATGCGGTTGTGATTTATCGTTAAGCACAGAATACAACAGTGAGAGCACTCACTTCCCATCACTGTGGCCCACGTTCGATTTCCAGATTTGATGCCATGTGTGGGTTCAGTTTGTTGGCTCTCTACTCTGCTCAGAGAGGTTTTTCCCCAAGTACATGTACTCCAGTTTTCCACCTTCCTCAAACAACATACAGCTGATTCCAGCTGGGTGTATGCTGTGCTCCAAGGTCATATGTAAGTGGACCATATACAGTACTGCTCAAAAGTAAGTTACCAGTCTTGTCTCGTTTCTCGCAAGACAAGACTCTCATCTCCAGAGATGAGACACTCGTCTTGCGAGAATTACTGAAGCGGCAAGATTAGCATGAATTTTGATAAAAGTCCGACAGCCACACGAACGTTTGCAAATTTAAATGACAAAACGACACTGTAGTCGAGCATCAAACAAGAATCAAAATTACGATAAGTACTGTTAAAACCGAAAAAGAAATCATGCCAATTGAGTAACAGTTCATGTTTTTACTGCGCTGGGGTAGTAAACAGATCTCTGAAATTCTGTTTGAAATAAAGTGAATTTGGATAGTTTGTGTTTTTGCTATGATGTACTAAATTAATACGCGCACCGGTGGCTCAGTTGCTTAAGCACCGGACTGTCACGCGGGAGGTCGTGAGTTCAACTCCGGCTGGACCAACGCTCAGGGTCTTTAAATAACTGAGGAGAAAGTGCTGCCTTTGTAACTACTTCTGCAAATGGTTAGACTTTCAAGTCTTCTCGGATAAGGACGATAATCCGGAGGTCCCGTCTCACAACCCTTCATTAATGTCTATAATCCTGTGGGACGTAAAAGAACCCACACACTTGTCGCTAAGAGTAGGGCACGTAGTTCCCGGTGTTGTGGTCTGTCTTCTGTTGAGTATCATGGTTGGGAGGGTAAAAAAAGGGGGCCACAGTAATTGGCCCAAGCTGTTGTGGCGCTCTGCCAGCTTGACTGGCAAAGTCTGTAAATACTAAACAAAGTGCATTCTAATGAGCAAAAAATCTGGGCAAAAATTCTGGCATTCAAAGATCGAGAATAGTTCTAACATTACCGACACCTAGAACTTATTTACAAGGTATTGTTGTATACAATATTTTCATCGTTTTTTAATTCAAATTCAGACTTGAACAAAAATTAAACTAGTTTTTTTTTTATACTACATGTCCTAAAATGATAAATAATACACTTTACATCCAGCACTTTTTTTGTTCGCAAAAATTAGGACAATGCATTTGTGACATTGCGTTTTCGGACTTTATGTCGCGTAATTGACATGCCAACAGATCGATTATTCCATTTAGTAAGCAAAATACAGTGATTGATTGTGACTTTTTTAGTTTGAAGGATTTATTGCATGTGATTGCTTTGTGTCTCTTCTGCCCATGGCTTTCCGATATATCCAATTCCACCAAGAAAGAAAGAAGAAAAAGCAAAAAAAGTAGCCAACAAATTTATAGCGTCGAAGGGGGACGTCGGTGAAATCGTAAACAACCGGACGAACCGTCCGGCCTCTGGCCTGAAATGAAATCCCTGTATAAGTAATAACAAGAGAACGCATTTTGAAGTCATTTTTGCAAAAGTTATGTCATCAAAATGTTTTTGTTAAATTTCTCTTAAATTGGAGCCCGATAAACTTGAATTTGAAGGATAAATTTTTATGGCAGTTTGCAGCGCAAGTTTATCGAAATATTTCTTCCACTTGACATCAACTTCGAATCAAGGTACGTAGATTTCACGGGCGGAGTGGTGATTTGAATGTCTACACGCATTTGGAATGCACAAGTTTCACAATAATACACTGCCGCCAATCGCGAGTCAAGTGCTCAGTTTAATTTGGAGCGAGAGCTTCTTCATGAACATGTTAATCTTCAGAAAAGTTTCCGTTCATGCACACATTTCTCGCGAGAGTCTCTTGAGACAATACTCTCACCTTGCGAGAGGGTGGTAACTTACTTTTTAGCAGTACTTTAGCAGCTGCCAAGCAGAGGTGCCATAGTGTGCTTTCGGTTCGACCTTGTTGAACTGCGTCGAACGTGGCAGTTCTTTGCGATGATGATCAGGGAGAATAACTGATAGCATCCTAAAATTTGAAAAAAAGTTGCAGCTCACAAAAGTATAAATTACAATAATTTTATGAGGTTTTTTGTATCTTTCTTGAAGGTGAAAGAGAGGTATGCCTACTGGTGACTTTAAAGTCTCAGTCAACAGATTAAGCAATTGCCTTTATCAGCTGTTTTCATAATTTTAATAGGGTTAAAAATGATTTATTTATGTTTTTTAGGAGTGAGTGTCCGAAATATTGAAGCATTCCAAGTTCTTCATACTGTGTTTCTCAAGGTGGAGAGCTCTAGTTTGTGGTGTAGCTAAGTACTGTAACCAAAACCACGTATTGGCTAACCAGAATTAACCCTTTCACTCCTCTGGGGTTTCCCATTGACGAGTAAAATCGTCTGGCGTTAGACAGAGTAAAATCTGTAAGTCTCAGTCTCAGGAGCAGAAGGGTTAAGATATCCAAGTTTTGTTTTCCTGCTGTATTTGACCCACAAGTACAGTCATACAAAGGGATTTAAAGCAGAAGAAATTATTCTTGATAATAACAAAAAATTAAAGCAGAACACATTACCTTGAACAGAAGAAGGATTTTAATGATAATTTTACTATTGGTTAAAGATCAAATCAAACAAAGGTGTGACCCCACAGTCTGTAAAAGAGGCATGTACTGGTGGCTATTGAATTTGCTTTTTTGAAGCAAAGTTAAAAGATTAATATTAAGTTTTTAAGAAAGTGAAGCTGAATTTTCATTAACCTGTAATTTAACTATAATATGGTCTATAATTATTATAGAGAAGGGAAAAAATGTTTATAATAATAGACCGTATTCATAAATGGCAGTCACATTTATAATTCTTTTGTCCACGTGCAAATTAGCCTACCAATCCTCATTTTAGAGCAAAAGTTCTTTTCAATTCACTGTATGGTATCGAGGCTTGGTAGGCTAATTTGCACTTTGACAAAAGAATTATAAATTGGCCGCCATTATTTTATGAATAAGGTCTATGGTGTGTCATTATACATGTAATTGTTTTTTTCTTTCAGAGTACAGACAAGCTTCTATGCCTTAATATTTTGGACTGCATTAAGAACATCTACTGTTCTGATAATGCAAATTATTTCATCCTTCAGTCTCAACATACATTATCCTTGTTTGTTGAAAAAGCACCCGAGAAAGGCACTGAGGTCCAGGAAAGGATTTTCAAATTATTGGAATTGGTGATTTGCAATTTAAACTGGGTGCCTTGCCCAGAGCTCATCTCAGTGAGCATTTTGTTCAAAAACAAGAGGTGAGATAGTATTAATAAGCAATTTTTATTACACATATTATTGCATCCTTCATTCAAGCTTTACTCAACTGAAATGTTCTTGAAGCCGAACACAGTACAATTTCATTTGATTCTGCCTTTGCTAGAGACCTTTTTGATTTCATTCAAATCAAATGGAAAACATCTCCTTATTAGTCTCGATGTACTATCAATGATGTTTCAATTATATTTTATGATTTTCTAAGTCAAAGATAATCCCAAAGAGTTAAGTGATCCTTGCATTTATCTGCACAATTTGAGCAAGTGCAATGCTTATTGCACCGGCATTGCAGACCTTATGTATTCAAATCGGGTTGGAGCGACCTTAATTTTCCAGGTGTCTGTAAGAGACAATACTATTGTCCAGATAAGTGTCAGGGTGACCTCATTCTTTTGTCTATAACCCACACTTCAAATACACTCATTTCAAGTATTTCATTCTTCAAGTCCTTTCATGGGAACACACGATCCCAACAAATAACCTGCTCACAACTGAGAAGCTTCATACCTCAGTTGACAGAACATTGCCCTGCATCACAGAGGTCATGAATTCCAATCCTGTTGGAACCACCCGAATATTATAGGTGTCTATAAGAGACAATTCCTCAAAATTCATTGTCCAGATAAGTGCAAGGATCAATTCACTCTTTTGTGATTATCTTATCAATTATTAATAATTTTTTATTATTTTACTGTCCCCTATTCATGTATTTTTCTCCATTTTGATGAATTAAGGTGGCTGGAACCAGTTTCATAACACCAATGTTATGGGACCATATGAAACACCAATTATTGCTTAACAAAATGCGCCCACTAAGAATTTTTCAAAAGTGAAAGATATATATGAAATACATCATATATTGCACTGCGGGTATGATTTCATACCCGCAGTGCAATATATGATGTATTTCATATATATCTTTCACTTTTGAAAAATTCTTAGGAGCCAATTCAGGGCTCCCTTATTAAATTTTTCAAAAAATTAATTATTTTGGTACCATAACATTGCTGTTTCATCATACAGTATAGCGGTTATAACCCAGCTAATAAGAAGGTCTTTAAAAGTGGTGGAACTGGTTTCAGCCACCTTAAGTTGTTTGTTACATACTCATGGCCAAGAGGACATCAGTTCATTGTGGCAATTTGAGAATTTGTTTGAATCAAATGAGTTGATAAAAGTGAATTGACCACCCAAGGGGTCACCAGAAAACACTGACCCCCAGTCCATGGACTACCCTGACGGACTACCCAAATGGAAGACCCCAAAAATACTATTTCAAGTGAGTACTATTGGTCGTATAAAGCAGCATCACAATTAGTGCTAAGCCTAAACATCCATTAAAAACAGTGTTGGTGAACAGTATTTTATTAATTCTAAGCACCCATTTTAAAAAGGTTAGCTTTCAATAATTGTTGCACCAGTTTAACTTCACTTACATGAAGTAATTGGCCATCACAACAGTAATTATTGAAAGTGAACCTTTTTAAAATGGTTGCTTAGACTTAAATACTATTGACCAACGCTGTATAAAATGGATGTTTAGGCTTAGCCCTAATTGTGATGCTGCTTACGACCAGTAGCACTCACTTGAAATAGTATTTTTGGGGTAGTTTGTTTTGGTAGTCCATCAAGGTAGTCCATGGACTGGGGGTCAGTGTTTTCAGGCCATAGAGAGGATTACACAATCACAATGTACTATAATATGACAAAGGGTGAACACCTCATAAACTCAGTTTATACTATCAAATATTTTCTTTTTTCTTTCAAATGCCCACGAAGGAAGTACCACTTTAATTATGTTTTTTTGTGTATCACTGAAAAGTTGTTGACCAGTACAAATAAGGTAATTTCATCATGATTAATTGACCCCGAGATTGGTTTCATCAGATCACTGATTATTGTTATTTTTTCCTGACAGTGTATCAGACTGCCATCATGTTGCTCTTTGTTTTCTGATTCGCATCGTGAGTTTTGATCCCAAGTACAAAGAAGTCTTTAGAGACGTAGGAGTTCTGGAAGTGCTAACAAATTGTTTGAAACAGTACTCAACTGAGTTAAAGGATACATATGACAGTAAGTTGAAATATGAAGGTGAAAATAGGCACTTGAGCCATACATGAAAGTTAAACTTACCCATAAACAAATCTGTTAACAGCAAGACATGACTTGTGACAAAGACAGGTTAAACTGTGAGACAGTTACTGCTGCAGCCCAGTCAGGATGGTTTTGAGTGGTAGGCATCTAGCCCTTGCCTAGTACGGGGGTCCGGGGCATGCTCCCCCGAAAGATTTTGAAAATTCGGCTTCAAATGGTACCGTTGTATCTGGCACATTTTAGGGGTAAATTCAGCCCCTCTTTTTCAGCTTACAGATAACAATACTCAAGAGCTTTTTTCCTCAAATGCCAGTTATTTTCCACCAGTAGCTTTAATGGGAAAGTGCTCGCGAAATCAACAATTTTAATCAAACTGCAAAACTACATGTACAGTGTATATAGGTTTCTAAGTCAACATTTACTGATATCAGTTCTTATGAAAGAATTTAAAAAGTTTTGGAGAAGCAGTGAAATTGTCTCCACAAGCTCGTTTAGATGCCATCTTGTTAAACTTTGTAACTGCAAGAACTTTGAATGCTGACTGTTCGTGTGGCTCATTTTCCCACCTCATGTTCAAGCCTTTCCTATGCTCCAGTAACCCTGCTGTTCAGCGTTTGTGTCAAATTACATGTATATTTTCTTGAATTTCGGCTTGAGACACCAAAAGAAACGTTTATATAATTATATTGTTTGGTTACAATTAATTTTGGTCTTGTGTAGACCTCACATCAATTTGTTATCTATGTACTTTAGTAGGTGGCAGATATTTCATTGTTGGCTGCAAAATCGCTGTCTGCTGGCACATTTTGACTTGGCTGCTGCTGCCCCAATGGCAATCTACCTATACCCCAAACCTGGATTAATTATCAGGTTATTGTAAAATTAATGTTTTGTCTGTCCGCTAGGTATGGCTGAAAAGGAAAGCTCAGAGCAAGATGTGGTTTTTTGTGATGAAGCAGACAGTTCAGTCCTAGATTATCCTTTCCTTTTAATGGGCTGCCTTAGACTTCTGCTGGAAAATAACTCCGCAAATGCTGCCATGTTTCGTGAATGTGGAGGTGCTCAGTGTGTCCACGACATTGTTCCTTACTCTAGCTGTAGAACAGAGGCACTGAAGATAATACGAGAATTGATACTCAGTGGTGGCAATGATGATCTGGGTAAATGAATGAATGGATTCAAACTATAACTTGTCCTTGGTTACTATGATTAAACTATCCTTCAGGCATCATCTCACCATACTGTCTTGTAAATAGACTGTAAAGAATTGACTCATGGTCTCCAAAGAGCAGAACACCTGTTACTCTTTCTATGCAAACATGTGGTTGGTCTACTTGATTTGTCTTGAGGGCTTCTCAGAATAATTATGAGGCTACAAATATTATCTTCATAAGGGGCCCCTGTTAGTGCTGTTGTGCTAAATTTATTGGCACTTAAATAAAGGTGTTATTATCATCATCATCATCATCATCATCATCATCATCATCCTCCTCCTCCTCCTCCTCCTCCTCATCATCATCATCATCATCATCATCAGTCAGGGTATTTATCAGTGTCTTGCACTTTCTCTTACAAAGTAACCAATAACATTATTTTTTGTTCTCTGCAGGCCTTTGATTTGATTTATGTCAATGTTGTTTCTACTGTAGGTACTTTGCTTAGCTTGATGCATTCAACTTCACAGTCAGAGGTCAAACTCAAGTCAGATGTGTTGGATGCATTGCTTAAAGTGTTTGACCTTGACCCCAAGACACGAGAAGGATTTAGAGAAGTGGGGGGATTTGTGTATGTCATGTCTGTGTTGATAAACATGGAGGGAAGTCTAGCTGACCCTATCTCCTCTGGCTGGCAAAATGGTGAGGACTTTTTGTCCACAGTGTAGATGGATAATCCTTTGATGCCATGTTTCCTGTCATTTTCAAAACTGGCCACTACTTGTGAAAAGCCAAGAAATGTAGTTTAAAGTGGTTATGGTTAGAAGTAAAATAGTTAATTACCGGTATAATGATATTTTCCTTTCTGTTTGCAATCTGTTTCCTGCCCATTGTCTAGAGTAGTCCTATCTTGCTGCTCGAAAAAAGACAGCTTTTCGCAAATGCAATTTCAAAGTAACAAAATTAACGCTCACAAAAACAGGGGTAAACTAGTCCCTACAGTACTGCTCAAACATTAAGTTAAGATGCAGCGTGAGATGTGAATGGTGTAGCATGGGTCAACTGAAACAATCAAATCCTCAGATGTTATGAACTTTTAGGGAAATGTTATTGTAAGTAACTCAACTCTTGATATACAATATGACAACACAAATTTCACTGTTAATTGCATATTTTGTGATTTTTTACGAGTATTAAAAAGGATGTTGCCTCATATCGGAACTGTAATAGGAATAGGTCCTGGAATAGTAAGTTTATGATAAATTTGAATTCCTAATTATACAAAGACCAAGTGCTGTAACCCGGAAATAGGTAAATCCTTGAGAAAGAGAGGGGTCTTCGACTTTTCCATGCTTGCATAATCACGAAACTTTTCTCTTTTTTCTCTCCAGTGAAGCGTGAAGAAATCCTTAATCTTTTGCGGACAGTATTTCATGTACTGACCGCAGCTATTCAAGATGATCCAGCCAATAAGAACTTCATGGATGAGGTGAGGATGTTTTTTGGATTATTTAGTGTAAACGTACTGTGATAGTGCCCAAATCTCTTACATTACGTGTACATTTAGTTGGAAATAATTTTCTTCCATACATGTACTGGTAATATCCTACTCTCGAAACTGTCTCATCTTAAACCATTCTCATTCAAAATAAAATATCCTTTTACAATATGAAACCAAATCATGGAACATACTGTAGTTATTTTATTTGAACAGTGCCAAATGTATCATTTTTGTATGACTTAGTATACATTCATGATTACTATAATTATAGACTAAGTATAATGGTGTATTCCTCTTGGTTTATATCCTTCTCAGACTGCACTGATTGCTCATCTTACTTTTCAGATTCGCTTCCAAGGGCTTTCAGACACAATCCGTTTGCTTGGTTGCTTCTCTTTGGATGCTGTCAATATTTCACCTTCTACTGCAGGAGATCAGAACAAGAAGAGGATTACATGCATGCATGGATGTGATGGAAAACTCCCACCAACAACACAACAAGTGCAATTATTGTCCAGGCAGCCTGGTGTGGAATCCATCCAATCATCAGTTTCCTTTGAGGGCTCCTTGGATCTTCATCCTTCCTCTGTGTTATTTGCTGCAAACGAGATGATTAAAAATCTTTTTGATATGGCAACAGACTCGTTTGGTTTGAAGAGTGGTACAAGTATTGTTTATGCTTCTCCTTCAGAATTAGAAAGTGTGTCACCTGGGAGAAATGGAGTGGGTATTCCATACATTTATCACCCTGGTGCCATCACAGCTGCTTTTGATCTCCTCCCAGCTATTGCAGAATTGAATGACACTCTTTATTCTGAGGTATTTTTTTGTACACAAAGGAAGTGTTACTGTTACTATTCCACTTTCCCTTATACATTTGTAGTATGCTTATCCAGCATAAGATGAGTGCACAGATGGTGGAGTAAACAGTCCTGCTTGTTTTGCAGGGTTGCCTGGAACTGCAGTTGTACTGGATCTCTCATCTTCAAAACTTGTTAAAATGTGAACACAATCAGCAAGTCATGTGTGAAGCAGGGCTTCCTCAACAGATTCTTGATCGATGTGAAGTTGCCCTTATCACCGAGGAACATCCATTGCATGCTCCTCTTCAAAGGATGTTTGAACGACTTGCTTCACAGTCACTGACACCAACAGTGTTGAGGTATTGACATTTTTGACACATCTTGTTACACGGCCACATGCTCTATATATTTTCAATTTATTTTCTGATGTTTTAATAGCTTTTTTGTAAAGATTGGTAAAAGTGCTTGTACATAGGAGGCAGTGTGGTCCAGTGGTTAGAGCGTTGGGTTTGCATGCGGCTGCTCCGGGTTCAAATCCTGTTCTAACGTCTGGCTTGGGTTTGTTTCTGGTTGTGCCAGATTCAACTCTACCATGCTTTGTAAATAGCCAACTGGTTGCCTCCCGCCAGTTGTGGTTCTTAATAATGTTTCTGTTAAGTTTGAATTGTTATTTTCACCCGGCTTGTTAACAGTGGAGAGCCTGTAAACTAGCTTGGATAGCTAAGTGCACTTCCACTATAAACAAAGCATTTACATTTTTTTTTACATGTATTTGGCTAAAATGGTGGTGATATAACAGAGCATTTTAAGGAATGTTCTGGAAAAGAAGTCAATTGCATTTGATATCCTCATTATACCCCCTGTTATCTGAATTTGGTATAGTTGTCATTTATGTGAGCCAGAATTTTGTAGTTTCAAATGTGAGGCCCACCAGTAAATTGTTTTTTGACTTACGTTTTTTTTAATCCCAGGGACTTTCTCAGGCTTGGATCACCACTTTACAGCCGATCCTTTGAAACTCTGGATGAAAATATTATGACTGTTACAAAGTTGAGCAAAGATACTCTTGCAGAAAAAACAAATGATAAGAAAGGGGAAACCCAAGATCTTTCAAGCAATCAAGTATTTAGGAATGAGCTAATCAAGGAGTCACCTAATAAACCAACTGATATTCATTATGTAACTCCAAGGAAACTATCTGAGATTGTCAATAGACGACTTTCAGACACAACAACCCCTGATTTACGTTCTAATACATTGACATTTAGAGATGTTATGCTTAGTATGTTAGTGTCAAGCTCAGAGTCTGCTTCAGATGTTGAATCAAACTCTGATGAGGAAGAATACTTGATAGTGACAAAAGACACTTCCAACAAAGTCATTTCTGACCAAAGTCCTAAGTTTGCTAGTGATGCTGATGATGACACTCCACCACAACGCCCACCAAGGAGACCAAAGCCAACTGCTAATAACTTGGACAACTCCTCTGGATCCATTTGTGACTTAGACTTGTGCAACCAGGGATATCAAATGATGTTGAAAGCCAGTGGTCAGGGACAAGATATACCAACAGCTGAAGTTGATGGGGTGGATATAGACATCATCAGCAATACAGATCAAGTTGTTTCTTGTATTGACCAGGGTGAAGACACTGTTATTTTAGATGTCAAAGAGCAAGCCATTGAAAACAAGACTGATGACTCAGTAGAACTCAAGAGCATTGAAGTTGAATCTAGCAACACCAGTAGCAATATTATAGTTGATAGTGATGTTGATATACCATCTACAGAACCAGGTGAAATTGTGCAAAGTACGGAGACATTTCCTATTACCAATCTCGAAGCAAATGCTGAATACATTGATATCAGCTCTATAAAGACACAGAACACTGAAACTAATGGTGATAGCTCAGCAATGCCCATAGCTGAAACTGTTAGCACAGACCCTCCACACAAAGCTTCTCAACTAATTTGTAATGACATCTCTGTGAAACTATCTTTACAAATTGTAGAGAGTAACCTAGATCCTTCAGACAGCTGCAGCAATTTTAAGGAGCCATTGAATGCAATACTTAATGAGGAAAATGGTGTTGTACATGTAGATGACAGTGAAAAGGATGAGGATAGACATGATAATGAGGAGAAAGAAATGCCACTGCAGTGCTTTGGTGGAGGTGCTGTTCCTCTAACCCGTGTAAAATGTGTAGTCTCTATGACAACACCAAGGGATGCAAGAGCACATGGTACAAGCGACTGTCCCTCATTTGTTGAGTTTGACATGAATGTAGATGGCTTTGGCTGTATGTTTTTGCCTGCAATTGCTCCACAGGTGTCAGCTGGTAAGGTTTATCTTGAGTTTCTGGACTTTTTCTAGCAAATAACACCAAAATTGAGGGGCCCTCAGCAAAATCATCACAATGCTTTTTGGTCAAATCAAAGCCAGATTTTCTGCATGAAATGGTGCATAATGATGCATTCCAAACCCCATGGCAATGGTATGAACAAAGGAAAATTATTTTTAAATTAATTAAACCCATTGACAACCAGGGGTTCCCACCCTGCGAGCAGAGCCTCCTCTTGTCTTTTTCTTTACTGAGGAGGAGAAAAGGAGGCTCTGCCCGAATCGCGTCAACTCTTTGAAGCCGCCGCAGCCCGAACTTCTGGACTAGTCAATCTTGTTTTCTCTCGTCAAACCTGTTTTTCTCGTGCGAGCATCCATTTAGTGACAAAACCGATGGTTATAATTGAGCCCACTGTACCATGAAAAACCAAGATGGCGGCGAGATCTGGCATATTAGGCTTGGGTTCAAGACTGTATCCTGGCAACATGCAGCACATATTCAATAAAGATCCTACTCGATTCATGCAGAGCCTTTCTCAAGAAACCCAAAATCGAGCAAGCAAAAGAAAGGCTCTGCTAGCAGGGTGAGGGGTTCCCCATTGACAAGTAGAATCGTCTGGCGTTAGACAGAGTAAAGTACTAAGTCTGGCCGGTTTAGGCAGGTTTGGATGTCAAAGGGTTAATTATTTCAAGTTTGGGGACAATTCAAGTGGGAGAAATTGAAAACAAGATTGTGTTAATGATTGCAGTGGCCAGTGCAGTCTTTGCTTTTATGACTGGCTGACAAAATTCTACTTCAAATTTTATTTTATGTTTGTTACAGGGATTGCAACGGTCAGCTCAGTCATGGCTCCTGCGGCAGTGATGGGTGGAGTCCCAGGTGTTGGAGTAGGGGAAAGGATGTTTCCTCCACAAGCTGGCTTAACATTTGTGTCATGGATTTGTGTTGATCACTACAGTGATACAACAGAAGACCGACATCCTATTAGATTGTTGACTATCATGCGACAGTTCCGTAGTGGCAGTGAGAAGATCGCAATAAATGTTCCATGCTTGATGATTAGTATTTCAGCTAAAGATAGAATGCTAGTGGTGCGTCCCTCATTACATTATTTTGATTTAATGATAAAAGTGCATTAATGTAAAGTTAATTTTAAGAAGGATGTAAAAAGATGTACCACTTTTAATCCACTCACATTGATCTATTTGCACACACGTGCAACCCAATCAATCGTCAACTAAAGCCACATTCTGCTTTTGATTTGGCAGTCGTTAAATGGTAACAATAGGCCCTTGCATGACCATGTCAATCATAAAAAATGGGTGTGGTACAAAAATTATATGCCAAAAATGGAAAGAGCATGATGAAATTAGTACTAAGAATGCCAATTTTGAGGCCACTGACATTTAGGTGAGAAATTTTACTGTGATTTTAATGCTTAAAAAAAAATTAATAACTGAGATTATATGGAAAATGGCTGCTGGATGGCAAGCTTTGCCATCCAGCACAGAATTCTTTTACATTTTTCAAACTTTCAGTTGACTCTAAAATCACACACTTAAATGTCAGTGGCCTCAAAAGTGACATTCTTACTAATTCAAATAATTATATGAAGTGTGGTTATGAAAATCTTTTCAGGCAAGCCAAGCTGTTTTTCTTTTTGTTTGAGTTTGTTGAATTCTACACTTGAATGTTCTCTCAAGATTATGGTGTGTTTCGAAGAATCGTGAAACTCTTTGTGCGATCAACATTAACATGAGCGAGAAGGTTCTAAGATGGTCTGGTGTCACGATCTTGGCAGGGATTAGAACTCATCAGGATTTCTAGTAGCTCAAATGGTTAGAGCCTCGACCAGCATTACTAAGGTTGCAGGTTCTTGGAATTTTGAAATATTTTTTCGTGATTTCCTTACCAGTTGCCAAGCAATCATTTACATAATTTCTCACACAGGTACATTCGGTAAAAGTGAACAATAGCTCCCATGTTCGGCTGTTGGTAACCTGTCGGCCAACTGTCAGCTGACATGATACCGACACATTACTGACAGTGGTAGATTTATGACTGAGATTGTAGCTCACTTAACTACCGTAAGCCCTAGCATAAAGAGTCCTACATTATACAGGAGTAGGAGTATCTACATTGGATTACAATATACTGCACTTAAGTCTTTTGTGTTATATTTTGTGCAATCCTCAGCAAATTATGGTCCAGGAACTGCGTCATTGCTCTGGAGTAAACTGCCTTAATGTTGGAGATGAAAACAATGGCATTGCTATGAGAATGGAAAAAAATTGTTTCTCTTCCTTTCAGCCTTTGTCTATTTCTTCCTCTTGGTTGTTGTTTCTGGCTCTTGAGATCATATTTTTTTCTAATGACTTCTGAATCATAGGTTTGTACAGATGAAAGCTGTTGCATAGGTGATGCTGATTCAGCTGCTGCACAGGCACTGCGTGAAAATGACCATACTGAAGCAAGGTTTCTAAGTGACCAGTTGTTAGAGGAAGGGCGATGGCACCATGTGATGGTAGTGCTCAACAAAGCATTGATTAGAAATAGCACTTGTGCTTTGTTTGTGGATGGGAAACATGTGGCTACTTGCAGAGTGAGTTCATTTTGAATTCTAAGCCTTTTCTGGATTCCACAAAGGGTGGCATGAATGCTGTAATCTGTAGGAAATGGTTGCTATCGTCACCAAGACAAAAGAACTTATGATGCAATGCAATTTTTGTTATTTACAGCTGAAGTATATTCAAGCTGCAGTTGCTGGTTCAGATTCCTCAGTCATCAGTGTGGTTCCATACATTTCTGCTTACATAGGCACTCCTCCTGATCCTAAATATCGTAGGTGCTCACGGCTGTTATGGAAACTTGGTCCCACACATTTGATAGAAGAACCACTATCAGGTGCCATTGCAGACGAAATGTATAGACTGGGACCAAACTATGTTGGAAGTTTCCAGGCTCCTTTTCCTGAAGGCCATCTCAGAGTGGTAAGTGACATGAGTTAGGTAACCCTTGTGTTTTCACTGTCATTTATGGGACAAAAATTTGAATTGACTGTACAGAAGTACTGTTTACAATAGACGCTGTAGTGTTGTATCACATTTACAAACTTGAACTAAATATACATGTACCGTATGAGTTTGTAGCATATAATCAGGGTTTGAGATACAATGTAGGATTTAATCACTGGGGGACAGTTTTTCCCCTTGGCTACAATTGTGGGGGACATTTTCATTTTTAGGGGGACAATCAATTTTTGTTTCTGTTTTCTTACATTCAAACAGGTTAGGGTTAGGGTTAAGTAAATGGTGTCAAGACTTTTCTGTTCATATTTAAACCAACAATCAATGACTGTGTTTTATACATGTACTCCCTAGTCCAGATGCAAAGGGGTTTGTTTTTTAAGCTTCCAACAAAAATAGCGGAACATCACCTCCTTTTCATAGCGCGACCAATATTGTGATCTCGCAACCAAGTTGTCTGGAAAGATCGTGATTTCGTTGGTTTCTTTTGACCCTCATCTGTTTCTTCCTCATTACATGTAATACACTCGGGGGGGGGGGGGGGGGGGGGAGGGGGAATTACCAGATATTGTAGGGGGGAGGGGATGATCGTCAGACATTTTCAAAAATAACCCCAAAAGATACAATAGTCTTGCGAAGATGGGCATGGCAACATAAGATATTTACCCTAAAAGATACCATAAGTTAAGTTACATGTTAATAATTGGACATAATTAAATGATAGAAGCAAATTTAAATGCTGATGTTGCTGTTATTCTTATGTAATATGTTATTATCTTAAAAAGATACCCTATAAGAAACCAGCTTAGACTTTGGTGACCCAAAAACCCTTTAGTCACCCTAAAGATACCAGATCCTTGATTTTGACCCTTAAAAGATACGATGATCATCCCTGCCCGTTGTCAACTGGAGTCTCCCTCCTGGGAATACACTGTTGTATGAATACATTTTCACTGTCAGTGAAAATTAAATTCCCAGCTGCTTCATGCTTGGTTGAGCATGAGACGTACATTGTACATATTCAGTAGAGCATGACTGAAAAGTGAATTTAAAGTGAACTTTGAACATCTGATAAAATTCCTCCCCTGGTCTGTGTTTCAGCGTCTAATTTTTGTACTGAACTGTATCTCTTCTTGTGTGCTTCCTTCTGAGTTTTCCCCCCAGATTTTGAAGGGGACAAATTGTTCCCTTGGCTGTTTTTTTTGAGGGACAATTGCAATATTAGTGCGGGATTGGCGCAATGGCATGGCCTGGCTCAAACCCTGATATACATGTAATACAACGTGGTCGCAGAGTTTGTGAACTTGATACTCAACATCAGCATTCCATTGGCCACGTCTGTCCTTTATTTTTGTGATACGAGGTATTTAGTTAAGCAAAGAGAATAAAAACATCTAAAAATTTATATTTTATTAGAGAGTTACCACTGTCATTTTATTGCCAAGTCATTAATTTTGTATCAAATAGTCTTGGTAATAAATATTACTTAAGTACAGTTGAGTGATAGTGCATTGGATCACAAAAATAATATTATTTGTTAATTTAGCCTTTGGTGAAATCAATTCTTTCAAAGAAAATGAATGATACATAAAATAATGCTTTCTTTTCTTTTTTACAGTATGGTAGTGAAGGGGTTGAACCACTTGTTAGCGAAGACAAAGTCATGTTTGGTGTTCATGGGCATGCCAAATCAGTGTTAACCCTGGCAAAGATTAGAAAACATTTCCAGAAAACTGACACAAAAGCAGTAGCAAGAGAGGTATTGCAAATAATTATCAAGTTTAAAATGCTTTCTTACAGAGTTTCCTTTTTTTGTATTCTTTGTGGTTTATTTTGACCTTATGCAAGGCTATCAGTATCCTCTTCAAGTATTCAAGACAAATATCTGTACAGGAATCTCACATAAATTTGATGTCACCTTTTATTTAATGGACTCATTAGGATAAGGGTAGATTTTATCCTTTGTAGTTTGGCTCACAGTTTGCTTTGTCTCCAAACTCTTTTTATCCATACCTGTTAATGATTAATTTTAGATAACACTGGAAATGAGGGTCAATTTTCATTCTTGGTCAAAATTGTTGGGGCACTTGCACATTTTATCAGTGCCAAGCAGTTTATCACTACCTTCTGCTATACTTACCAAGCCTTCTCTCTCCCACTCCACCATGATAGCTTGTGTACAGCTGTCCCATCCTTGGAATGCGGTGGTTGTACATAAACTTCCCCTTGATAGTGTTGCATTTTTGCTAGTTGAAGGCAGCAGCATTGAATGATGGGAGGGTAAGGTAAAATCTGCTATAAGCCTAGAAGGCTACTCCTCCCTGGATGGGATACCAGTCCATCGCAAGGTTTTCCCTAGCATTAGATTTGTCGGTACCCATTTATACACCTGGGTGAAGAGAGGTACTGTGAGGTACAGTGTCTTGCCCAAGAACATAACACAATGTCCCAGGCCAGGGATCGAACCCGGACCACTCGATCCAGAGTCGAGTACACAAACCATGAGGACTGAATGATTGGAAGGGGTTGTATCATTTTACCGTAGCAATTTACCAGGACTTCTTATAGGGTGCGAAAAAAAAATTGGAAATTATTTAGCACTTTCAAGTTTCTTTATGTGGCAAGAAAGGTCTATTATGCAGCAAATGATGTGATTTCGTTTTAGCTAATTTAACTGTGTCTTGTGTGGTCTAAGAGGAGCACAATCCATTTTTTGCTGTTCAAGGACATACTGGAGCACAAAGGAATGATGAAAACATCTGATCAGAAATAATTCATCTGTTGTTTCATTTTCAATTATTGAAATCAGAGATGGCTAATTTTGGCAATTTAGTGTCACGACTCAGCTACAAGGAGCTTGTGACCCACCACAAACTTTCATAGATGATCAACCACTACGTTGCACAAATTGAGCAAAACAACAGACCACCGTCAACTTGAGACGTTCCCTCTGGGTACTTTCTTGTTCTGTCTTTACAGGAAGGTGTGAATATCTAAACAATTGTGATTGGTTTGTTAAATTTTAGAGAAATGAATTGTTCCAGTGAGCAGTCACTTACTATCAAAAACCAGCATCAGGTCTCCAACTAGTAAAGCAATGCATAGAATGCCAGTTTTTTAAAGAAAATGACAAAACTTTTGAAATTACAAGACATGTTTCCACAGAAACTTCTGTCATCTTCAGTTGATTAATGTACAAAGCGTTAAGTTGAATTTATAAGTACGGAAAAAGTGCTAATTATGCCAGTAACAACGGAATGTACATAAAACATGACAATGTGAGAATTAAAAGGATAGTTTTAGGTTTACGTGATGCAGTTGTTGATTAAGAGAAGTTTGTTCTCTTTGAATATGAAAAGCTTCTTTTATTGTTCGTTCATTCGTTGCTTCCAATTTTTGACATCTTTTAAAGGCTATCTGTTGAGATAAGTGGGTTACACACTAGCAAGTTAACCCTAAACCCTAACCTAACCCAAATGGAAGACCAGAAATAAAAATGTGATCTAAAATCCTGAAAACCAGAAATAAATCTGCAATATCTTGAAACTTAGTGACCTATCCTGAGTTTTTTGTTATATAGTGGATTTTTTTCTCATCTTCCAATAAATTATGTTTTTTATATTCATCTCAAGTTCTACTTGAGAAACCTACACCATAGTATGTACTACAGTGTAGGTAAGAGAATTTGGTATAAGGGTTTTGAAACTTGGAAAAAAAGGTTCTCTCATAATTAGATTAATAATATGTTAGCATTGCCATAACATTGCCATGGCAACAGTTTGGACTCACAAGACACCCTTAAAAAATTTCCTTGATGATTTTCATTGAAGTGTGTAGATTATTAACTCCTGGAGTCTCTTTTCTCTTTTCTCTTCTGTTATAGTTATGCATTTTTAATTTCTGAATTCCATGGTAGTCATGCAACTCCAGTAGTTTAGCGCTGAAGTCTTTTTGGTCCATCAGTTACTGTTTGTACTTTCATTTTAATTTCAAGTTGTAAAACTTCATATTTGTGCAATTTGCAGTAAAAATAAATGTTATATTGTTGTTGTAAATTGGCAGTCCTGGTACAAATGTTTCTGAACCCATGTGAAAGTATCCCAAGTTTCATTTTGAGTTACAGCAGCTTTGCCTTGACTGACATTTTCTTTTGGTCTCATTATTAGCTTGGTTTATCGACCCATGATAACACCACACCGGTGCGCTTAATTCACAACACAGCTGCACACCTTCAAGGTGCTTCACGGAGTATAGGCGCTATCATTATTGGTTGTTCTGGAGTGAGAACATTCTGTCCGAACCCAGTTTCAAAGCTCGTGGAATGCATTGGTGGTGTTTCAGCTATGCTGGGCCTAGTTGCTATGGCAACCAGTGTTGAAGGATTGTATGCATCCGTTAAAGCTCTGAGTTGTGTCCTTAGGAGTAATCCATCTGCAAGAAGAGATATGGAAAGAGTTAGAGGTTATCAGGTCTGTGTTACAAAAGAATAGCTTTACAGTATCAGTCCAAATTAACACAAACTCTAAAACTCTAAATAATTGCAGTTACCTGACAGTGTGCTGTTAATCATGATGCATACATTTTGGAGATCAATAAATTTATTGATCTCTTAGGCTTAGATTCCTATCTGTTGTCGTCTTCAAATTGAATCTGTATGGTGACCCTAAACAACATGGCACATGACTTCCCTTTTTGATTTTGCTAAGAATTTTTAATGCCCTGTTCTTTTAAAAATCTTTTAGATCCTAGCATTGCTACTACGAAGAAAGAAACATTTGTTGAACACCCACATTCTTCACTTAACATTTGCTTTGGTTGGGACAGTGGACAGCGACAGAGAATCATCTGTAATACCCAACAGAGTAGCGTTTAAGGACCTCCTCTGTGATTTAGAAGTAAGTGGCATTATTGTTGTGTTCTACTTATAAATGTCTGCCGTTGTTGCTGAGTGTAGAGTAGACAAAGGATTTAATACTGATAATTAAGTATTGGTTTAGCCTCCTACGGTCTTTTCAAATTTCATCACTGTGTGTATATAGTAATTATTTTCCAAGGTCATTTCAACCAAGAATGCATATGGAATTAATCTTGCATTTTTTTCTTAGGTGTGGCGAGAAGCCCCAGCTGACTTGCAACGTTCACTATTCTCACATTTTTTGGAACTTTTAGGACCAGGAAGGTACTTGCTGGAAACATTTCAAGTGCTTTCTGTGATGCAATTTGATGAAGATTTTATTTTTTCCTTATCACAACCTGAAAAGGAGAGAATTCTCACTGGGTTTGATCAGACAATTATTATTTTGCAGATCTTTCTCATCATTAATGTTCTTACATCTTTTGATTAAGGGTATGATCCTTTGATATCACCTAAGTTGATGTGAATTTTGTGTGTTCAGTGAATCCGTAACAAATGCTGAACTGATGCAGAAGCTCAATTTGGTGCCCAAGCTGTTGTTTGTTCTGCAAGATGACAGTGTGACAGATGCAACAGCACATACTATTGCCAGTGTTTTATCAGTGCTGTTAAGCAACACAAGTGACAGGAAAAACCTTTTGAGGTTTGCAAAATGATATTATTGCTTTAACATACAAAAGAGTTAGCAATCCTATTTTTTGTGTGGCTTATTTGACTTTTGGTATGAATTGAATAGCATTCGGGTTTAAAACCAGCCCCTTATAATAGAATAAATGTAACACCTTTTCAGGAAAAAATGAGCTCAGCAGTACATTGCACCTGCGCAATAACGGTTGGATTGGATTTTTGCGCAATGGTCAACTGTAACTGGAGCACAATCTAAAACTAACTATATTATTTTTTAAACTCCTTTTGCTCAGAACTCAATTAATCTGGTTCTCAGGTTTGGCCAGTTTCTGGTGTCAACTTTACCAGGCAATCCTTTGAATGAAAATGAACTTAAACTGGATGCTGTAACACAAAGTGAAACCAGCGATGAGGTGGTAGGAGGCGAGGAGGTGTGGTCTCCACGGCGTATCTGCTTGCGAAATGTCATGCTTGAACTTATTCTTTGTTTGATCCATGCTGAAGTAGGTGAACTGGATCAGAGGTACTGTCATAAATAAATATATCATTGTTGGTAGCAATACTGTCCTAGGGTTAGGGTTAGGGTAACCCTAACTCAAACTCTGGGAACTTGGAATGGCAACCTGAGAACTTGCCCATGTGGTCTCCACTACAGTAACATTACTATAATATGAGAAGACTTGAGAGTCTTGAAGAAACTTGCTTCTATGTTCCAGGATTTGCGCAGAGTCATTGGGAAATCCACCCAGTGGCCACAATCGGCGACAAAATTAGTTGAGACAGTTGCCAACAGAGCACACTGGCAACAAAATATTCATTGTTTGCAAAGAAAACTTGTCCAAAAAGTACGTTTCCGCGATACCCCTCCCTCCCCCACCCTAATCAATGTTGTACCGCTGTCGACAAGGCTCGTAGAAAACAGAAAAACACAACATTGTCCTGGGGGTGCGGGGGAGGGGGCCATTTTCGCACCGAGCTTGAAATCGACTCTAAAGGATAAGAGTGTCTCAACAATTTTGACGCCGATTGTCTGTATGAAAAAACTTTGTATGAAGTGTAACGACGACTTCTGATAAGCTTTTTTTTGCATTAATATATGAAATATACACATTTTAATAGCGTCTTTATGCGTTGTCATGTCATATAGGAATCAGAACATATATAAATCACCTTTTTCTTTATTACGGTGATGTAACAATCACTGGTGTGATTGCAGACATTTCAGTGTCGAACATGGTTTTCACACAAAACATTTCTAACGAGATAAGGGCATGTATACGCTTGCCATCTATTTGCGAAGGGCGGAAAGTGAATGATATTGTCAGGGAAAGTGATATCTCACGGGCTTCTATGTACCGCATTCTAAAAAATGAGAAATTTTAATGCAAGTAATCACTACCGAGAACGTCAATTACAACGGCCAAAATGTGAATGTCGAACGTCCAGCGAAGTTAAGTTCACACCACAAACGCTTATTATTGAGAGAAAGGACATCGTACTAAATAATGATAATTTCAAGACGATTTGTGCAGTGTTTTAGATTTGACATACCTTGAAATAAAGTGATACTTTCGGAACATTGCGTGACGTTTAGCATTCCCTTTTGAAATTCACCATACATAATTCCATTTCAACCTGTTACAAGGGGTATGAGCCATAAAAAAGAGGGAAATATAAAATTAATAGCAAAGACAGTTTATAACTCCTGGGACAAAAAAAGAACAGCAAACAGTGCTGTACTCTGATTTAGGAACTCCGCGGAGGAGTGGCCACGAGTAACCACGAGTAACCTCGAGTAACCATAATTAACAAGTAGAATAATTACATTATCTTTTTATAATAATCTTGTGGTTACTCGTGGTTACTTGTGGTAAATGAGAAAATATTGTTTCCTTTCTCCCAAAAACATTCATTTCCCACCAAAACCAGCTCTGCAAAGCATCTGCGACAAGGTGGAAGGTCTTTTTGCACCGACGTAGCAATTTGAGCGTGGAAAGTAACTGTGTTCCCCGGCTGTAACAGCCACCATGTCTGTTTCGCGTTCATCTGCGACACCGCTTCGACCAACAAAATCCGCTTCTTCTGATGAACTGGTGTTAGAGGCATAACCCTTTACCAAATCCATACTTTAATGCTACTCACAAATAGCGTATAAAAGAAGGCAAAAATGAACAGGTCCCTTGCACTTACGTCACAATCTTCGCTTCGCACAGGACAACGCATTTGTCACATTTGAAAACAAGAATAATAAACTATCCACATTTTTTTAGACCAGTAAAAAGTCTTTCACTCATGTGGTCATATTGACAGACAGAGTGGACTATAGGTGCCCGTATAAAGGGTATAAAAGACGTTTTCTGAAACAGACAATCGGCGACAAAATTAGTTGAGACAGTTGCCAACAGAGCACACTGGCAACGAAATATTCATTGTTTGCAAAGAAAACTTGTCCAAACAGTATGTTTCCGCGATACCCCTCCCTCCTCCACCCTAATCAATGTTGTACCGCTGTCGACAAGGCTCGTAGAAAACAGAAAAACACAACATTGTCCAAAGGTGCAGGGGAGGGGGCCATTTTCGCACCGAGCTTGAAATCGACTCTAAAGGATAAGAGTGTCTCAACAATTTTGACGCCGATTGCAGCTGCACACCAGTGGCTCAGTTGGTTGAGCATCAGGCTGTCATGCAGGAGGACCAACATTCAGGGTCTTGAACTGAGGAGAAAGTGCTGCCTTTGTAATTACATCTGCAAATTAATGGTTAGACTTTCAAGTCTTCTCAGATAAGGACTGCAAACCAGAGGTCCCATCTCATAGCCCTTGTTGGAAATTAAATAGTATGGGACGTTAAAGAACCCACTCACTATTCGATAAGAATAAGGGATGTAGTCCCCATTGTTGTGGTCTGACCTTATCTGGACAGGGGCATCTTTCACTTCCTAAAAACACATTTTCGCATTTAAAAATGAATTACAATGTGTATTTACAATTTAAAAAAAACATCAAAAACCATATTGAATATAAAAAATATATAAAAATGTAGATTCTAAATATTATTATTAAAAGAAATTATTGCGCTAGGAAAAAAGCTTCTTTTATGCCACTCCGTTCTACACTTAAGCTGCTGGGACACTGCCCGGACGTAAAACACGTAGGATGTGCAAGCGTTTCGATGCCTTAGCAACTACTGATGCGATGTGTTCATTCCACTTTAAGTCACTCTGAATAGCAACATTTAAAAGTTAACTGTAAACTGTGTAATAAGCAGTCTGGCTAAAGTCCCCCGTAAAGCATTGTAAATTAGTCCTGAAAAGCCCTGAGGGGAGAGTCTAATAGCTTCACTTCACTTCAGCGGGGGACTTGAAGTCTGGAAATCTGGATTACAAGTCCACCACCATAATCACTTACCATGCTGCTTTCACACGTATATTATAATGATAAAGAAATTAAAGGTACGAGGTACGTCTCAAAGAAAATCATTGCTATGGTATTGGATTTTCTTGGTCTAACATGGACCACATATTAAACAGTTAAACAGTTTTAGGGATAATGTTGGCTACAAATCAGCATTAAAAAAAAAAGGAACACAGTGCTTTTATTTGAAGATTGTCCTTTCTTTTCAATGAAACAAACCCTGGGTATTATTTGTTCAGTTTTTCAGATGCTCTTCAGGAAACCCTGGGATTTGACTGGCTGCTTTTGTTTTTGCAAGCACATCTTCACAACACTACCGTGGTCCGTGCAACTCGTATCCTTGTGACCATTCTAAGCAGTTTGCCTACACTTAACAGGTTTAAGGAGGGACTCAGCACTGGCAGCTGGCTTGATGGCACTGACATTATGCTTAATAAAACCACTTACGTTGTGGCAGGTAAGAGCAACGACTCTAGCTTTCTGAGTGCTTTCTTCAGTGACTGATTCCTTTGATACAACATAGTACAATCATGTTTTCAGTTGCCTTAATTGTACAAAATTAATATGAAGCATGTTAATTTTTGCTCAAAGCACATTGACTTGTGAAATGTTGCTACACAACCTTTTTTCTTTTATTTAAGGTAACCACATTTTCTCTAACCTTTGTAACAAAAATTCTGTCTACAATGTTAAAAAGAAAGGAACTGCATAAAACCACTATGGTTTTTGACCATTATGTCATCCTCATGGGATGATGGGATGGGAAATAAGGACCAGGGTTTTACAGGCATCTTCATAGAGCTAAATTCATGCTGACTGAAGTCTTTTGACCATAACATCAAAATAATATAAACAACATTAAATTTTGTAAGTGCTGGATACCCAAGCACTTTTCCCCGGGAAATGAACAGCTGTCTATTCACCATAGCTGTGATGGAGGGTAAATCCTCAAAAACGTCAACACACAAATCTTTCTTAGAGTTGTTATTTACCTTAATCAACTTGTTTGATAAGAAATAAGTATAATCGTTCTCTGGTAAAAAGTTTAAAAAGACTATGAGCTTTCGACAGACTGAACTGCTGTCTTCAACGGATAAAAACGTGTGACTTGCCACAAGTCGACCTGACGAGAATCCCAGGAGAAAATGTTTTGGCGAGCAAAGCATGATTTTTCAGACGCGAAGCAGATGATAATGTCCCGTGCATTGTTTTTGTGCTGCCCCCTCCACTGAAGCTGCACAAAGTTTCTTTAGAAACTAACCTGGTAATGCTTTAAAAATACTTAATAAATTATGCCTTTGCAAGTACATAATCTGTGAGTGCCTAATAATCAACTTTGCAACCCCATTTTGAACAAACAAATTGGTTCTTCTTAAGACAATTGTTTCTTTAGGAAATTACTTGAAACACAAAATATATGGGTTGTGGGATGGTCCTTTATTATTTATTTTCCTCCTTTTTTAAACAACTTTTTTAGCAAATATTATGGACGTCATACATGTATTTCTAAGAAAATGTAACATGTAGGTGGGTCAAAGAAGCTACGCAAGCTGTCCTTTACTTTTTACTTTGTACCTTTTTCATGTACTCTTCTGTGCAGGTTTTAATGTGGGCTCTGTTGCTGACAACCAAGAAAAATATCAGGTTAACAGGGACGTTTGCAGTGTTCCTGGATTTCTGATGCTGGACAAGCTGCTACCCAAACACATTGATATTCCAGAGATTTATCACCTTGTGATTGCCCTTTTGCTTGGGCACCCTGTGTCAGGTGAGAAATATGATGAAATGGATTTACTTGCTATTAGGTGTGATTTACCAGACCTTTACCTTTTTTACAAATCAATTACAATTTCATCCACAAGGATTTGTTTGTTATGTTGTTTCAGATGTTTATTCTGGTGCCCAGTTTGACTGGGACAGTTTGTATTCTGTGTTTTGGTCCCCCTCATCTTCAGGAGTTAAGCTTCCCACCCCTAGTCCTCAGCAGCCTGTTTTATATAACATTTACTGCCCAGAAGCAGCATATGTGTTGCTTGCCATGGCACACAGCATGGTGAATGAGGTTGGTGCAGACTTAACTGTCTTGATATGTCGAATTTAGTTCCCACACTCTTCGAGCTCAGATCTAATAAATGTGCATAAATTCTCTGTCTTGCAGGCATGGGAAGATACTGGGGATAATTCATGGCTGAGAGAGTATCCAGTTACCCTCATTCAATTCCTGTTATTCTTGTATCGCAATATCACTGCCTTCAGTATTGTGTGCAGCACTCAAGAATTCTTGGAGAAGCTAGTTGCTGTTCTGTTTCCCAAGGCAAGGAAAATGGCAAAGTTTCAAGAGGTACAGTGAACTAGGGTTTTACTGGGAATTAAAATTACAGGGAAAGTTTGAAAGCCACCTTTAGACCAATTTCCTTATCAAAAAGTTTTTTTTATTGATATTGGGTGCTTCTCTCATTGTTCTCCTACTATTCACTATTTCGAGAAATATGCCAAAAACTACTGTCAAGCATAGATCTATATTCAACTCTGAGATTTCACTTTCGATTCACCATTGAACTGGGTCGTCAACTCATCATTACAAGCAAGTGACCTGCCAGTAAGCTCTTTTGGACTACCGCTGGTTGTTACCCTTTGCTCTCTTTCAGGGTAAGAATTATGCAAACAGCAGTGTCAAAGAGTCAATGTAAAGCTTTGCTGTTAAACTATCTAACAATAATTCTCTGTATTTGACAAATTTTCAGCTTGTTGATAGTGAAGATGAAGAACTGTTTGAGAACCATGGTGAGCTGGTATCATCTCTATCTAGGACCCTGCTGAGTACTCATCCAGCAAGAAAGTGTGTGTTTGAGTTCCTCAGAGTTATCATGACAGACTCTCTTACATTACCTACTGCTTACAAAGGTCATACCGTCATTGATAGCATTTTGGAGGTAACCTTGTGTGTTTTAGACTTCTCTTGTTTTAGACTTCTCTTGTTTTTTAGGCTGTGAATTATGTGGATGTGTACCTTATGGTAACCTATTCTAGGGGCTGTACTGTGACTTACAGGAGCACAAGCCCCAACACTAAGGTCAAACAAGCAAGGTGCTACAACGTGGCAATCAAATTGAGCAGTGGAGCACTTCATGAAACTTAATTGTCTAAACCATGTTACATTTTTTTGTGTGTGTTGACCAATCAAAGTATGATAGATACGTCATTATCAACTGTCCGAGAACACTTCACCTTACCATGTGTTAGACATTATTGTGTTGCCGATGCTTTGGTGTCAAATATTAAAAAGAATTTATTGATACCTGAAAACGAGGCAGCCGTAATCTTTAACCAGTTCAGTTCACAATGTCCTACTACAGTACATTGATCACAAGTTAGGCTGCAAGCAATAAACATGTGTAAAGAGATTGATTTGTCAATAATAATCTAGGGCTACTTAGAAAAACAGAAATTGAATCTGACCTTCTGATTCGTAGTTTAAATGCTCTTTCGGTAAACATATTTTGACTATTACAGTCCTAATATTACAGCAGACGGTAAATTTGACTCAGTTTCACCTTATTTTAGTCGTTT
This sequence comes from Montipora capricornis, assembly GCF_036669925.1. Lineage (NCBI taxonomy): Eukaryota > Metazoa > Cnidaria > Anthozoa > Scleractinia > Acroporidae > Montipora > Montipora capricornis. Next base: position 49,905,391 of record NC_090896.1, read on the forward strand.
AATGGCCTATAGTGTCGATTACAAGTGTTTTAACATTGAACACACTTTTTCCCCTTCCCCTCCTTCACTGTTAAACTC
>NC_090896.1:49912968-49917968 GCF_036669925.1 Montipora capricornis
AATGAGGTTGTGTGAGGAAATCTTGTACTCGTGGCCTGGCTGCTTTTTCCAGTTCTATGACACACGTTAAATTGTAAACTGCTGAGTCTGCTTGAAGTCCAAGCACGTTGATGTCATTCTCGTCCCAGAGCCCTCCGTTTCTTTTGGTCACGTAGTCTCCGACCACGTGCCAAAAGAAATTGAGGGCTCTGGGCACGAGAATGCGTTCATGTTGTCACCTAAGTGAAATGGAGTAAAGAAATGAAATATAGATGGATGGACGTATTTTTGATTTGTTTGCATTGAGGCGTATGAAACTTATCTCCTTTTTTGTTGCAGTTGGCGTCGAAGCATTTCATTTTGTCAGGGTTGTTTGTTTAATTGACAACGGTTCCTATCAGTTAACAAAATGAGATAAAATATCGTAAACGTTGACTCTGGCTATAAAAGACGAATAACTTGGACGTTTTGGTTACTCCTGTAACCTTCTTCACTTCTTCAGCAAAAGGTCCTTGAGGCGTATTCACATTTTGCTGAAGAAGGTTACAGGAGTAACCGAAACGTCCGAGTTACTCGTTTTTTTTAGCCAGAGTCAACTTTCACGATATTTTATCTCATTTTATTAACAGAAATGCCTGGCTGCAGACCAGATCAAAACACTGGTTCTCATCTGTTCAATACCTTTGTTTTCAGGCAATCGATGATGTTTTTAAAATTTCTCTTCCCAAGCCAAGCTTTACTTCCTACAAGACATTGGATTATGTGGAACACATGTAAGATGAGGTGTTTTTTCACAAAATCCAAGTGGGATTTCGGCAACTTTTACGTTTATTAACAATATTGCACTTTCTAATTATTCGTTTCTTTAGGCCGGTGGCAGTGGGTGGAGGAACGAATTTAAACCTGGACTTGAAATCTGTCAGGTAATTAAACCTGACGTTTTCTTCACTTTCTTTACCTTATCATTATTAATTATTGTTGTGGTAGTGCACTTTTGTACGTATTGCGCGTTGAACATAGCAAAAATCTCCAAAATGTTTTTCGCTGCCGGTAAGTTTTTATATGCACAGAACAAAATTTGTTGTTTTGTTGTGGCAAACTTTGTCGCTGATGGCTTTTTTTTTTAATTCTCGATCGATACCTGCTAAAAACTGTGTATCAATATTTATTTACTTTAACGTCAATTTTTTTTTTCATAAAGCAAGCCAACAAAATCTGTACCTTGCTTATTTCGCATTTTTGAGCGCAAATATAAAAACAGAATTTTCGGTCCTAACTTTCTGACCGCAAGTCCTATATGTGAGGTCACCCATCCAGATACTAACCCCGCCAGACAGGTTTAAATTTCAGTAAATTTTGTCGTGAACAGCTGTCAGACGATCAGAGCACACCCTTAAACTTGCTGTCAAAAAGAGATTGAAGCAAACTACATGACAGCCTCGAAGCCAATGTTTCTCGTTTCCGTTTAGTTTCTTCAATCTTTCTGGGTTTAGTATTTTACTAGTACAGTACCGCTCAAACTATTAAATCGGTTGCTTTCGTTTTTGCCTCGGTTGCGGTTTTCGTCCAACCTAGGTGATTTCGCGGTATCACCGCGTGCAAATGCACTAATAGTTTCGAGCGGTACTGTACCTAAGACATTTACCATAGCACTAGAATGATTTACGATATCAAAACGATATCGTGTACTATTAGAGCTAAACATTACGCAATGACTCCTTGAAACAAAATACAGCTCAGTTGACAGGTATGCAAAAAAGCACTGAATCAAGTTACTGTACTACCACATGTACGCAATGCGTGCCTATTTTTCCCCTTATCTTTTGTTTGTAACTACTATATCTATCAAAGCTTAGTTCCATTGAAGGCCTTTTATTGCTTCCAAATTACTGCAAGTGTTGGTGCAAACATAAGACTTGGTTTTGCGTTGTGTATGGGGGTGGTGGGGGGGGAGGGGGGAGGGTAAATGTTAGGACCCTTGTTAGCAAAGGTAAGCTGATATTTATTTGCATCCACCTGTCGCAGGCCTCTCATCGCCGATGCTGCCACCAGGATGTGGGTGACATACATCTCCAATGAAGAGAAACACAAAAATGAGACATTAGGACAACCGGTACATGAACTATCGAGTAAAAAAACATTGTGATATGCACTTAAAAGAGCTTTGATGCTCGCTTGGGATTGCTCTTCATCTAGACTTCTTGCTGTTTCTGCTTACCTGGCCTCATACACCATAAGCCTTTTTAGAGACAAGCCGGTCACTTGATGAAGAGAACAGGATAGCAACAACACCGTGGACTCCATCCCCTACTCTTTTCGAATAGTGTGTAAAGTAAAGTAAAGTAAAGCAACCATATTTAACGTCGATAACTCGTAACAGTAATTCAACTGACAAACCTGAGGTCGACGGTGCGCTCATTTTCCTCCCCCCTCGCCATCAGTGCTCCGTATTACGGGTATTTAAAGCTACTTAGCTACACGGAAAGGAAAGAAGTCGAAACAAGGATGTGAGATCCGGGAATCGAACTCAGGACCTCTTGCACCAAGGCCGCGCACTAACCGACTGTGCCATCCTTGCTCCTTAATCCTTGCTCCTGTAACGTCCGACAGGGAACTTATGAACATAGAAGATATTTGTGAGACGGGGCCTATAGTTTATAGACCTTGTCCAAGAAGACTAGAGAGTCTAAACATTTGGAGATGCCGTTACAAAGGCAGCACTTTCTCCTCAGTGATTTTAAGATCCTGAGTGTCGATCCGGCGGGGGTTCCAACCCGCGACCTCCCGCACGTCAGCCCGATGCTCAACAAACTGAGCCACAAGTGTGGTGCTCCTTGTTTCTTGCCTCTTGGTCTAGTAGGATGAAAGTAAATGAGATAAAATTGGTTTTAAGAGAATCTGATAAGTTGGTTAAACATAAGCTCACTGTTAAAAGCAACTGAGTGGTATTTGGAGAATCCAGACACAATTAATATTAATTTTTCTTTTTCAGAAACAAAGTGCTGCTAGGAGGCCTACTCCCCTGCGGATGTTGAGTACAAAGAAGAGCAAGAAGGAGACAAAGGATCATAGAACTTTGCTTAGAGAATCGCATTTGTGGCGAATGCAACACACTAAAGTGGTCCGTGATCTTGTCAGACTTCACCACAAGAATCACCTTCAGGTAGATTGGATTATTCTAGGTCTTTCTTTCTGATTTTATTTGTTTTTCGAAATTACTTTTGATTGGAGATTTATGTTATATATTTCTCTCGGCTCCATTCCCAGAACTACCAGCTTATAGCTAAATCAGTTGCCGAGGAATGGGCTCTTATGGATGCAGATCTGACCAGGGAGCGAGGCTTGTGGGGTCCGCTTTGCAGTTCTCAGCTGGACAAGTGGGCCTTGGACATGGTTGAAGGTATTGAATAACCACCTCTTTAATAAATAGGCATTGATGTCATTAAATGTCTATGAGAATTGTGGTTAGGACCTGAGGGAGAATTAATGCATGATGTTCGTTTACCAAAGAAAATAAGTATCGAGGTTTGTATCATTACAAGCTCCAATCCTGTTTTGCATTTATTAAGGGCTGTAAAATGACCAATCAACCAATACTAATGTGTCAAGCAATTCTCCGTCTAAACGGAGGACTCTGATTGGCTGGTTTTCGGTCGGTATTTTACAGTACGGAACATTACGTGGGAACGACCCGTTTCCGTATTTTTTCCCTGTCCCCGGAAATTCAACTTGAGCGAAACAAAAAGAGCTTTTAAAAAGCGGAATTTTATTTTTTTCATCCCAACAAAACAATTACAGCAAGCGGAATTTAGTTTTACATGTAAAAGGTTACCGTTCAAAGTTCGCTGAAGGAAGATGACGATTACGAATATTCACCAAGCGGAGAAGTGTGCGATCGCTCAAAGAAATGACGCCATATAATAAACAACTTACTAATCTCACTTGCTCGGGACCGTACTGGGGGTTTATTGACCCTCGGTCGTTTTTTTACGGACCTCGCTGCGCTCTGTCCTTACTGCCTAACCCCAGCACTGCCCTCGCGCTCCGTTAGTAAGAGATTTGATTATTAATCGTGGCTTTATCTATTAATATTGCAATTGATGTCATACTAATGAATCCTTTGCTGATTTTGAGGTCCCCATCGAATGAGGAAGAAGCTTTGCCGGAACGACATGTTTTATTTACATTATCCTTATGATCCTAAACTGGCCAAAGTAGTGAAACAGGTATGCTGTTTCATTTGTATACAAAAGAGAACAACTTAAAAGGACGTTGGACTGAATGATCGTGAAACAACCGTCACGCATTTTAATTCCCAGAAACCAACAAAGTACAAAACACCATACAGCAGTGACTGCAAGCTACACTTCAAACTGAGAGGAAAAGTTGTGCAAGGACTGGGACCGATCGAAGCCCTCACACAGCAACATGGTGAGTAGATATGACGAAAGTTATGATATATAAACCCATATATATTTGAACTGCGGAGAGAATCAAGTAAAGGAGGAAATCCTGAAAAATTCAGGCTTTCCTTTCCTTACTGCTCAAGTAAAAAACCTTAAATAGTAACTGCAATTATCAGCATCTTTACTTGAGGGTGAGTAGCAGCGTTAACGCGGTATGCAGAACATAGACATTATTGAACCAAGGTGTGTGGAAAAATGCTGGCTTAAGGTACGAGGAGTCCTTGTTCGCTCGAACTCTCATGATTTGTGTTTTTTGATTTAAGTTGAAGGAGGAGAAACGAAGGCGCTTTCCGCATCGCATCCGATTTCAGCCGAACCAAGCAACTTCACCGAAGAAAATGAAGGCAGTGAGGTAATTTGAAATCATGCAAGGCAAATACAAGGACAATGATATTTTGGCTTTCAGAAGCCGCAAAAAAGTTATTTGTATCCCATCAAAATGTTTTCACATCGTTGTAATCGGTAAGTGGATATTTTAATGCAACCAAATCAGTTTCAAGTTTGTTAAGGTAAAAATGTTTTTAAATGATAAAATATCGTGCGGGTTGGGTTATG
>NC_090896.1:49922968-49937968 GCF_036669925.1 Montipora capricornis
ACTTTTTGATTTTCATATTTGTACTGGCCTAAAAAAAGAAATCCAACGTCTAATTGGGGAAGCAAACTGAACCTGATGACCCACTTCATGAAAACTACTGTATCCTTTTTTTGTAGCAAGAAATCTCTCATGATCTTTAATTTATTGAGTTGCGCTCGCCTGATTGGAAAAAAGCCACTCAACTGGGAAAGTCGATTTCTCGAGGGTGAAATCTACTTGTCCCGGGAGCCCGAACCGGACGGGACTTTTCTCTTGTGCTGATTCCACATTTATTTTCGTTGATGTAGTTCTCAAGACGTTTACTAATTAAGCAATAGAGGACATTTCCGTGTTTCCATAGCCTCATGTAAACACGAGGGAGAGTTGGGAGAATTCGAGACAGTTATGCAAACCCAAGACGCCCGTGTTTTGTATTTGTATAGAAATGTGATTAAGAAAATTGAGTTTCAAAATAGTTATGTTGGAGAGGGAAAGACTCGGTGGTATACCGCAATACATTCTTTGCTGTAAGTTTTCTTTTCAATAAGATATGCGCTGTAATTTTTTTCACAGGACTGAATGTATTGTTTTTGCCCACAAAAATGGTTTTCATTATATCCCCTTTGGCATTCACAAAATCAGGTTTTGCGGCGTTACCAGTATCAAAGGGGACTTATGATGTGGTGCCACTGATAGTTCACGTTTCTCAGTCTCACTCTGTCCTTGTTCTCTTCAGACTGGTGAGCAAAGCTTCAACGCTTCGCGAGAATGCTGAAGAGTCAGTGGTGGGAATGAAGTGGGACACAGACGTAGAGGCAGGGTGAGATGAGCCATTTTAATTCCGCTATTTATTTTTCGTACAGCATGAACTAGGTGGCAGCATCCTGGTACGTGTTCGGGAACACTTACCTGTGGATATCAAACATATAAAGACTGCAGGTGTAAGTTCCTTGTCTACTAAACTCTATACCATCACTGAATATTTGTTTTTTCTCCTTGAAACCAGGTTTTGTATTGTTTGTTTCAAAACATAAAGAGGCTGTATACATACATTTAGAGAAAGAGCGGTTTTCAATCTATTGAAACGCTTATTTATCTCTCTCCTTGTTTACGCTTCGGCTGTTATTTACGGTTAAGGATAATTGTTCCTCAGCCATTCGATGGACATCACATCACAACATGCTCCCAAAAAGTGTTCTTTTGTTGGTTTGTTAGGTTGGGTCTCATCAACACCCTTAAGGGTGAAAGATCAGTTACACAAAGGTGGGAGGTAGGTAATTACACCGACCAAACGCTTATTTTCTCTTTCGATTGCAACGAATAATATTGCCAGATCATCTTCTTAGGAGCAATATCTAGAACTCATGGGCAAAAAATTACGCAAGTATTTTAAGGTGAGAAACGTCAGTAACCTGTCACTTTTTAGATGATCAAGTCGTGTGGCAGTCCAAACAGAACGTGCTATGTACTTACATTTCCTCCATATTGTAAAAAAGTTTCCTTTCACTTTTATTCCTTATATTCATTAGTGAAATTCATTACGGAACTCTAATTTTCCAGGTGCGGGATTACGGTCCGGAGAAGGATTGTTGTGTGTGCCTAACCTTTCTACAATCAAATGGGAAGTCTTCTTTGGACAATAAGGCTTCCACTCAAGTTTTCGATACGTTTTTCACTAATCGCAGTGAGGAACTACACTCAACTACATTGAATTTAAGTTTGTCTTTCTCGCCCAATCAGGACAGGGTTGTGAAGACTGTAAATTGTTTGGTAATAGACCATTTTCGAATTCTCACGGCTGGACTGGATCTAGCATGAAATGGAAGCTAATGCGGGCAAATCTTTTCAAATGCAAATTAATTTGCCAGCATTAGCCTCCATTTCATGCTAGATCCAGTCCAACCGTTAGAATACGAAACTGGCCTATTGACCTATTGTAATGTTTTTGTCCCGTTAGCGCGGTGAAATAACAAATTTCCAGTACCTGATGCATCTCAATACACTCGCTGGTCGATCGTACAACGACTTAATGCAATATCCGGTGTTTCCTTGGGTTCTGGCTGATTACCATTCTGAGGTACAGTTTCTGTGGGGTTTCACCTAAACAGTGAAGGGTTTAACATGAAAGATAATGTCAGTCTCAAGCTTATGTAGTCGAGCTGAATTTCGCTTTTAATAGCACTCATTTCAATTGACGTCACGATTTCGTGCGCAAAACATTTTTGCGATGTTTGTCCGCATTTCAATCCCATAATGCTTTGTAATAAGGCCTTACGATCTATTTTTATCAATCGTGGAAAATGCTGTTGGAAACTTAACGCCGAGTTGACCAATAGGCCATTTTCGAATTATCAATATTCAGCTTGATAGTGAGGCAGATAGGACAAAAACAATAGAAACAAGTTGCCGTGAATTCCATTTTCCTTTGTCTTTATCCTCTAAACATCTCTTTCGAGCTGAATTGTAATATATCGAAAGTGGCCTATTGCTATTGTTACGTTTAGTGATTAGCTTATTTAACCTCGCTTACTTTTGCGACCAATAAGAAGCCAGAACACGGATTGAGCGAACTTAAGAAACAAAAAAAATTGAAATGGAGTTTTGAGAGGAGTTTCGGCTAATGTGACGTTTGGTAACTTTCATTCTACTTTAGAGAATCGCGGTTAAGTTAGGCAACGGTAAATTACTTCAAGAAATTGTGGAAATATAGCACATTTATATGAGAGCAAGGACATGAAACAAGAATTGGAAATCATTTGGTGAATATGCTCTCAATTTTCCGCCCCTGCAGGAGCTTGACCTTACAAACCCCAGATCGTTCCGTGATTTTTCAAAGCCGATGGGGGCTCAATCCGAAGAGAGACTTGCTCAGTTCCAGAAACGATATCGTGAATGGGAGGACCCTACAGGTGAAACCCCGCCTTATCATTATGGAAGCCACTATTCATCAGCCATGATAGTGGCATCTTATCTAATCAGATTGGAGCCGTTTGCTCAGCTCTTTCTAAGACTACAGGTAAATCTCCTATGACATCAAATTTTACAGCCTACTTTGAATGGTTGCTTGCAAACGTTTGCTCGTATTGCTGTTTGTCACCTTGAGAAATACTCTTTAAATTGGAATTTATTTGGATTTTTAAAGTTACATTTGGAAATGCTTTTCTCGTGGGTAGGGTCTATTTCAGCATGTATAGTTCGTTAAATGTTTAAGTTCTTTTCAACGAAACATTTTTTCTCGCTTCCTTATACTACAAGCGCCTCAAACAATACAGCACGACGCCTTTTAACATTTAGAGTTTCCCTTTTCTTTATAACCAGGGTGGCTATTTCGACTTGCCTGACCGGTTGTTCCACTCTGCAAGGGAAGCGTGGTTATCTGCCGCTAAAACCAACATGGCGGATGTCAAAGAGCTGATTCCAGAGTTCTTCTATCTTCCGGAATTCCTCACAAACCAGAATAAGTTTGAATTTGGCACCAAACAGAACGGAGAGGTCCTGGGTGATGTGGTGTTACCTCCATGGGCAAAGAATGATCCCAGGGAATTTATCAGGTTACACAGAAAGGTTTGTTTGGAAATGTGTTCGCCAACAATAATTTAAAAGATATAAATCGTCAACGTGACCTTAACTGTTCCACTTTCCAGACACGCTCAATGTTATTGTGATGTCCTTCATTTTCAGGCCCTGGAGTGTGATTACGTCAGCGCGCACCTTCACGAGTGGATTGATTTGATATTTGGCCACAAGCAACAAGGACAACTAGCAATCGAAGCCAACAATGTCTTCTTGCATTATTTCTACGAGGGCAAAGTCAATATCCTTAAATATACGAATTCTTGTTGTTTTTTCCGTAGGAAAAATGATCTTGCATATGTTAGAAAGGAAATTAAGGGATAGCTGAACACTCTCTCGGTAAATTCTCATCGCTCAAATATTTCTTTGCTGATCAAAACGGGCTGACTTTGTTTTTAACTTCTTTGGTATCAATTTCTTTAACCTTGTTCACATATCCAAGGAATTGATGATCCAGTAAAGAAAAATGCTGCCATTAGTATCATCAATAATTTTGGTCAAACGCCTAAACCGGTAAGCAAAGCAAGTGTGAAATCTTCACTAACACATGAATGTAGGCAAGAGAATTTTTGAAAGTTGTTTTCGCAGGGAAATGTGATACATCCACCTTAAGATAGGACTTTTTTCGTCGGCAGTTGACTACGTAGTTTTGGTTTGTTGCTTTCCTAGTTCGGTAAAAGGTGTTAACTTATCTCCTTTCTACGACGAAAGTTAATTTATGAAAGCCATATATAGTCGAACTGCGGAGTGAATCGAGTTAAGATGCTGATTATCGTAGTTATTAAAAAAAATCGCATGAAACACTAAAGATTTCTTAACGGTGAAATGTGTGCACTGTAATACCGCGATGGGTTAATTGTCAAGTTCTCTTTGCTTTTTAGCTTTTCAAACGTGCCCACCCTCCTAAGAAGGTATTTCGGAGCGTGGAGCCTGATTCCCAGACTGGCATGCTAGTGAATGTTGATCGATTGTTCTTCCATAATCTTCCCAATCTTGTTCCTTCGGCTCAACCTGTCAAAGGTAAACATTTTTTTTTAAAAAATTGCGTTTTGCATTACCCTGCGAGCAGTTGGTTTCTCCTACACATCCCGAGAGAGAAACGACTGCGAGCAACGGTTAGTTTCTTTGAGTGAGCCGCTGTCCAGCGCCAAGGACGAGTGAACTTAATTTCAACCGGTAAAACGAGTAAGTATCTTGTTTTGGCGCTTGTGCGTGCGTTCAGCTACGTAACTGCTGCGTTTGGGCGAGCCTGCTGTGTAGTGATTCCATATTTTTCCCGTGAAATAAGGCGAAGTGATGTCAAATGCATGACGTACTTCGCACATGCTCAATGGAAAATCTAACGGTTGCTCGAAGTCTTTTCTTTCTCGGAAAGCGTAGGAGAAACCAACTGCTCACAGGGTAGTTTTGTATTTGCTATCTTACATCAAAGTTTTTGACCGGGAATTTAGACAAAGTATGGCATTAAATCAGAACAATTAATTGTGAGATTGTTATCTCATAATAACCGTAGCCCTTTCTTTAAAAGACGATTGCCCATGTTTTATGGTCTTTGGGGCTTGCAGTTGCATTTGTGTCACCTTCACCTAAAATTGTTTGTGCTTCGTTTAACTTAAACTGGAGGACGAAATGGCGATTGTGAAGCGGCGGTCATTTTAGTACTAATTAGTTTTCCGTATTCTGTATTGTGTTGTCAGAATTGAAGGGCCCTGTTGGACAGATGATTCAGACAGACAACAGAGGACTACTAGCGGTGGAACGAAACAAAGTAACTATTTCCACTGAAACAAACTCCCGTTTACTTATAAGTAGTTTTCATGTATCATCAGAATCGGTGAAAATTCAACCTCTGTGTTCTCATAATGTTCTGTTCTTGAACTTCTCTGATTTGCACGCTTCTCCTCCATAATGCGTTTTCCGCGCACGTCAAAAATCGCCTTTAGATTAAAACCCCTGGGTCTCGCTATTTCATCTTATTTCGCAGGTCTTGGTTCCTCCTCACAACAATCGATACATCGCCTGGGGATTTGGTGACCTGAGCATGCGCACTGGAGTTTATGAAACGGAGAGGGTAATGTTGTTGCACATATCGCCGTTATCAACCGTGCCTTCCACTTCTGCTACCCGGGTTCAACCCTCGTCCCCGTAGTCGTGTGTGGGCTGAATTTCAGTCGATCTCAATCTGATTCCGAGAGTTTCTCGCCGGGAAATCCGGTTTTCCTTCCTCATCAAAAATCGACTTTCGGTCAATTGCATCCGGCTGCGGGCGGATACCATTGATAGGGATAACCTCTGGTATCCCTTTCCTTTCTTTGAAGTGGATGAATAAAGTTGAATTAAATTAAATTAAGACCGTTGATATTTATTCATATTTGCCGCTAGTTTTAAATATGAGCATCGTTTAACGATAGTCATTGTCAATGGGTACTTTAATACCCCTGTCCAATTAATGCACCGGAGACCAGTTACGGTCTCGATAAAGGTAAATTTGGGCGTGTCGCTCTTTTTTTTTTTGGTTTTTGCAAATCTTGAATCGGTGGGCTTTGAATTAAGTTTTCCCGAAAAAAAATCTGAAAATTTAATTTTGAAACCGCTAAAACCGCCATGATCTGCGCGCGAAAAATGATTGACGTATTATGTCAATCACACGTGAAAGGATTGAGAGTCAATAGCCCTTATTCACGATAGCCGCCATGTTGGTTTTCAAATTGCGGAAAATCGTTTCGTCGAAATATTGAATTAACATTGCTGAAAGTACATTTTAGAATTTAGAATTAAGTACCTTTTATAATAATTTGATTGCCTTTGACAGTTTGACTTTCTACTTCGTTAGCTACTCATTTTTCACTAAAAAAACGTCGAAGCAACTTGTGTAATCATTCTATTTTACTACTTAGGTGATAAACATTCAATGAATGTGAAACAAATCATCTGCGTTGCTAAGATGTTCGTTATAACCTCTCGAATTGTGCTGTTTGCCCCCTCAGGAAGTGTGCAGCTAATTTGCATGATAATAGCAAATCCAACATGGCGGCTATCGTGAATAAGGTCTATTGACAGCCTTCACGCGCGATATGCTGATTGGCTCAGCATAACTGGCTATCAAGTAGGGGGAGGAGTTATTCAGCAGACCGTGAACTGCACGCGAAATCTTTAAGCTCGATTTTCTGGGGGTTTATTTTGACGTCAAAATTACAATTTCTCGGACCTCCTGTCCCGACGGGTTTTAAGATGTCGCTTCCAAACTTTCAGTTCTAATAGATGATTGTATCACCCCAAACACGGTGTGAGGAACTTTTCGTTTGTCTTCGGACACCGATTTTATGGCACTTTTTCTGCCCAAATTAAGTATGAGATGAGAGTTTCCACATTCAATTCTTAACACAAATCCTCACACGGTATTGGAGTGCATTCACCTGTGACTAAGATGCAACAAAGTGCGGTTGTTTGCGCAATATAGTGTAGCAGACTCGGTCGTTCTGAGTGTGAGGCCTCAAAACTAAAAGGCAATATTAAATAACAGAAAACTAAAACTTTATTCAAATAATTCAATCTATTAGCTTTAATATGATACATAATTTGACCCTATACAAAAAATAGCGGCGCGTCAATTTCATTTTTCCGCGGACACCTCATTTTCCTGTACCGAGACCTTAACGATCTGACGTACTTTTCTTTAGAGAGGGCGCAACTACTTTTCGCGCCTTCTCTAAAGAAAATTATACCTGATCGAAGCCGGAATCCAGTGGGTTGAGTCTTCGGTATTTGTTATTACACGGGAAGTTAAATTTTCAGCCCCGTCTCATTACAATGTGGTAAAGCAAGGGATTCTGTCCAGGCAGCCCCAAAAGCAGAAGTTGGGGATCGATTGCAAAACTGAGCTAATCATTTCCCGTGAATTTTTTTTTTTTTTCAAGATCCTTGCTGTGTATGAAAACTTTCATATTGGGCAGGTTCTGTGTGCATCGTGCCCAGACTCCCGAACTTTAATAACAGGAGGAACAAGCACAGTAAGTCTTGAAGTTCGCTCAATGCATGCGCTGTAGATAGCTATATTTCATTAGTAAAATCCAACTAGTGGTCTATTATCAATGCTGCGTTCTGATTGGTTGAGCTACTAGTAGGCTATTTGTTATAGCCCACTAGTAGCGAAAAGCGCCGGCTTTGAAAACCAAAACAACAATTAAAGTCTAGCTTTAACTAGCGAAAGATGTTTTGTCTCGATATTTTTTTGACCAACTAGTTGGATTTTACTAAAACAATTATTCCATTCGCCCTCATGGCCTCTGAGTCAATAGCCCATTCGACCTTCGGCCTCATGGTCTATTGATTCAGAGCCCATTCGGGCTCGAGAAATAATTGTTAAATAGCCACTCTTGTAACATAATGCATTTGTTTTGTTTCGTCCAGCTTGTCTGTGTGTGGGACATGGTGAAAAGCACCGGCAGAGAGAAAAAACCGCAAATCATTCTACACGAGGTGAGTTAGGGTTACCCCAATCCCAGTCCTGTTAGTCTATTTTGACGATTGCTGACTCCCCATACGTGAATTTATTATTGACAGGTACTGTACGGCCATCACGCGTCTGTCACATGTTTAGCTGTATCCACGGCCTACAATCTTATTGTTAGCGGTTCCGAGGTAGGAGTTTCATCTCGTTTGGTCTGATATTTTATGTGTATTTGATGCGAGGCCTGTTTTGTCTTGATTTTTACTTCTCTTTAGGATTTGACTTGCATTGTGTGGGACCTCAGTAAACTAACCTATGTCAGACAGCTTTCCCAACACATGGCTGCTATCACTGCAATAGCTATCAACGATTTAACAGTGAGTAACTTTACGCATAGCTTTAAGGGTGGAACCACTTATCAAACACTATAAACAGTCCTTTGCTTTGGAATTAAATTTAGAAATGTGGACAGCGTAGCTGTTTCGGACTTAAGGCCAAGAGAAGATATAAAACAAAGTAAATATGCTCTGTCTACTTCGTAGGGCGACATCGCTACCTGTGCTGGCACTTATCTTTATGTATGGTCCGTAAACGGTCAGTTGGTTGTCAAGGAAAATACGTCTTTACAAAACAACAACCATATACAGTGCTGTGCTATGTCAGAGGTAAACTGGTTCTTTATATGTTTTCACGCCTTTCTCTCGCAGTTTTAAATTTGCAACGATTGCAGCGATGAAAGTCACTGTAAAGGATATTTGCGGTCCGAACGTCAAGTTTGCTACATTATGAAGTGTTACACCTCGAAGAAACCCTCGATTGTTCAGTTGTGAATGAATTTTTTTAGCTTCACTTTGATTAAGAAGGCCGCTTAGATTTACTGTCAGACCTCTTACACAGTTCCCTTCATCATGAACTTCTGTTTGTAGCTTAAAAGCTTATCTATCCGGTGAAATACACCCCAAATGCACGTATTCTGTTCACTCACTGCCTGCTGAGCTGAAAGCCTTTGATTTAGTTCTCCCTCTTTGTACATGATTGATCACAGGTTTTACTAATTATGCTTTTTTCGTTATGTGCAGCTATCTGAATGGGACGAAGAAAACGTGATACTCACTGGCAGTGTGGACGGTGTTGTAAGGGTGCGTGCGCATTTACTTTGGTGGCGGCTTACATAAGTTTTCTTCTTTTCTTCCTAATATTACTTTGTAATATGTTTTAGATGTGGGGAATTGAATTTTTCGACGAAGCAGAAAAAAGCCGTCGTAGCGTCAAACTGTCACCAAAGACTGACCGTGTTTCATGTGATAAACAGGAGAAAGCTGGAGCCCAGGACCCATCTTGGGATTCCCGTTCAGATTCAGGGTTCTCTTACATAAGGGCTGATAAAGCATCTACAGATCAAAGCGAACCAATCAAACACGAAGTTGCTTCCCCGGAACAAGCTCAGCCTCAGTCTGGGGATGTGATTGAAGAAACACACGAGGAAAAACGTGGCGATCAAGTGGCGATCCCCGAAGTAGGTGATGATGGGACGAGTAAACGCCACGTGACTTTGCACCTGCGCGATGAAAGCATAGATGAAGGTTATGTCCTTGTCGGTCACAAAGAGAACTATGAAAGCGAAGACTTTCTTAAACCAGGTATCGTGTCCTTTGCTTCCAATCGTGGCTTCAAACGTCACCTCTTATATATATCTCTTTCGGATACCGTTTAAAGTAACCACAGCTTTTTGTATCGCACTTTTTCGTATTTCGTTTTTTTCGCTTATGTAATAGTTTGGAAAAGGCGTCTTGTACTGAGACACAAGCTGACAATGCACACAGCCTTTGCCAGAGAAGACAATGCTGCTCCAGCTGCCATCACTGCTTTGCTTGTATCCAAGTAAGTTAATAGAAAGATTTGGCCTGGTTGGGCTGCAGATATCGAGCAACGTCCTTTAAGAGAGGCAAATTAGAATAAGAGGATTTACATGCGTTTGCCGTTCGCTATTTCACGTAAACGCAATGGTAAATCTGTCTTTTGAGTGTTGCTCCAGTTAGTGTGACAACTGTCATCGCAGTTATGTATTGAAAAGTAAATCAGTTATTGGAATTGAAATTCCTTCCATGCTGCTGGGGCATGGGGCGTAATCGACCGCAATCAGGAGATTTGCGTGCGGTGAAGCGTGGCCGTGCCTTTCAGGAAACTCAACTGATTAAGAGTGTAATGTAAAGTGCTAAGTTTCTACCCCATATGAACCATGTGAGCGTTAGCCCTACTGATGGAAATGGGCCTACACAAGGCCCTTCGGGTTAGATCACCGCTGCTCTACCGACTGAGCTACGAGGTCAGACGGGAGCAGGAAACTCAGGTCAACTGGCTCATTTTGAAGAGCCGCTATGTATCATACCTTCTAGAATGTGCCTGTCAGACATAAAAGACTTAACACTTGATTTCTGTCCTGTTTCACGGCTCAATGAATGAAGCACTTTAATTTACTATGCGATCCGTGACTCTGTTTTTAGGGATCATCGCAAGTTACTGGTGGGTGATTTCCGAGGACGAATCTACAGCTGGTCTGTAACTGATGCCGCAGGTAGGCGGTCGCGATTTTAGTTCGGAAAGTTATGTTTTTGAGTGGAATAATTGGGTATTTTCGTGTCTGTAGGTCGAATGGCCGATCATTGGGTGAAGGATGAATTTGCGGATCAGTGTTCAGGCTGTGGGATTAAATTTACGACATTAATTGAAAGGCGTCACCATTGTAGGGACTGTGGAAAAGTGTTTTGTGCCAGGTAATTTTACTGTCCCGTAAATCGTCATAAACTGGAACACTCAAAACATGTTGCTATGTAACCCCGGAAAAAACGAAGTTACCTCTCGGTTTGTTCGAAATCCTGTCCTTTATCAATAGACCTTATTCACGATGGCCGCCATATTGGATTTGCTATTATCATGCAAATTAGCTACACACTTCCTGAGGGGGCAAACAGCACAATTCGAGAGGTTATAACGAACATCTTAGCAACGCAGATGATTTGTTTCACGTTCATTGAATGTTTATCACCTAAGTAGTAAAATAGAATGATTACACAAGTTGCTTCGACGTTTTTTTAGTGAAAAATGAGTAGCTAACAAAGTAGAAAGTCAAACTGTCAAAGGCAATCAAAAGATATAAAATTATTATAAAAGGTACTTAATTCTAAATACTAAAATGGACTTTAAGCAATGTTATTTCAGTATTTCGACGAGCCGATTTTCCGCAATTTGCCTTTTTTCCAATGTTTGCCTCCCAGCATATCACATGGCTAATTTGCAAACTAACATGGCGGCTATCGCGAATAAGGCCTATTTTCATTTGGTAACACGATAATTGAACTGATAGAGTAAGAGACTTGGATACAAATGTATCGTACTGGACAAGGAACTTAATTTAAGACAGCATGCGATTTTATTGAGTTATTTTTGATTATATTTTAAGTATAATTGAGTTGTAGAAATGTTTTTAGCTTCCCGCTGTAAGCGCTTTGAGAATAGGCTAGTTTCGTATTCTCACGGTTAGACTGGATCTATCATGAAATGGAGGCTAACGCGGGGTGGGGGGGAAATAATTTGCATGTTAAAAGAATCCCCCAAATTAGCCACCATTTCATGTTCGATCCAAACCAACCGTTAAAATACGAAACTTGCCTATGTTAAATGCGCTGACAAATACGTTCGATGTTCGATCATTGCACGTGATTGACTACGATGCTTTTCGCATGAAATTCATTCTTAAACATTTTTATTCTGTACGAACAGAATTTTGTTCCTAGAACTAATACTACGACGACGTCATTGAAAACGCCACTAAGCAAAAGAAATCCGAGCAAAACAATGACTCCCAGAGAGCGTTTACATCTCGAGTTCGTAGGAAGGTGCTATAAGACAAAGGTGAATTCGTGCCAGGTCTCTCAGCGAAGTACCTAGATTGTTTGACAAGTTTGAAGGGGCTAAACGGCTTTGACGTTCTGAAAGTTTTCTTTTTTCTTCTTGTTTAGATGCAGCAGTTACGAAGCAGAAATCACTCGTCTTGGCATCTATGCTCCCGTGAGAGTTTGTCAAACTTGTTACAACAAAATAAAAAAGTCATCCAAGAAATGCAAGAGCTAGCGTTCAGAAACAGACCTGATGAAATGGTCATTGGCGCGAGGCTATCGGAAACAGGCTGCAAAAGGCTGAAAGAACTGTCGAATTAGAACTCCTCGGTAGCGCTACCATTTTATTTGTCTCTACTCACAGACGATTTGTTTCCTCTTTTGGGTGAACTATGGAGAGGCAAAAATTCTTTAACAATTTAACCACCAATGACGTCATTTCGCGAAACAATTCAAAGGGAAACGGGATTACTTGTAAAACATTATTTTTCTTTGTCTGGAGAGGCAAGACCAATGCAAAAAAGCGACAGATGCTATATTTGCTTTTTGCAAGATTCAACGTGAAAAGCGTACGTTGAATATCGCAGATGCGTTCACCTTTTAACAAGCACAGCGACAACCTTTTTGTCTACGAATTCGACCGTTTCGTCCATGGTTGCTTAAAGTCCCGCTTTTATTGACACAACAGAATTGTTTACTTTTAAATTTTAAAGATCGTTTTGTGATCAGTCTGGCCGCTTTTTTAGATTACAATAGTGTTGTGCAGATGGGATGTTCGTGTGTCGCCATATGCGGTAGTGACACGATAACCCCTGCATTACTAAGAGGAACTTAAGCACAGGAATTTTTCAGCGATGGACGGCAGTCGGGAGTGAACCGTTTTTCCTTTAACCTGCCATGACGCCACCAGAAGACAGGATACGCTTTATAATATGAAGCACAGCGAAACTGAACGGACAAAAAAGAGCACACATGCCCTGTATGAATAAGAGCGATAATATTATACGAAAAGTATGTATAAATTTGCCCAAAATTATGATGAAATTTAATTACCGAGATTAAGTATCTTTACGATTTGCTGGAAGAGTCAGCAAAAATACCACCCAAGATTGCAAGAGACCACTTCCGGTGTCCCATCCATGAATTGGGAACCGCATTTCCTTCAGCTTTCTACTAGTTGGAAAAGTTTCTGAAGGACTCCTTGTAAAGATTTTATTTTGTGGGCATAACTGAGTACTTCAATTTCACAGTTTGCATTTGGTTGATAAAGAGCTTGGACACCGACGTTTTTGTGAGCAACAGAAGGTCTAGGTCAGGCTTCGTTAAGTAGGAGAATGCTACACTTCTGGTTGTCGTCTGTCGCTCAAAATCCCGTGTTTACTCTTTTTGTGTAAAGAAATTCTCTGTAATATGCGGAGTCCCATGAAAGGAATAAAATGATAATTTGTAAATATACTTGTAATGCCAGAGTCAAAATAAACTGCCACGGACTAAAGGATATTTTGGATTTTCATTTTTTGTAAATGAATCGCCAGCTTTACAGCAGCACAAACTCAATGAAAATGCCTCATCAAGCTGGTGATCCATCTTTTAACTGAAAGAGAATAATCCAGGCCGATGGTGGGTGGATGGTCCAATGGATAGGACGCTGGATTTGCTTGCGCATGAGCCGTTGGCTTGATTCTGGCCACCAAATGGCTTTGTATTCGGTACTGAAACCCCAGTGTTAAGAGTATAAATGAAAATTCTCGTCTTTACCTTTCAACTCAAAGCAACGAAGATGTAAAATACTTGGTAACAGCTAAATTATCCCCTAATGTAATGTTTTCGCTGGGTAAAAAACTGTGCTACCCGTCCTTACATTTTCCATGGACTAACCAACTACACATTCTTCTCAACTGGCGAAACACGCGCCATTAATTCCAACATAACCTGCGAAACTAAAAATCTTATCTTCATGATTCAATGTAACGTGTAACTTACAGTAAAAACGAAAAACTACACGACGTTTAAAGGCCCGTTTTAATGAAAACCGTCGCACCTCAGAAAACGCTAACACGAAATCCAAATCTACTACAGTCGCAGAACATTTTCTCTCCTCTCCCCACAACATTTCTAACGCCATGCAAGTTTATAGCCCACTTTTAATATTAAAATTCAGTCCTAAACAAAAGGTATCGTCTCGAGGCTCAGGGGAATAAAAATAACCGGGATTTGTATGAGTTTATTCCCCCGAGCCTCAAGATGATGCCTTTTGTTTGGGACTGAATTTTAATATATCGAAAGTGGGCTATTTCTATCGAAAAAATATTTTCCAACAGACTCGATCAGTAAGCTTTTAATCTCAAAAGGCAAGACAATTGATCCCAACGGTCTAAATATCCGCGAGGAAACATATTAGATTTCAGTTCATTCCGTTATTTTGCCGGTACTCTTTTAGTATTTGAATTCAAATTAGTTGTAACTACCACATTTTATCAAATTTTTTTCAGGACTACGCCAACATCCAATAGCACATTACTAAATCAAATCAAAGTTGTATCGGCTCTTCCTCAAAAGATTTAATTTAAAAAACAATTTTAATAGAGAGCAAATTTCACCTTTTACAATATGTTAGAAGAACACTGTAAGTTTTTAGGTTTTCATCATTGTCTTCAAGAATCAAACTAACTCTGAGTCAATTTGCGGAAGAAACCCGGCTATGATCTGATCCAATCAACCTGTTTACAACTCCTGTTTATCAGGTTCTTTTCCTGGCTCATCATTCGCGCGACCCATGTCGTCCCCGGTCTCAGAGTCGTCCCCAGTCTGCGACTCCGAAAAATCCGTATCCTCTTCTTCGTCATAATACATTTCGATTCCGAGTGTCAAATGGGCCAGTGCATAGTAAGTGTTAACAAAACTCTGTCGAAACACTAGATACTTATCGGTGAGAAATACTTTAAACTTTTCCAAGCGCGTTGTGTTTTTCTTCCATGATACTTTCCTCTGCGGGGCGGTTTCTGTTAGAAAAAAAGAGAATCCTTAATGAGGAAGTTTCTGCTGCTGCAATATTCCTCAGCTAAGTAATGAAGGTTGCTTCCCTGAGAATTTGAAGCGGGG
>NC_090896.1:49942968-49949445 GCF_036669925.1 Montipora capricornis
CATGGCCGCGTGGAGATACGAATTTTATCTTCGAGTGCTCGAGGATAAAATTCGTATCCCCAAGCGGCTATGTAATGTTCTGTTTATTATATAGATATTGATGAAATGTCTAGATTTAAAACAACTTGTTTTACTCATTTTCGAAATCATGATGATGAAATTTAAGTGGTCACCAACCTCTAAAACACGCATGTTGTGTAACATGAAACAAGATACAAAAGTTATGAAAAACAAATCATGACGATGTAAAATTTTGCAATTAAAATGTTAATGTAGTAGAGAAGAATTATATTAAAACACAAAAGTATCTTACAATGAAGAGGAAGCTTGCGTTTTATTGGCTAATCGTAATGTGAAAGATAAAAATGATACGTTCACTGTGCAAGGTGAAGATATGATTTTTTAGTAAAAGGAGAAATCCTGGTATTTCATCATTATCTAAAAAATAAACATTCTTACTAGGTAATTCAGCCTACTTGAAACATTCCCTCCAAATAAACAGAGGAAGATCAAGAGATATGGTCTTAAGTGGTTAGGAATTTGCATAATACAACACAAGACATACTTAGTTGACCACTCCCCATAGAGGATTTTCAGGGCCAATGAACATAATCACGACAGAACTAGCTGGAGGCAAACCAGTTAGCTATTTACAAGTGCAGCTGAGAAGTTGAACCATTGACTACCGGGAACAAATTCAACTTGTGGTCAGAAGGTGTCTTGAACCTGGGACCTTGGCCCCTTCTTTCTACTGGCAGGATTTGTTTCTAGGTGGTCCTGAATTAAAATGCTAAATACCTGCTAGTTGGGTTTTCTAAACTTCATTGTTTCATTCAAGTATTATTGTCTTCCTGTAATGATTTAATGAGAGTGATTTTGAACCCCTGGAGGTAGAGGTTAGGGGGTGCCCCTACTGCGATTTTCCCTTAGTACCCTATTTATGACCTGACCAAACATTTGATATCCAATTTATGACCTAATACCCTTTTATCAATACCCTGGTGCAGACCTGCCTTGTAATTATTTCCCTAGTTCAGACCAATGTTAAAGGCAATGTTTATCTGCTTCTATTGGGTAGGTTACAAGATAAAGAAGTAGCTTCTAAATAAAAAACGAGTTCAAGACTAGAGTGCAAAAATCGATACCCTATTTATGACCAAAATGGCGGAAAATTGGCCAAAATCGATGCCCTATTTATGACCAAAACGTCTGAAAAACCCTACCCTTTGGGGCCACACATACAGGTCTATATAGCCCATATAAGGGAGTACCCCCCCCCCCCCCGGGTTTTGAACTTGCTCAGATAGATACGAGCCCTTACCATAAATAATTAAATATTGAGCACAGTATCCAAATTACAGGTTTTGATTGTTTCCCTTACAACTAGTGTGCATCACAGGGATTGCATTTGCTCTGTGGATAGCTGAAAATTCTAAATTTCATAAACTTAAATACCTGGAAGCGCAACAGAACGTAGTTCCACTTTGGTACATGAGAATTTCTCAATTCTGGATTTAAGTATCCATCCAAGGACCTTCAAAGCAACCAAATGGGAAACTCTGTTACAATACCATACCTTCTATATTTTAAATATAGTTAAATAAAATTTAACATAGTTAACGACTAGGAGCTAGTCTGGTCAGTAGTGTTTTGCAGGCGGTTGTTAGTGTCTTGGCCGTCTGGTAGCGTTGTTCAGCGTTTTGGTGCGTTCTGTAGCGTTTGTTATAGTTACATGGTTCACGACCGGGAGCTAGTCCGGTCAGTAGCGTTTTGCAGGCGTTTGTTAGCGTTGTTATGCGTTTTTGTAGCGTTTGCAGCACTCTTTAGGTTGGGGGAGCCCTGGGGCTGACATGGTTCAGCGGTATTCCGGCGTAGTGCATGCGTTGTCCTATGTGCTTGCAGCGTGTTTGTTGGCGTGGCGTTGTGAGTCGGTTTAGGAGTTTAGTGGTTCTCGGCGTTCTTCTTCTCGCTTCGTTGGCTATCTCGGTCGCTGTCCAGGTTGAAATAGAAGTTCTTCGATCTTCGACCGTCTCCATCTCGTCTTCACCGCCGTGTTGTGGTTCGTCTTACCTTCTCTTGTACCAGTTCCGATAGTCGGCTCGTCGCTCAGATAGCGTGGCGTTTCTTTGGCGGGCTTAGTGTAGCGGTTCCCAGTTGTGGTCAACAAAAGAAAAACAACAATAGAAAAACACAAGGATTTCTTCCGTCATCGACCGTGGTTTCCTCGCCCTCTGTCGTGTCTGTTGGTTTGTCTTTACTCGCTCATCGCTCTTTCGTGCTTCGGACCATCGTGTGCTCCGATACGTTTATTTTGGCGGGCTTAGTGTAGCGGTTCCCAGTTGTGGTCAACAAAGGAATAAATTCTAAGGATTTCGTCAGTCATCGACCAGGGTTTTTTCTTCGGCGGCTGTCGTGTTTATTGGTTTGTCTTTCCTTCACTCGTCGCTCTTTCGTCCCTGGACCGTAGTGTGCTCGCCGATCCGTTAGCGTGGCCAAAGGATTTCGTCCTTCATCGCCCGCGGTTTTTTCTCGCTCTCTGTCGTGTTTGTTGGTTCGTTTTTCACTTCTTTTTCGTGGTCGCCTCTAACTCGCTCGTCGCTGGTTGGTGTTCGATCATACATCATGCCGAACCCACCTCGTTCAACCAACAATAGCTTGTCCGCTGGACTTCGTTCGGAGGACATACCTCTCTTGTCCCCCGCGCCGATAGTGGTTTCTACGGCTCCCTCTGGCCCCGTGGCGCCTTTGGCCGTCGATTCGATCGCCGAGGCTGTTGTTCGCGCGCTTGGAAGCACCCTTCCGACTATCATCTCTTCAATTCAAGGGAGCGCCCCCTCGCCATTACCCCCTTCCGTCCTTGGCACTTCTGTTGGCGTCACTCCATCTAGCTCCTCTGGATCGACTGCTGTTTCTTGTGATGTCAATGTCTCGTCTATGGCTTTTGGGGCGTCATCAGGTACGTTTACTTTGCCGGCCTTCATTCCTACCTTTTCTCCTGTGTCGGCCATCACTGACTCAAGCTCGGCCCGCTTCATGGCCCCCATTACCTCTCCATTCGCGAGTCCCAGTGTATCCGGCAGCCGGCCAAGTTTTCGTAACTCTGGATCAGTGCCTACGTCTGAGAAGGCTTTCATTGTTGGTCCTGGTCATGCACCAGTCCCGGCAAAATTGGCCAAGAAGATCATCGAGGGCCAGTTCGTGGAGTTGGCGGATCTACTTACAGTCAATCTCCGAGCTGGGGATCAGGAACCACAGACCTTCCTGGAGGGTAAACTCCTGGTGTCCAACGTAAAACGCAGGCAGGTTGAAATCAAGGATATTCTTACTTGGACTGAGGCCTTCACGATTTTCCAGCTGGTCCTGTGTGCCTCTCACCCCCTGCGTTGGTTAGACTTGACCAGATATAAGCTGCTCATTATTCAAACAGCCCGCCAATATCCAGGTCTGGCTTGGCTTGAATACGATCTGGCCTTCAGAAGGGATGCCGCTGCCTCGGGCCTTACGGATTGGTCCAAAATGAATTTGGATCTGTATAGTTTTCATTTGCGTTTGCCAGCATCGTCCTCACTGCAACCAAGGCCGTCTTCCCTTTCCGGGTTTCCTCAGTCTTCCTCAGACAGCCCAGACTCCCACCGACGCACACCATTTTGCCATTCCTGGAATGAAGGGAAATGCCGGTGGCTATTTGGGAAGTGCAAGTTCCGCCACAACTGCAGCAATTGCGAGGGAGAGCATACCAAGGCTAACTGCCCCTTTCCCCGCTCAGCTGGATTTCGTTCCCGTTCCCGCTCCCCCTCCCCTGGAGGGAGCAGGGGACAGTACTGAGGGGCGAGGTTCGCCCAGTGTTGTGTTTGTACATAGTTTGAATGATGTGATTGCGTTGCCTCGCCAGCCGAATGGATTGCCTCAGTTGGCAAAGTTGTTTTGTCCTGTTCCAGTTTCAGTTCCAGTCTCAGTTCCCGTTTCTGTTCCAGTTAAGTCCAGCGTTCCAGTTGTCTCTTTTGCCCCGTTATCTTCGGTGTCTCAGGTCACACCATTACAGTTGGATCAATTTCAAGCCGAATTATGCCACCATCCCAACAAGTCAGCTGTGGCATTTGTGACTTCTGGCATACGGGATGGATTTCGGATAGGCTTTGACCCATCCTTGGTGTCCCTCAAATCTGCATCTTCAAACATGTGTAGCTCTGCTGAGCACCCATCAGTGATTGACTCCTACTTGCAAGCTGAAGTCTCTTCTGGCAGGGTGGCAGGTCCTTTTCCAGTGCCCCCGCTTCCGTCATTGCAAATAAGTCGTTTCGGGGTGTTCCCCAAAACTAATCAGCCTGGGAAGTGGCGTCTCATTTTAGACCTATCATCCCCAGAGGGGCAAAGCGTCAATGACGGCATCCCTAAGCCCCCGTTTACAGTTCAGTATGTTTCAGTGGATGCTTTCATTGATGGCATAATGTCTCTGGGTCGAGGAACGTTAATGGCCAAGTTCGACGTGGCCAGTGCATATCGGAATGTGGCTATCCACCCAGACGATCGCCCCCTTCTTGGCATGAAGTGGCGTGGGCAATATTTTGTGGATTTGGTGCTCCCTTTTGGGCTGCGTTCAGCACCATTTATTTTCACCGCCATTGCAGACCTGGTTGAATGGATCCTGGTTCACAATTATGAGGTTACATTTCTCCGTCATTACTTGGACGATTTCCTCACTTTGGGCCCACCGGCGTCCCCTGTGTGCCACAACAACCTTCAAACCTGCGTTCGTCTGTGTTCAAAACTTGGCCTTCCCCTTAATCCAGATAAGTTGGAGGGACCCGCGACTCGTCTTACAATCCTTGGGATTGAACTTGACTCCGAGAACCTTCAGGCTCGCCTTCCGACTGACAAGAGAGATAGGATTGTTTCACTGTTAGATGAGTGGTCGGCAAAACGTTTTTGTAAACGTCGCGAGCTGGAATCCCTGATTGGCCATCTCCATCACGCCTGCAAGGTCGCCCCACAGGGTAGGACATTCCTTCGTCGGATGATCGACTTGCTTTGCGCCTTTCGCCGTGATGATCACCCCATTAGGCTTAACCAGGAATTTCGGCGGGATTTAACCTGGTGGCGGGAACTGTTCCAAACTTGGGATGGCCTCAGTTTTTTCTGCATGCCCACATGGGCACCTCTCCCGGACTTCCAGGTCTCATCGGATGCAGCGGGCTCTTTGGGCTATGGAGCTATTTTTAAATCCCACTGGTTTGCTGGTGCCTGGTCAGCTGCACAAAGTTCCTCATCTATAGCGTACAAGGAGCTCTTCCCAATTGTAGTGGCAGCCTATCTGTGGGGCTGTCAGTGAATATCTCGGCGGGTCGAGTTCTTTTGTGACAACGAGTCTGTGGTGGCTGTACTTAAGTCTGGCACCTCGCGGGACAAAAACCTAATGGTGTTGCTGCGTTATTTGACTATGCTGGCCATCCATCATTCCTTCTCATTTACAGCTTCATCTGTTCGAGGCAAAGCTAATCCAGTTGCTGATGCACTCTCTCGATTCCAATTTCAGCAGTTCAGACGCCTGGAGTCACAGGCCGACCCAACCCCGTCTCCTATTCCTGCTTCCCTTCTGGCAGCACTTCAGATGCCTTGACTCAGAAGTGTCGGTTCTTACTTACCCAAGGTCTTGCACCTTCCACCCGACGAGTGTACCGATCCGCCCAACGTCGATTTACAGACTTTTGCCGCCAGGATGGTCGTGCAAACCAGGATGGCTCCATCCCCCCAGCCACTGAGGAGACTCTCATGCGCTTTGCTTCCTTCCTGGCCGACAACCTGAACCATTCCTCCATCAAGGTCTATCTATCAGCAGTGCGCTCCCTTCACATTGACCATGGCCTTCCCGACCCGCTAGTCAACTGTCTTCGTTTGCAGCGTCTGCTAAGGGGTATTAAGCGAGTTCAAGGTCCAGTGTCACCAAGGCGCCTACCTATCACCGTTGATCATCTGAAGGTCATTCAGTGCTCTTTGGACCTGTCTACTAGAGACCATGTGATGTTGTGGGCTGCGTGCTGCTTGGCATTTTTTGGGTTTTTGCGTGCGGGCGAATTCACGGTCAACTCGGCCTTTGATCCTCACACCCATATGACTGTTAGCGACCTGCAAGCGGACTCCTTGGTGAATCCCTCTTGTTTCAAAGTCCGTATCAAGTGTTCCAAGACAGACCCCTTCCGTGCGGGTTGTGATATCTACTTGGGGCGTGGCTCGGGCTCTGTGTGCCCCATAACAGCGTTGGGCACGTACTTGTCTCTGCGTGGGTCTGCTCCAGGGCCCCTGTTCTTGTTTAGTGATGGTCGTCCTCTTACCCGGCAGCAGCTATCATCCTTTTTGCAGTCTACCCTACATGGGGCTGGGTACTCCGGCGCCTACTCCGGCCATAGTTTCCGGATTGGGGCGGCGACCACTGCAGCGGCACGTGGTGTTCCGGATCACCTGATCAAAACCGTTTTTTTC
>NC_090896.1:49949473-49954473 GCF_036669925.1 Montipora capricornis
ATCAGAACTCCAGTTAGTTCCATTGTCCGTGTTTCCTCCCAGTTGGTGGCGTAACAGGTAGTGGATTTCTCTGGTTACCAGCGGGGGTGGGTGCCTCAGGTTTGGGCTATCAGGGGCTTAGGCCTAGTTGCCCCGAGCCCCCTTGCTCCGGGTTCTTCTTACCCGGAGATCCCTTCGGCATGGCGCGGGGGGCTTGTGGCTTGGTTGCGGGTTGGGCAGGCCAGTCGGGTGTTCTAGCGCCTTGGGGATGTGACTGCGGTTGCAGCCCCCAGGCTTCCTGGGCACCTACCCTCCACTGGCGACGTGGGCGTTAAATATAGTTAAATAAAATTTAACATAGTTAACGACTAGGAGCTAGTCTGGTCAGTAGTGTTTTGCAGGCGGTTGTTAGTGTCTTGGCCGTCTGGTAGCGTTGTTCAGCGTTTTGGTGTGTTCTGTAGCGTTTGTTATAGTTACATGGTTCACGACCGGGAGCTAGTCCGGTCAGTAGCGTTTTGCAGGCGTTTGTTAGCGTTGTTATGCGTTTTTGTAGCGTTTGCAGCACTCTTTAGGTTGGGGGAGCCCTGGGGCTGACATGGTTCAGCGGTATTCCGGCGTAGTGCATGCGTTGTCCTATGTGCTTGCAGCGTGTTTGTTGGCGTGGCGTTGTGAGTCGGTTTAGGAGTTTAGTGGTTCTTGGCGTTCCCTCCCTCTCTCCCCCCCCTTTCTTTTTTTTTGTGCTCTTTTTTTTTTGTGTGTGTTATTATTATTATTATTATTATTATTATTATTATTCCACTGAGCTATCTGGCTCAAGTGTGACGGGTGCCTTAGGGGGGCCTGGCGCGGGGGGCTCGTGGCTTGGTTGCGGGTTGGGCAGGCCAGTCGGGTGTTCTAGCGCCTTGGGGATGTTGCGGTTAGGGTTAACCCTAAACCCTAAACCCTAACCCTAACCCCAGCCCCCAGGCTTCCTGGGCACCTACCCTCCACTGGCGACGTGGGCGTTAATATGACAGCAATTTATTTGAAGTTCAAGAATAGTGAGCCCACAAATGGCAATAGCAAGGTTATGAATCTTGCCCACACTGGCAGAACAGTCACCTCGTTGTCATACCTGCTCCCCTTCAGTGTTGGGTGTTTCCAGCAAGGGTTAAATTAATTAAATTAATTAAAATTTTACTAAAAACTTTAAATTAAAATTAAAACTTGACAAGCATCAAATAATATAACCCACAATGCAATGAATACAACTAATATCAATTTATGCAAGTTGGATAATAGAACAATCTACTCTGGCTTTAAACATCCAAGGCCTGATAATTGGAGGCTTTTATTTACCAGTAATGGTTAGCATCACTCAGGATCAGCATGACTGACATCAATCCATACAAATAGGAGTGATTATTCCATCGGCATTTTTCCAAAAGAAAAATGTACCAATAAGTTACCATGAATGACAAGCAACTTAGACGAAACATAAATCCAAGGCAAATTCCACAAGCACCCAGAAACATTACAAGATACACAACATGCATCCAGTCAACAGACAGAGGCTGAATGAAGCTAAACAGTGGGAAGTGGCAGGAGTCTGAGCCAAACTGGTGAGCGATGAATAACATGCTACGTTCTTGGGGAATGTCAAGAATCATTAAAAATCCTGCAAAGCATCAAAACATTTCAAATTATTAACTGATAGGATCTAAGCTATGTACCTAATATTATATCATTGGTTAACCCATTGACTCCTGGGGGTTCCCCATTGACGAGTAAAATCATCTGGTGTTAGACAGAGTAAAATACTTAAGTATGGCCAGTTTTAATTTAGGCCAGTCTAGGGGTGAAAGGGTTTTAAGCAATAGAACACTGTCTACAACCAGAAAACAATCATGGAAATTGACAGGAATTATCCATTAAAGCCCTTAACCCACTTGTTTTAGAGGCAATCCAGCAAACAAAACACCATGTTTTTGTTTGCCAACTTGGTGTTCATGACATCTGAGACATCAGCTATCTCATTACTTAAGCTCACAAAAAATAAATGAGGGCCAAAAACAGTATTTTATACTTGACAATTTTAAGCAAAACAAAGTCACTTTTTTCCCTAAATAATTTTCAAACTGAGTGATTTATTCTCTGATTTGTCAGTGAAATCCCCAAAAATGGTGCAGCACTGACAAGCAAATGCTTTGTTTAGACATACAGAAATCAGCATAAATCTAAAGCTCTGCATGGTCTTCAATCAAAGAGGATCAGGGATTTTTCAATCAAAAGACAATAAAATGGAACACAAAACAATAAAATATTGAACAAATAAAGAATAGTTGTAAGTTAAAGCCATTCCATTTTTGTATACTTGTCTTAACCCTTTCACCCCCGTGGGGTTCCCCATTGATGAGTAAAATCGTCTGGCGTTAGACAGAGTAAAATCTATAAGTGGCACTCTTGGGAGTGAAAGGGTTAATGGGGACATAGTTTTTGAGTGAATCTACAATCATAGACAAAAGTAGTTGGGAAGGTTATGTAAATGAACCACACCAGAGCTGTATTTCAACCTGCTTCTGTTAAAGCTCGAAAGAAATAGTTTCACTTTCTCTTACGTAGCCCCCCTCCCCCCTATTCAATGTTGGAAGGTAAGTCAACAATTTTCCACTGAAACCATTCAGTTTTGCACAACATTGAAGGAGGGGCGAGGGGAGAGAAGCAATAAAGACTTCAAAAGTGCTAACCTTCCCAACAGTTTTGTCTAGGATTGTATGAGAGTAGGAAACCTGTTTTGAACGCTTATAACTCTCGTAGTATTTGACATGTGGCTTCCATTTGTTATTCTGGACACGTTCTTATAATGTACTTTCCAATGCATAAATAAAATCTCACAATACTGAAATTTGGTTAAAATCATCGCTTTATGATTTGGATTTCAGACTTGCGTGACGCTTCACAATGTTACTCCAAAATCTGTTCTGTTGGGGAAGTGTTTACTAAGAATGCCATAAGTGCCATAAAAAAGACATTTTTGTTGTTTGATGTTTCATATTTGTTAAAAGATAGCTTTCTTTTTGGAGGACGTTGGAAGAATGCCAAAAACTGTTTTATTTCGATCGATTTAGCAAGAAATGGTGCGAGCAGTGCGTCAGAGCACTTACATTACTCCCGACATTACTTCCAACATTATTCCATTTTCGAAGCCTAAAATAATGCCTTTACAGCACAGCTACAGATAAATTATTGAAACTGGAGTGTAAAGGGTTTCAAAGGAAATAGTAGTAGGACTTTGCATGGTCATTTCAGCTTTATTTTAGGTAAATTGCAACATTACTCCATAAAGAGAGCTTAAACTGAAATAATGCTTCTAATTAACCTTTGTGTATACATGGTTTCAATGGAGTAATGTTGAAAATAAGTAGATACAATAACTTTTGTCCATAATCAGAAATACAGTGTACGTATTCCAGTATGCTTTACATATAACTACGTTATTGTTGCAAAATATCACATTCATTGGGCATATATTTCGCATTTTCTCATGGAGTAATGTCATGGAGTAATGTTCACATACATGTTTACTGTTCCCAAAATAGGTCAATGATTGACAGGCCATCCTACTCACGCTACTGCAGGTGCAAAAAAAGTAATCACTGTTAATTTACTTATTTAATGTGACTCTGTTTGAAATGCACACATGACGTTTTAAAAGGCGCTGTTCTCAACTTGGCAAAGTGCAACTGACGTCCGCCATTGTAAGAGTTTAGTCCGTGAACTCGTTTGACCTTTCAAGACCAGCTTTTTGGCTTTAATTAACTATCATTTAGTTCCCTCCCCTTTCTGTTCATTTACGAAGGAATTTTCATCGTGTTATTTGCTCTACAATTTAATACCATTGAGACACTAATGCAACAGGACGTCCTAACACATGTATGAAGTTGAAAACTTGCCCTATTTTTAACCAGATCAACGCCTAAAATTCACGATAACATGGCAAAAAGCAGTTAAATGTTAAAGCAAGTGCTGATTGTGTTTGTTTTTCAAAGGCACTGTAAACACTAAGAAAAAAGTCGTCTTTCCAATTTAAGACCACGTCCAGAATTTTCAGACAATCATAGACAAAAGTAGTTGGGAAGGTTATGTAAATGAACCACACCAGAGCTGTATTTCAACCTGCTTCTGTTAAAGCTCAAAAGAAATAGTTTCACTTTCTCTTATGTAGCCCCCCTCCCCCCTATTCAATGTTGGAAGGTAAGTCAACAATTTTCCACTGAAACCATTCAGTTTTGCACAACATTGAAGGAGGGGCAAGGGGAGAGAAGCAATAAAGACTTCAAAAGTGCTAACCTTCCCAACAGTTTTGTCTAGGATTGTAGGTGTTGTTAACCCTTTCACCCTGTGGGGTTCCCCATTGACGAGTAAAATTGTCTGGTGTTAGACAGAGTAAAATCTATAAGTGGCACTCTTGGGAGTGAAAGGGTTAAGTTACTCAGGTTGTCCTAAAAGAAGAACGTATGCTAGACACGAAAACAGTTCATGCTATGCTATTTTTGATATTTTACTTCTTTGTGAACCTCACCAAATAAAATCCTCAACACAGCCAGATTTGAAGGATCAGTTGGTGATGTCATGAAGAGCATAAATCTGTTCCAATATGTTAAATGAGCCATCGACAACTGCTTCTCATCACACTGCTCTTTTTTAGCTTCTGTGCTCATTCTGAAGAAATTTAAGCAAGCCACCCAACTCTCCTGTGTTCTTAATAATGGCTTCCTTGCACCTGTGAATTAACACATGATTAATTAAAATCATGAAAAACCATGAAAACACATTCATAAATGATACAGTTATAGCTAAAATGAAAAAAATTATGAACAAATGAGGCCCAGTGCTACCATATATACCCCTGTGTTTCCCAAAAAGGCCACTGATACATTTTTTTCTGTCTAAAACCTGAGACAATTTTTATCATCAATAAGGAACCCCTAAGGGGATAAAGGAACACAAAATGTAATAGTCCAAATGCCAATTCAAGTCAA
>NC_090896.1:49959473-49961973 GCF_036669925.1 Montipora capricornis
TGAAAGAATTCCTCAAAATCCAAGTGTGATAAGCCAAACACGATCTTATAACATTCAACAAGAGAGGAATATGTTCTACGACTGGACAAAGATGGCCAATGTAACGAGTCACAACGCTCTTCATAAGACATATCACCTCTTTTTTGCCTAAGAGCTAATCTTGACGCGCGTCTTTGCACGCTCTCTATTGCATGGATATCTTTGACAAGATATGGGTTCCAGACTGGAGCAGCATACTCTAGAAGTGGTCTGACCAATGTTTTGTAAAGCAACGAAAAAGTTGTTGTATTAGCTGTTCCAACAGACCGTCTTATTAGCCCTAGGACTTGGTTCGCCTTATTCGCCATAGTACTAACATGTTCACTCCAAGTAAGATCTTTTGATATAATAATTCCAAGATCTTTAAAGCTCTTGACATCTTTTAAGGCCGTACCTAGTTTATAATTCGTAGTCGATTTGTCACGAGAATGCGTTATTCGCATTGCTTCACACTTATCCTCATTGAAACGAAGTTGCCATTTTTTCGCCCATTTACCAAGATTATTCAAATCAGTTTGAAGGTATTGTTCATCGAGACTAGGGTTGCGAAGCTCTCTGTAAATCTTTGTGTCATCCGCAAATAATTTAATTTTTGAAGAGACACTATCAACGATATCATTTATATATGATAGGAATAAAATTGGACCAAGAATATTTCCCTGTGGGGTACCAGATATCACAGGTGCCCAATCAGAAAAAGTCCCTCTTACAACAGCTCGTTGCTTTCTGCACGTGAGGAAATGCCTCAACCAGTTAAGAAGTTTGCTCTCAATACCGAGGCTATATAACTTTATTAGTAGACGCTCATGAGGAACACTATCAAAAGCCTTTGCGAGATCAAGAAATACAACATCTGTTGCTACAGATGAATTCCTAGAGCTGGCGAAGTCATGAAAAGTAGAGAGTAATTGGGTCACAGTAGACCTACCCTGCAAAAAACCAAATTGGTTTTTATTTATCACGTTATGGTCTTGCCAAAATGACGTTAACCTATCGCGTACAATTTTTTCGCTGATTTTGCATATCATGGATGTAAGCGAAATTGGACGATAATTCTCCCTCAAGTGCTTAGAACCTTTCTTATGAAGTGGGACAATGTCAGCTGATCTCCAATCTTCGGGCAAATGGCCCAGCAGGAAAGATTTGTTAACCAGAAATGAGATCGAGGGCGCCAATTCGAACGCACATGATTTTAAAATTACTGGTGAAATTCTGTCTGGACCCGGGGACTTGTTCGTTTTAAGAGACTTAAGATGCTTTAAAATTTCCTCAGTAGTACAGGAAATATAATTAAGTTTCTCACAAACTAAAGGCTCTAAAGAAGGCAAGTTGGTGAAGTCCTCAGAGGTAAAAACAGATGAAAAATAGGAATTAAAACTACTAGCAATACTCTCATCGTCAATCAGTGCAAGTACAAGGAAGGGTTACGTTTTTACAAACGTTGGCCGTGTAGCACTTTATATTTCAACAGACTTAACTGATTAGAGTGTAATGTCAAGTCTGTTGAAATATAAAGTGCTACAAAGGTGTCATCTCGAGGCTCTGGGAAATAAATATGAAGGGCGGTTTACACGGTACGATTTGTCGGCCCGACGGCAGCGGAGCGATGGGGTATTTTGACAGCCGATGAACGAACGATTCATAGAAATGAAAATCGTTCCGATTCAAAAAATCTTTTGCACTGCGACAGATTTATTGAAGTCGGGCCGACACTCCGAGAGGAACAGCCATGTCAATCAAAGGGTATGCGTGCATGCGTGCGGGGAATGCGCATAAGTATTTTAAAAATTGAAGCGTTCAAAATGGCGGATACTAAAAGGACAACAGGAAGATCTTTTGCGGAAAAAAATACACGTTTTACAGGTTTTACACGTTTTAATCCGCCGTCGGATTTGGACCAATGGGTCCAAGTCCGCGGGGTGTCAAAATTCGCTGTGACACCCGCCGACAAATCGCACCGTGTAAAATTAAACCGGTTACACTATGACATGTTTCGTGCAACAGCGCCTTCATAACGTAGGAAGTTAGTTCCCGGAGTCTCGAGATGATGGCTTTGTGTTTGGGCAAGGCTCCTGGTTTGGGACTGAATAGTAATATATCAAAATTGGGCTAAGGCCACTTTTCGAAAATACCATAATATTCTTTGTTTGTCCCTCCAAAATTTGCATGAGCATTGTTTTTTATTTCTGACTTACAATGGTCCCAAGAGAAACTGGAAACAATGCTGACGCAAGATTTGAGGGGACAAACAAAGAGTATTATGGTAATTTCGAAAGTGGATTCAGCCTTCAAGCCTCGTTTATTTTCGGAAGTCCTCTTTTTTTTTGCAATCACTTTCAAATTGGATAACATTGAGTCCTTTTTCATGTTCAAATCTTTGTCCGGTAAGAAGAATCAGTTTCTCTATTTTCTCAGTGGACTTTCAAGATAACACGAACATGACAAACCGAAGTTTCATTTA
>NC_090896.1:49966973-49974473 GCF_036669925.1 Montipora capricornis
GCGTCCTCTTATCGAATTAAAACGAGTTTTCATTTGCATAATGATTGATCGGCAAACAAAGGATCTTAAATGGCCTCGAGGAGTAAGGTGAGAAAAAATCAGAAGGACAAACACTTAGTCTTTAATTAATCTTGTTTAGAAAAGGAATTGATTTAATCGCTTAAGAAAACGTTTTGTTGTTTGACACGGACACTTTTGCTGATCACGAAAACAAGAAGTTTGTGCAAAAGCATACTTTGACACAGGACACAAGAATAAGGAAACAATATCTTGGTTTTAATGTCGTACAGTTGCTGAGTGATACACAGTCACCAATGCTTAAAGCACAAGTTAAAACACTCTTTTATATCGCTTGCTCAGTTGGCGCAAGCCGCCAGTCTCTGACGCAGAATATCACTGATACCACCTTGCCTCACCGTCTGAATCATTAGCTAATCATTGAATGAGGTTTCTTTTTATTATCTCAAAATATCCTCCGACAAATCCTCGACTTAATAAGCATTCGGTTTCAGTGAGTATCACGAAACCTTGAACTGCGCAAGAAACGGACGCTACGACCTTCAGAGTGCGTAAAAATTGTTGACCACTGCATTACAAAAACCGGGTTAATAACTAGGGCTTAAAATCATCGTAAAGAAAAGCTATACCTCCAATTCAGACGTCGATGTTCTGGGCGCTTGAAGCCCAAAGACGTGCACGTGGGAGTCAAAGACTGGCCATCATGTTTCAACTGACAAGATTCCGGTTGTGGGATTCAAAGAGTAAAGTGCCCGCCCAAAGGCTTAATTATATAAAATCCACGCCGTCCTTAATTAGCTTAACAAAACAAATGGTATATGCCTGCTGGGAAAAGATTTTTGGAAAAAGAAAAATGTTGACATTTTAAACAACTGCAGTTTCATATCAATTTACTTTTCGATAGTTAACAAAACGAACTCTGACTGTGCATTACCATTGCAGCGGTCCCAGCTGTCGGTGGCATACAATCTTGTAGCCTACTGCCTGAGCAAGACTAGTAAACAGACTGGCTTCATTGTGGTCCCTTACGCTTCGAAGCGTCGAGTTTGTGTGGTTTCCTGTAAAGGAAAGGAGGCAGTGTGGCCCACGGGGGTGTGGCCCAGTGGTTAGAGCGCGTGCCTTGAGATTGGGAGACCCCGGGTTCAAGACCCGTTCTGACCACTCGTTGAATGTGATCCTGGTAGTCCCCGGTTCAACTTCCCAGCCGCACTTGTAAATAGCCAACTGGTTTTCCTCCGGCCAGTTGGGATTCTTAACAGTTGTTGTTGTTCTGTTCCGTCGTTTCGTTGTGTTTCATTGGCTCTGAAAAGCCCGAGCCCTATGGGGAGCGGTCAATTAAGTATGTATTGTATGTATTGTAACCTGACATGCTTTGAAAAAACCATAAATACAATTTTTCCAAGATTGTTAACTGTGTTTGAAGCAACGACTCCGATTGGGTTTTATTTTAAATTTGAGAGAATATCTTAAGCTGGTCTTCAAAATAAATAATAAGTGAAGCTACTCGCGGAGACGGGCTTGCCCGGCCTAACAACATGGTTACAAGATCTAAAACAAATGCAAATAACAATACAAATTATTATCGTCATTCCAATTATATGGTAAGGAATAGAAACGTTAAGAAAAAGAGAAGATCTGATTTAGCTAACCAAAGGAGTAGGACGTTAAATTATTTTCCAGTTTGTAAATTATTGTGTCCACTCAGTTCAATATAGGAGTTTTTATTTTAAAAGGATAACTCAGTAATGATTTTCTATGGTTTCTCTCTCGTAGCCTATACATAATATCCTGAAAGTGTTCATGAATCACAAGGAACGATATGTAGTTGCAATTTTCGAGAAGAGTGGAAAATAACTTCTTCAAGGGCAGGAAATGTGCGTAAACTTTCTTTGTTTCCTGAAAAATGAGCCCCCCGAGTCAGATCAGTGCCTCGTTGCTATCGCGAGCAACTCTCAGCCAAACCTGTTGTAACTATCTGCCAATTGAGACGTCTCACGTGATGAAAAGTCCTCTTTAATTATCCTCAGTCAGGCTACAGCGATGCGTAGTGGCCAAACGGAGGAGCATCGTTTTCTTATGACACTGCAATTACAATGACAAAAATCTGACAAAAATAAGATTCTTAAAATTACTGAGATAGGAACAAATAATTAACACATTCTAACATGACATATATTTTTGCGGTCAAGGCGTCAAAGTAATAAGATATATAACGTAAGTCCCCCCCCCCCCCCTACCATAGTAAAGAAAGTTAAGAGATCTTGGTTTTCTTTTTCGCAGCAAGTACAACAATAAGCCAATCTAGGAGAAGTCAGCGCAAAAAAAAAAAAGAGAAAGCGCAAAACATCTCTCAAATTCCCTAGGGAGGGGTTTTGCCTCTCTTAAAACAACTTTCATGGCCTAAACCAATCGCCAGAGTTATTGGTTTTTATACTTAAAGGAAAAATTCCGTTGCTCAGTAGAGATCAAAGAGAGCAAACTTCAAAGAGATGTATTAAGAACTTTAACGGTCTTCCCTGCTGTGTTAGGAATTACCTCAAGGCTATACAATCTTTTGAGCATGAAGACGGTATCTGAAAGATGGCTTCACATGGTATTTAGTAATTTCAATGATCACTGGCACTTTTCATTTCATTTTTTAAATTCCAGGGCGGTGTTACTTTGTTCCGCTAATACTGTTTTGTTTACAGATCGCCTACAGCAGGCATTTAGAGATGTTCAAATTTAAAAAAAATGAATTAGCGATATCCCCTACGGCACATCAACTTCTCATCTCGTTGTGGCAACTACTTTAGCGCCTGTTAAAAGGTGTAAAGTCTTGTTTACTAGTCAAAGTGTTTTTTTAATGATAGTGTTCACTTCCAACAATCGATTTTGATGTTAAAAATGCTTTCCATTTTTCTGAAGGTTGTTTGCGATGACAATAATTTAAGCTTGTGACACAATGCATGTTTTCGGGCATAACTTAACTGTTTAGTCAATTGTCGCAATGTATCATCGTCGCAAATTGTAGTGAAAGACACGGTGAATGAATGAGGAGATGTAGTTATTGATAATGGATCAGGCACTCAGTTGGAAAATATTAAAGTGCTACTGGTTGGAGTAGAACCAAGGAGCTTCCTTGGTTACAATGCTTTACGACTGAGCTGTGGGCCATTTAAGGTCTACAACAGGAAGTTATCTGTAAATTACATTATGCAATTGAACTTCAGCAATTAACCTTGCTCACCCACATAAATCCACAGCTTAAGCTACCTGCTAACCCTCACCCTAAAACCATCAAGTCCTTCATGAAATTCTTACCATTTAAGTGATTTGTATCTCCGTTGCATCATTCTAATGTCCCATTCAAACTGTAGTCAATTTAATTTGTAAATGAGTGGAAGACTGATACTGTTTGTGTCCGCTCTCCTCCGGTTTCTTTACATCTAAGGTCACGTGACACTACACGTAAAATCTGATATTTAAAGATTAAATGTTTTACTTCATCATATTACCATTTAACAAGCCTTCTATTTTCCAAATCAATCTTTTGTGGTTAATTTATTTCACTGCATTTTATTAGTTTGGCTACATATTGAAAGCATGCTGGACATAGAGGTAGAACTCTGTATCCTGTTCTTTATGAAAAGAAAGAAAAATTTTAGAAGTGTCTTGCCATTTGACGTTTCATGAAGATGCATTGGTAAATCTCTCTAAAATGTTTCAGACTGCAAACAGATTGGATTCGGGTCACAGACTACTGCAACAGGCACTCAAGTCTTGAAAGCAAAGCAGGTGATAAGGCAAAATGGGGCATAAGCATCACAGGAATGGTGGACTATTACATGCACTTCTACTGTCAAAGCATCTTGATGGATGCTGCAAGATAACAGTGACAATGTGACTGACTTCAAAACATCCTTGTGTTCTCATTTACACAATATAAAACAAATGTGGGTTTGCAAGAGAGGAGAGAATGTAGTATAGAGTATTCACCATATGGAGTCCATGTGTCTGTCATCCATGTGTCTGTCTGCCAAGAATAAATTCAAACTCAGTACATAGTGTAAAGTAGTGATCATTAAGTCCAAAACTGATCTGATGTGAAACCTCCTGCTAGCTGGGTGAATTGAACATTCAACCAAGGGGTCTATCATTACAAAATTTAATTTTAAGATTTGAAATTAGCCGCGGCATACCAGTGGCTCAGTAGGTTAAGCATTGGGCTGTCATGCTGGAGGTCACGGGTCAAACCCTAGCCAGATCAACACTCAGGATCTTAAAAAAACTGAGGAGAAATTGCTGCCTTTGTAATTCCATCTGCAAATGGTTAGACTTTGAAGTCTTCTTGGATAAGGACTATAAACCGTAGGCCCCATCTCACAAATACGTTCTATGTTCATAAGTTCCCTGTGGGACGTTAAAGAACCCACACACTATTCGATAAGACTAGGCGATGTAGTCCCTGTGTTGTGGCTGTCCTGTTCTCTCCAGCAGAAGTAGCTAGCTTGGCAGTAATGTCTCTAACAAGGCTTACAGTGTACGAGGCCACGTAAGCAGAAACAGCCATAAGCCAAAAAGGGACTTTTGGAACATGTAGATGTAGATGTAGAGTAGATGTAGAATTAAATGTTCATAATTGTTAATTGATTACCGCATTATTTGATAATCAGTTGCATAATTTAATGACCCCCATAATGACTCACGGCCAGTTATTGGGTAGTTTATTTCTCGCTGGAACTAATCAAGTTTAATCAGTGTCTGATGGACAGTGAGCTAGTTCGGATTCGTTCATATCATAATCTATCATCGCCTTTTCCAAACAGTACCAGTGTCCAAGGAATCCGATATCGATCACTCTCTGAGGAAATGATGTCCATCTAGGTTGAGTGTAATAACAATGCCTCTCGTACAGATCACATTCTGGTCCAAATTCAGAAACCCAAACAATTGAGAAGAGACCCAAGCTTTGAATCCGTATTCTACCTTGATTACGAAAATTCAGTATCTTCTGCACATAACTGTCAGAGGATGGGTTCCTTATCAAATGACTAATCTGAAGAAGTTCACTTGCGCATTCTAACACAGCATCATCATAGGAATGTACACCTGGATTCTGTCCGTAAAGATAGTAGAAACCACCTAATGTGGTTAGCATGCTGAGAAACCGTGCTGGTTTCCGCTTCGCTTGGTGATAAAAGTCCGTGAACACAGCTTTGTAGTCCACAAAGATATTAATGACGGATCTTCCAAGCTTTCTTTGCTTTATATTTTCAAACTGAGGTAAAAACATGTTATTTACGCGATTCATTTTCCCAAGTGCATTCCTTGCAGACCTCAAGTAGATCGCCATTTTTAATTTGATGTCATCATGCGCATGACTTTTTATGGTGCCAACAGCTGACAAAGAAATATATACTTCGATTAACTTCGATTTACTTCGATAACTTCGTCTCGTCAGTCCGTGTCGTCGTTTGTCCTTTGAAAGCTACAGAAAGCTAACGATGGTAGGTTACTACAACAGAGTCAAGTCAGTTATAGTAAATTGCTTTTAAGCGTAAGCCTCAGAATCAAAGGCACAAAATAGGCACAAAATACAGTCAACTTTTGTCACGCTTGATCCTTAATTTTTGGGAGAGGACAAAACGCGGAGCCCTACTCCATGGAGTACCCCTAAAAATCATTTATTGGTCAAATTAATACTTTATCAACATGGTGAGGCATTTAGATGCACATACCTTTATTTATTTCGAGCTTTCCAGTTCTCCGATTGTTACAGTTCGATGCGGTTCACGAATTGGCCGCCATCTTGAAATATCGTATGAGGTATCTCATGTATCCCTTATATCAAGTGAAGCTATGTTCTTCGCAGTTATGAGAGCAATTTTTGCAATTGCGTAGAGAAGCCTGAAAAATTCAGGACTTCAACGGGGTTTGAACCTGTGACCTCGCGATTCCGGTGCGACGCTCTAACCAACTGAGCTATGAAGCCACTGATGTTGGGAGCTGGTCATTTGTGGTCAAATGGTCAAATTCATTCCTCACGGGACCATTAGAACCCACAAATGACCAGCTCCCAACATCAGTGGCTTCATAGCTCAGTTCAATTCAGTCAGCTCAATTCTCTATATACACAAACTGTCGCATACGCCACATATTTTCAGCTTGGGGCGCCTGTGGTTGAAGTCCTGAATTTTTCAGGCTTCTCTACGCAATTGCAAAAATTGCTCTCATAACTGCGAAGAAAATAGCTTCACTTGATTTCCTATCCGCAGTTCATATATGATTCATTTCATATATCATTTCATCATTGATTCATTCCTCACGGGACCATTAAAACCCACAAATGACCTCAGTTGGTTAGAGCGTCGCACCAGAATCGCGAGGTCATATATGATTCATTTCATATACCATTTCATCATTGATTCATTCCTCACGGGACCATTAAAACCCACAAATGACCTCAGTTGGTTAGAGCGTCGCACTGGAATCGCGAGGTCACGGGTTCAAACCCCGTTGAAGCACAGGCGCCCCAAGCTGAAAATACGTGGTGTATGCGACAGTTTGTGTATATAGAGAATTGTATGGGAAAATCACCGATCGTAAAAAATTGTGTAAATAACTATCTCATTTGAA
Source organism: Montipora capricornis (assembly GCF_036669925.1). NCBI lineage: Eukaryota > Metazoa > Cnidaria > Anthozoa > Scleractinia > Acroporidae > Montipora > Montipora capricornis. The sequence goes on from NC_090896.1 coordinate 49,973,610, forward strand.
ATAAAGTTTTCCTACCTCAAATGTGTGACCAACTTGTCTCTTTTGGCGAGTTTCGAGCCATTCTGATGCCGTGTTGTGTTGTCATGTGTAAGGCCGTTGCTGAAATAATGGGATGGGTGGTGTCTCCATCCATCGCTGGCCGGACCTCACTCCACAAATCGTTTTCTCCTCAACAGGAAAAGTCCCGAATCGCAATAAAACAACAGTTCCATGAAGCTCAATAACTTTCACTCCAAATACGTTTGTTTCGGCGGCCGAAAGATTCGTGGCGAACGAAAACTTTGCCTTAAAATTCACCTCTTCGGCTTTCCTCAGAGGCTTGTGACCGGGTAGTCAACAACGGAAACTCGCAAGATGGTTTCAGCCTCAACTCTGATTGGTCCATTTGAATTTGACCGCGCGCTGGCAACACGACCGTTGTTGACTTGTGACTGGGCCGCCAAAACAAACGTATTTGGAGTGAAATTTATTGGGCTTTATGGAACTGTTGTTTTTATTGCGATTCGGGACTCTTCCTGTTGAGGAGAAAACGATTTGTGGAGTGAGGTCTGGCCAGCGATGGATGGAGTCACCGGCCTTCCCATTATTTCAGCAACGGCCTTCCGGATGACTTCACTAAACGGCGTCAGAATGGCTCGAAACTCGCCAAAAGAGACAAGTTGGTCACACATTTGAGGTAGGAAAACTTTATTTCAAATGAGATAGTTATTTACACAATTTTTTTACGATCGGTGATTTTCCCATACAATTCTCTATATACACAAACTGTCGCATACGCCACGTATTTTCAGCTTGGGGCGCCTGTGGTTGAAGTCCTGAATTTTTCATGCTTCTTTACGCAAATGCAAAAATAGCTCTCATAAC
>NC_090896.1:49981973-49996973 GCF_036669925.1 Montipora capricornis
ATAAATGAGCAGAACAACCTGAGAGGCAGACATGGCAGAACAAATGCATCCAGAGAGGACGCTCTGAGCATTATTATTGAGCGGGAAACAGAACTGTATAACACATGTGGAATAGGTGAGAAAGTGAAAGATTATTTGAATGCTCTCTTAATGTTTCGTCACATTTCAGGCTAGATTTTATCTTTACAAAGTAGTTTGAATTAATTTTGCAAGCTCCATTCACAACAGCACTTAAAGTTTAAGTTAAGTTAATGGTAGGTTGATGAGTTTTAGCCAAACGGAGAACAGAACTCGAAGGTCATTTAAGTCGGAGATACCATCTTTGCAATATCTAAATTTGTTACCTCTTATTTTCTGTGCTCTTATCATTTAGAACTTCCAGACCTTACATCTACCAAAACGCTGGCCCAGTTTAAGTAAGTACACCCTCAATATGATAAACTAAATTACTTTCGGGAAACTGGATCGGTTTGGTCTTATCAGCCGGTAGCAAAGATGTTACCCATACAAAATGTGTGTTATACTTTATGGGAATTTTATCTTAACATTGAACTTTTTAACTTTGGGCTCTTTCCATTTGACAGAACTGACCGGCTAAACCAGGCTTTTGGAAGGACTAACTCTACAACTCATTGAAATTAACAAACTTCGAGGATGATATAGGGATAATGTTTAGTTTAGTTTAGTTTAGTTTAATTTATTCGCCACAATTCATGGAGTGGCAGGGGAGAGGAACAGAACTTTCGTCCCAATTGACACCTAACCCCTATATCCATAGATCAGACCACAACACCGGGAGCTCCATGCCCTACTCTTCTCGAATAGTGTGTGGGTTCTTAAACGTCCCACAGATTTTTATATATACCCAAGGGTTGTGAGACGGGACCTCCGGCTTATATTCCTTATCCGAGAAGACTTGAAAGTCTAACCATTTGCAGATGGCGTTACAAAGGCAGCACTCTCTCCCCAGTGATTTCAAGACCCTGACTGCTGGTCCGGCCGGACTCGAACTCACGACCTCCCGCGCGACACCCGGGCGCTCAACCAACTGAGCCACCGGTGCGCGGTGTAATGCTAATTACAGGGATTATTATGCAAGTGTTCATTCAAATTGATGCGTCTGGCCGGCCAGTTCTGAGTAAAGGAAAGCGCCTTTGGTGTTCAATATTTTTTTTTATGCTTTGCTCCTATAGAGGTGTTCCTTTGGTCTTTCCAGTTTTCCACTCCTTGCGAAAAGTCTTTAATCGTTTATCATTATCTTATTCGTCACCGTTTTTCAACAGGGACTGGAACTGTGACGTTGCAAGCCTAAAGCGTATGAAAATGCGAAAATTTTATTCCTCCATGGAAGGGAACAAGCAAGAAACAATTTCAGACATGGAGAAAACAGACGAAACGGATAACAATTGAAAGCTTAGTTTAACAATTAAAATAAAGTTGGATGATATTAATTAGTGACAATTTATATTTATGAAGAATTTAATTTTTGTTTCTAAGTCAATTTTACGTCATGCAATTTGAAGTTAAAGTTTCTAACTTGAACAGCTCATGCCGCACTGTCATACGATTTCTCAGTTTAAATCTAACTTATTGGAGAATAAGCAACGACGACGGCAAAACGTCAATATCATCTTAGTATAGACTCGCGTTGTTACAATCACTTCGTGGCTATTTCAGTCAGCATTTTTCAAATAACAAACGTATTTCAGTTATCCAAGAATGAAACTGATGTAAACGGCGCTGAAGATTACTTACTTACTTACTTACTTATACACGGTAAAATCTTCAGTATATATTACAATAAAAAGTTTCATTACAACTACAATGTACACTGTTTTACAAGATTGCCGTGTGGGAGCCCGACCGGCACCTACTGATGGGCAGACTATTCCATAACAGTGCTCCGCTAAAACAAAAAGCACGCTTGCCATAATTTGTGCGCGGCAAAGGCAACTCAAGTTTAGCCTCTACGTTTCTTAAGTTGTATTGCGTACTGCGGGTACTGAATGAATTCTGGAGGTACGCTGGGGTGAGTCCATTGATTGTTTTAAACATTAATATAGCTTTAAGCTTTTGTCGGCGAGTAGTTAGATCATCTCAATGTAACAGATTTAAAAGGAAAGTGGCACTTGTGTCGTAATTGGACCTGGTAATCGCCCTGGCAGCCCTATTTTGAAGCTTTTGAAGTTTATCACTTAAGGTTAAGTTGCAATCGCCCCAAACGGAGCTACAATAATCAAAGTGGGGTAAGATCAACGCTTGATAGATTTGGAGGGCAGTGCGCTTTGAGATGTATGGTCTTATTCGTTTAAAGTGCCTATAACCTATTTTTTTCACTTAGTCATCTGAATCTACACATATCTCATAGACGTTTCGCGAAAAAAAAATTGCGATTTTCCCAAAACGCGATTTGAAAATGAAATTAGAAAACGTTCAAATTTGCCGCCATTTTGGCTCACCATTCGCCTTAGTCTTCTATCGATTCTTCCCGGTCACAATACTGCTGTGACGTAGATTAAGGAACACGTGACTTCAAGTGAAAAAAGGAATAGCGGTATAAACAGTAGTAAGGAATAAGTCCCTAGAAAATGCCTAAAAGATGCGTAACCACTCGATGTAACAACATAGCTGATCGTAATAAAAGAAAAAGTATACGTACGATTCCTTCGACTCGCAAAACGCATTGCCTCATAAAAGAACGAAATATGGCTGCAGATTTTGTCTTGGTAAAAAGAAGAACGGTAAAACTTCTTCACTGTGCTAGATTCACTGCAAAGAGTATGACTCTCAGTATTGTTTTTTTATGTTTAAGGCGAATGGCTGGCCCCCCGGTAGGGTGAGTGCAATGGCCGCCAGACATAACGACGAATCCGTCAAACACAACGGTTCACCTCAAACGGGGGTGCACCAACACGCCAACTTCGCCGGGGAATCGAACCCCGCCCCTACCAACAAATAACAAAAAGACAAACACACAAACGAGGAATTGCATCTAGGAGATGCCTCGCCCGACTTACACTCCTAAATGACAATTCGACAAAACGACAAAAAAGACTCAAAAACAACTGGACAAACCAAAACAAGCACGACCCAGCACAAGGGTGAAAAGCGACCCACAAAGGGCCACCCATCAACCGACTTACCCAACGCCAAGACGTTGGTTCACCCCCGAAAAAAGGCCAGGACATGCACACGCAACACAAAACCAGTACCTAAATATGAACGACCAGAGCATCATTATGCAACGACGCCACCACACCACGACCACCCCACTGACGGACAAAATAGCGACGACGGCGGTCAGACCGGAAACGACGGAAAAACAATGGAAGATTAAACCGAACCCGAGACTTCACACGCTCCATAACGTCAACAGCCGAAGGACGAACACCCCTAAAACGAAAGTCATTACGAGCCCCCCAAATACAGAACTTGCAGACATTCAACATATAAACAAAAACCCGCGGAACCACAGACAACTCATCAGCCGAGAAACCAAAAAGCGCATGACGAACCAAGATAGAAGGACAAAGAGGAGAAGCCAAAAACATAAGAGACTGAAGCCATGACAAAACACTGACCGCCAGAGGACAGTGAAAAAACAGATGCTGAAGAGACTCGACAGGAGCAGAACAAAAACAAGCAGTGGAAAGAGCATAACCAAAACCAGCGAGCCTTTCGGCCGTGTAAAGGACCCCATGAGAAATTTTCCAAGACAAATCAATAACTGGACGATCCAAATCAAAAAAGAAAAGCTGACGCCAAGTAGAAGACCAATAAAGAGAACCAAACAAAGGAAAGAACTTCTCCTCACAATGAGGAGAGACAGCATTCTCGGACAAAAGAAACAAATAAGCTGATTTCGTGGTCATAGAAGAAACAGGACAAAAATCAATACCCGAACCAATACCCAAAGAAGACGCTGTAAGGGATCCTTTACACGCCCGCCAAGCAGTCAACAGAGAACGATAAAAACGGAGGCAGAGAAGACTCTCAGTATTGTATGGACAGCAAAACGAAAAGATCGTTGAAGGCGGATGAGATTCGCTTACAGGAACAGACATACACGTTGACTTTAATTCCCCCGCGAGACCTTCCTTATCCTCTTGTTCTTTTCGCTAATTTTGTAGCCATTCCTCGTCTGCTAATGGTTCTTCCCCGTGGGGTTCCGTGTAGTTCTGGGTTTCAGTGCTAGCGCTGGCTGACTCGTCGAGACTGGCAACTACTCGCCTTAAATTTGTTTTTTTAAATCGCCAGTTTATTCACTTCCAGATTCAGAGGTACTTTCCTTGATGATAAATGTAGGCATGATTTTTTGTTTACTGGAAAATACCAAAAACGATCGCTAAGCGATACCTTGGCGTTGATTAGAAAGAAAAGATGAGACCCACGCCAACAAGCATTCCTTAATCTACGTCACAGCGAGCCCGTGAGGTCCTGACCAGCGGAAGGGGTGTACCAAATAAAAGTAGGATTGAAAAAATCGTAGAAAATTCGCCTCTCGCTAGAATTGAATTCTTTCGCCAAAGTTCATTTTTTAATATGGACTTTCAAATAGGAAAATAAAACTTTTTAGGTTATGGGCACTCTAAGGGCGCCTATAGCTGAAGATATCTTCTTGCTAAGATCACCTTTATGATTAGACCATGAGAGGTGCTCATCAATTATCACGCCTATTCATTTAGCGTCTTTAACTTTAGTGATTAATTTAGCAGTTTAGCAACGTTTATCTGATTGTCAGCGAATGAATTTAAACGTTGGTTTGACCCAATAACCATAAATATTCGGTCTTCGCAACATTCCAGCTCAGTTTGTTGGAAATGAGCCCATATATTAAGACTTCTTAACTCTGAATTTGAACCGTTCTCAAGATCAGTCAATGTGCTGACAGCAAAGGTTATGTTAGTATCATCAGCAAACATCCTTGGGGAGGTCAACCTACGGCAATTTTGGCAGATCGTTAATGTAAACTAGGAATAAGAGTGGTCCTAGGTTGCAGCATTAGACAACTGGTCAGCAAGACTGCATCTCTGACTTCAGAGGAAAAGACAAGGCTCAAACCACTTAATACTGATTGTATCAACACCATATATACGGAGCTTCCGTAAGAGAATATTGTGATCAATGGTGTCGAAGGCCTTTTTGAGATCGATGAAACCTACACCGTTGACAAGGCCATTGTCAATATTAACCGACCAGCTGTTTGCAGCATCAACCAGCGCAGTAAGAGTACTGTGTAACGATCGAAATCCAGATTGACAGTGGCTTAGTAGGTTGTTAGCGTTAAGATACTCACTAAGTTGATCACAAACACATTTTTCAAATATTTTGGCAACGGTCGGTATGACGGATATTGGTTGATAATTGTTGGGGTCATCCCTTTTGCCCTTTTTGAAAATAGGAGTCACTCTTGCCAATTTCCACTCATCTGGAAAGATACCAGTCTCGATCGATTTAGCAAAGATTAGTGTAAGAGATGCCGAAACTATGCTGGCAGCCATTTTTAATAGTATATTTGGAATGTTATCTAGTCCGGCCGACTTCCTTTCATTTAGTTTGGGCAACAGCTTATAAACTACATTCAGCGATGGTGCTTTCAATCAGAACGAGGTTTCAGTTGGCGTGAGATATGTTTCAGCTTGACATCTGCTGTCACTGTAATTAAGGCCGGTTTACACGGTGCGACTTGTCGGCCCCATTTTTGGCGGCGGCTTTGAAAAAAATCGGGCCAACATAAAAAATCTGTCGCAGTTACCAAAATCGTACTGTGTAAAATCGGCCCTAAAGAAAAGAGTATTTAAATGCAGAGGACAATATCCATTGAGACGACGAGAGAACTGATCCTCCCACTTATCTGGACAATTTAGCAATTGTCTCCTTCAGGGATTTTATTGACACCTGAAAAAATCAAGTGGCTTCAACACGATTCGAACCCATGACCTCTGCGATGGCGGGGCAATGCTCTTCTAACTGAGCTCTGAAGCCACTCACTTGGGAAAAGGAAAGGAACTTAAGTGTTTAGTCGTTCAAGCGCTGGAGCACTAATTGGGGACACTGTAAACTGAAATTAACAATTAACACAAATCAAGGCAAATGTTGGTTTTTGTGGAGAGGGGAAACCGGAGTACTCGGAGAAAACCACTCGGTGCAGAGTAGATAACCAACGAACTCAACCCATATATGGCGCCGAGTCTGGGAATCGAACCCGGGCGACATTGGTGGGAGGTGAGTGCTCTCACCACTGTACCATCCCTGTGAGTAGATCAATAGACCATTTTACAGTTGTAGCTAAGTTACCTGGCCTAAGAATGGCTGCGAGGCTGCCGGTGACTATCATGTAAATTGTGTTGTTGTAATTATAATTAGTCAATATTAACCTTAGAAAAGCACAAAGGTTTGCATCAAAGCAGGCTAGGTAACTTAGCTACAACTGTGAAATGGTGTATTGTTCCCTTGAAAAGGCTATGAATAAATGTATATAATTATTGTAAGTGCGGGCTACAGATGAAAACTTCCCATTGAAGCATCCAGAATTTTTCAGGGTAATCTATAGAGAAAATTACCTTGCTCAAGTTATCCAGAAAAGTACGAGGATCAGTTGTCTCCTTCATCTATAGCCCGCACTTCATACAGACATTAGCTGTATATTCAATGTGTCACACTTCTACTTAGGTACGGCAGTGAAACATGGGCCCTTCATTATAAACTCGTAAAACAGCTCGGGACATTTCGGCGACGTCACCTCGACCAGAAAAGGCTCGTGTAGAAGAACTTGTCAGAACAAGTACGCGTGAAATGGGTTATGTTGCGAGAATTGAAGATGAATTGCCTCCGTGAAAAGATAAAATGGCTGACGTTTCTTTCAAAACTAACAGCTTCATTGTATGACAAAAGGAGGGTTACGGCTTCCCCGCCTACCAATCAAAGCCTTCTGCATGGAGAACTGACTCAGGGAGTAGAACTGGTCAACTTCGTCTCCCGGCACTACAAAGACATGCTAGAACTCACTAAGTGTAGTTCTACTGAGCATAAACAATCGCATCGATTGAAGGTGTCCCGTTAAATAGTCATGTTACCAAATTGCCACCAATAGAAAGGAAGAAAATGCACATGAAGCGTCGAGCTACAAAACATATGGTCAATGTTATATTATGGATATCTTCCTTTGATATACTTTCTGTGTTAAAAGCGTACCGATTTTGGGGTTTTAGGGGGTATAAATATATAACTGTTATTTGCTCAAACCACTGAGACGGAAACGCATCAAAGAACAGTAACAAAATGCCCTGGCAACTTTATTATATCGTAATCCTGAACCCTCGTTTGCATTTGTGCCAGATCTTACCTATATTTATACCAATATTTAACTACAGACGATCGTCCAGCGTGCTAATAATTTGCGTTTTCTTGCTCAGGGAAGAGCATTTCAATAGTCGTTGTAAAAGAAAAATTATTTGCACAAGGCTTTGATGTTTTCCTTCCAGAAGTTGGCATTCAAGAATTTCTTTTGAGAAAGCCCTCATCCTTCACAAGTTGTCCGCCCGACTGCAATGCAAGGTTTGCCTTGTCCGTTATAGCTGTGATGAATATACATTGAGTTTGTGAAAATGGATGAAACGCGGCAAGAATTATGCTGCGAATCTCAAGTGCTTGTAGAGGGATGTACACAATTGTTGGTCCCTGTTTCGACAACATAAATATTTTATCATTTTCAAGGCGCCACAAAAACATGGGGGTATTTTAAACAAAGGATCAGGCATGTGGTGCGGGTTATTTTCTTTCATGAGAAATAAACCTAAGAGTAGTGTGGACCGTCTTTCCGGTGCGGCATTCAAGAATAATTTTGCCCTACACCTTGAATTAGCTGAAAAGGATATCAAACGTCTTCTTTATACAGAACGGCTAAAAGATAAGGTATGTGGTGGACAAAGCGTAACCATGATTTCATTCTTAACTTAATTGTACGGTATGAGAATTTTGTTGTGTAGCACACAGTTTCTTTGTGCTGGTGAATTATAGACCCAAATTTCTTCATTTAAGAGGCGATGACCGTAACTATTTTTTCATTTCGGTCAAAAGTTTTTGTAATTTACTCTCAATAATGATGGCGCAATTCTACTTATAAACAATGACAAACCGCTAGTCTAGGTTATGCTTGTTCACAAACAGGAATTCTAACGTTAACCACAACGTTAATTTGCCTCCCGATTGAATCCCTACAAGTTCGTATCTACGTGGGTACACCTTTCAAAGCCCTAATAGTAAATTAGTTCATGTCGTTTTTGAGTTTTTTTTTTCAATTTCATGATTCCTGATCGATCTCACTTGAACACCATTGAGAGTGCAATTTTTTTTTCTTCGACGTTGGCGTTCTTTATTTAGGTGTTAAAACTGACGATGTTGTCGTTCACGCCATTACTGTAATCTTAGCTACCCTTGCCTTAGGAATTTGAAATTGATTCACTCTTGATACTGCCAGGTAGGAGGATCAATGAAAAACATTGCTAAACGGAAATAACAGTTTTATTTTAACGGGGCATTCCGTCAACAGCTGATTCTTGCACGCAAGCTAAAACGTAATCCCCACATTACTAGAAAGGTATATATCGTGGTGGTTCTCATTGCCACGCCTGAGGGTAACCTCTAACACGTTCCATTGGTGGTGTCTCGTATGGCTTTCGTACGTCATAGTCCATTTTAAGAACCCTGACTTTATAAATACCACCATTTCAGTCTCGGCACTTTTATCCCCAAAATATATTCAAATGAAAAACTCCTACACTTGAACCTTTGAACCGAACACTGAGCAATCGACATTTCTATTTAATTTATCTTTTTTTCGCACACGGTATGACCTCAGTTAACTCAGACTTGTGAGCTTCGGAGGTTGATTGACTTTCCCAGCTTTTTTTTGTTCTTTTCCTAGGGGGTAAGAAACAGAAATATGAACCTTTTCGCTTTTGTGGCTGTGCTGGGATTTTGCTTTTCAGAAGCAATGCCAATGAACGGTGAGATGGAGCATATATTAAAATCTGTTTTGATCAGAGATCAGCCGATGGAATTTATTTTCAGTATTGTGTTATTTCGTAGTGTCATATGTTGCCTCTTTGTGTTGTCAGACTGCAGAGATCATTATGAGTATTGTGGACAGTGGGCCAAAAGTCACTATTGCGATGTGGCCGATTACAGAGCTTACATGAACCTTGTGTGCCCTTTTTCTTGCGGGATCTGTGACGGTAACAGCTTTACTTGTAACCCTTAAATACGTAGTTTGCCCAGAATGCGAACCCTGTTTTGGTTTCCTATTAGTTGGACAACTGCTTGGTCTAAAACAATGGTCAGCAATATCCAAATTAACAGCATCCCTTGAATTCCGATTAAGAGAAAAAAAAAATATCATTGGCAGACTGAGCTTGACAAAAATTGGGTTTTCATATGTACAAAATCATAACGCTTCACAATAACTATAACATGTCTGTTTTGATTGACGTCAGAAAGAGCCTCAGTCACTCTAATCCTGAACCCAGGACGAATAATTTGCTAAACATGTACACTCAGTTATTCTTGGCACTTACTAGAACATGTTGACTCATTGTTAACGCAAATCTCCGATAGGATGTCAGTTTTAAACTGAAAATTGGAAATCGATCCGCTTTTGAATTTTCAAATACATTTGATTTGCAGACTTAACGAGTGGGTTCAGTTCTTCTGGTGAGGCACAGTTCGATAATACTGTCGATGGACAAGAAGAAGTACATAAAGTTATGCCAGAAATCGACGCAGACTTCGAGGATTTAGGAAGTGCTACGCATCAGTCAAACAAGAAAGTACATGATAAGGATGAAAATCAGAGTTTATCAGGATCAGGAGATCAGTCTCTTTTTCCCGCAAAAGATATCACAGAGGCAAAGTCTCAATTTGCTGGAGAGAGCTATTCACAAGCAACCCGGACAAGTAATCAACAAGAGTATGTTTCCGGTTCCGGTATTGATCCTATTGGTGCTAATTCTTGGGCTGTTGTTAGAGTTGAACCTGATAGAATCACCACAGGAAGCAACCGAGAACTCCACATAAGTCGCAGATCAGAGAAATCCGCTCTTCAAGAAGGAACAAGGAAGGTCGATCCGGCAAGTGGATTTGATGTACAAATTTCTGGTGAGATTTCTAATCAGGAAAACAACGGTCCAGTCGAGGGTTCGTTCGGTATTGAAGGCTCTCCAGGTGGACATTTGACTAAAGAAGTTGAAAACAGAGAAAGTTCAGATCAGGATGGTGTATCTGGCGAAGATGATTCACCATTTGACAATTCCTCTGTTGAATCGGAATTAGATTCTGGTTGTTCTTCTGGAGACGGGTGCTACGAATCCGATACATTTCAGGAGGGGCAGGGTGGGGACACTATTTCCCGATCAGTAATCACCGAGACCTCGGAACAAGACGATATTCCCTCTGGGAGCGGAGCAGCTTCTGGCGATGCTTGGAGACTTCCACATTTTGATGTTTTAGCTGGACCGTATGAAGACAAAGCTACCCAACAATACTCTGTACCCTACAGTTCCGGCTCTGGTTCAACAAGTGAATTGGGAAACGCTTTGCATGACATTGAAGACGCCATTTTTGAGAAAGGTATTCCTTTAAGGATAGCATCACATTCCCCACATTCAAAGAAGCACATGAAAATTCACGAAACACAATCATCTGGTTCTGAAAGTTACAGCACGTCGAAGACAAGGGGAGAGCAGCTGTTTTCAAATCCTCAGCAATACAAAAAGATAAATCTGATGGAGAAAATGATGAGCCAAGGAAAGTTACAAGCTTTTAAGATATCTCACATAACTTATGTCAAGGCAACAAACAGAGATCAAGTACCTGGCCTTAATAATGACGAATCCGATTTAGGTAAGGATTAATTGAAGTAAAACCAAAATAAACCAACGACAATTTAAGGAGGCTCAAACCCATTTCAACACTTTCAAGAGACCTCGTTATTAGAAGGATTGACACTACAACACTTTATCACGTAACAGCAATGTTATGGTACTATGTGAAACAATAAACACAGTTATTTTTGTGACTTAAGAAGTTGCCATGGAAACAGGAAAGCCTTGCAAAAACACCCTATACTTTGGCTTTAGTTGCTCATATATGAAAACTAACTCGGTGACCCCAATTTTTATTGTACAAAAGTAATCAGCAGGCCAAGATGAAACTCTCTGCTAAGTTCAAACAAATTCTGTGGAGCGGATTCAGAGCTACCTTAAATTTTCAATTGGCTCTGAATCCGCTCCACATAATTTTTTTAAACTTAGCAGAAAGTTTCATTCTGGCATGCTGATTACATTTCACAAATAAATCACCGAGTTTGAGAAGCTAAAGCCAAAATATGGGGTGTTTTTGCAGGGTTTTCCTTTTGCCACGGTAACTTTTAAAAAAGGTCAAATCTCTGCATACGAGCCGGAAGACCCATCAGGCCGGAGCTTATCCCGGTTTCCATGGCATGAAGGGACTAGCAGTATTTCTACTTCCCCCTGTATGGGATGCCAGTCCATCGCAGGGTTACCCCCCAGCATTAAATTCGCCGGTACACATTTATACACATGGATGGAGAGAGGCACCTTGAAAGTAAAGTGTCTTGCCTAAGAACAAAACACAATGTCCCCGAACAGGACCCGAACCCGGATCACTCGCTCTGGAGTCGAGCACACTAACCGTGGATGATGAGGCTACCGCACCTCCCACTAACAGTAATTTCTTACGTAACAAAAATGACCGAATCTTTTTCAGCGAAAAATGATGTTTGATATGGTACCATAACATTGCTATTAATGAAGTGATAAAGTGTTGAAGTGTCAATCCGTCTAATAAAAACGTTTCTTTGAATCGTTGAAACTGGTCTTAGCCACCTTAAATAAAAAGGAGGAGGCTAAAAAATCGCAGAAAAATAAGCAATTTAGTTCCTGGAAGTGCAGAGCACCGAGTTAACCGTTGTCAAAAACAACAGGAATGGAGCAATCGTTAGGTTATTTAAGAAAATCACTGGTCAGATTGGTTAGCAACTGACATGCAATCAAGATGGAAAGACGGGCTACGTTTTATATGTTAAAATAAGGATTACAAGTTGAGAGCAATCCTCCCTTTTCCCCACTACACTTCGTTTATTTAACAATATATAAGCGTTATTGTTTAAATGCTTGTACTGAATTCATTTTCAGTATACTGAATGGCCCCCATAGTAGCCCATTCGGACTTTGCTTTAAAGCTGAAGCTTAAAATGAAACAAAGTTTCGACTGAAGACATAATATTTCGACTCTCCTGCCTAGTCTCTTCACCAGGGGTGAAGAAGTGTCTTTTCTTGTGTGCTTTTCTTTTAATAATAGGTAAATAGGTGTCAGGTAAGATGCGCCATTAACACAGTTTAATGGAGCTTGAGCTTGTCTCCAAACAAAGACGTCGATCATCATACCGCTGGTTGGTGATGCAGATAACTTTAGAATCATCCATGGCAATTGTATGGTTGGTTTGGAAAGCATGTAAAGACAAAGTGGATATTTCCTTTTTGCAAAGAAAATTTGCTTTTTAATGCCCCTTTTAATTAAGGTGATTCCTCAGTATTGCATTGCGCATCCCTACTGCGCACGATTTTTGCGTCATTAGCGCGCGCAAATTAGCGCGTGCACGTACACAGCGAAAGAAATTTCCCTCAAGCTAAGCTCGATAGCGAAATAAATGCTCATTTTCTTTTAAACGAGCATGGTGACCTGTATTTTTTATTGCATAATAATAGTGTGCATATTGTGCCCCTTAATTTAAAAGAGAACTAAAAAAAATTATCGGAAGCAAAAAAAGATCTAGGCGAAAGCATGTTGGAACCCGTTACTCTGTGATGCAAATTATGACCGCAAAAATAACGACTCTACGAACGCTTTACGTCCACGTCGTTTCAAATAGTGTTATGTTTCCACAAATTTTATATAATATTGTTCTATATGCTCGACATTTTCTACCTGTTAAGTTTTTTTCCGAGTATTACTTTTATAAACTACCTATCGAGCTACCGCAAAATGTAACGTGGACCGATGAATAATGCGCCTAAATAGCACGAGTACAAGCATAAATTGGGTAAGATTGGCCCATCATATCTCTTAAGCCAGAATGGTGACCTATCATTTTTATTGTTTTTTTCGAAACAGTGCTTGGTAGAGAATATTCAGGGAAAGTTTTAAAAAAATTCATCGGGAACTTTAATTTCTGAGGAATCACCTTAATGTGTACCAAACTAACGTTTGACGACGACGTTTGACTTGTCCCAGAGAAGAATCCAGAATTGTGTATTGCAAATATGAAGAGTCTGTCATTCTCCCTCAACTTCGTTCCCAGGGCTTTTCTGCGCAGAGGAGAAGGTGGGCGGGAAAAGACTCTGGCATCGGGCGATCACGTGACTAATTGAAATATTACATTACCCACTAATTTATGCTTACGCTCGGTAAATCCTCATTTTTGATTGGCTTTTGTAATTTCCCCCACAATACATTTTATCGAGGTCGAGAGATCTGTAGAATTTTTTTTTACTGAGCGGTCGTACGGTTTAAGTTATGAATGAAGTTCCGGCGAAGTCTACTCCAAAAAAGATTGTTCTCCTCGGCGGAGAAAAGCCCTGGGAACGAGGTTGAGGGACAATGACAGACTCTTCATATTTGCAATACACAATTCTGGATTCTTCTCTGATCGCGTGCTCCAAACTTTGCAATTTGTAACTTTATCCCCACTTATTCTTTGTTGCCATTGCTAGCTTGCTTTTACTTTTAAAATAGCCTTTTTCTCGATCAAATTCGTCTGGTGAGGGGCATAAACCTTTGATTGCGATACTCGACCATTCAATGATTGGGAGATTCATGTCCTCTACAAGCCATTCGTAAGCGTTATGTGGAAGCTTGGTGTGAGAAATATTTCTCTGTTCTAAACTTTCATCATCACTATAGAGATGCTTACATGCGCTCAATTTTACTTTAACCCACACACTGAACATTTCAATAGGTCTCAACCTCACAAAATGGAGAGATGATCAGATTTCCCTGACTACTGCAAACACATCACGCCCTTCCATCTCTATCTCTTCGGAATACTGAGAAGCCAGGACGAAAAATTTCATTGTCTTTAATCCTTTGGCTAGTGGAGATTTGGCCGAAAAAAACGTTTTGAAGCTAGTTGAGGGGTTTTTTGGTCACTGTCGTGCTGTTTAAGAGCTAAATCTCCCTACAAACTCGTTTCTAGGTTGTACACTCCGCGGCCTTTTTAGCCAGGTGCAAAATAGGCGCTTGCAAAGTTCGGGCATGCGCAGAAAGCAAAATTTCGACAAAATTTTGCTTTCTCTCCTTCCCTCTCTTTTCGCTTTCCTTGCCTCATTTTTTTCAACTTGCTGGGCATTTGGTAGGTTTTATTTTGGTGGGAAGAGTTTCTGAGAAACCTTTCGTCATCTTAGAATTAGGTGCTCAGAAAGGTATGTGGGTAATGGAGCAAGCTTTTCATGGAGATTTTCAGGTCAGTGTTACCTTGACTGAATTGTGCTCATTCTGGTATAGTTTGAAAGATCTCTTCTGCCTGCACAAGTTAGGGGACGAGGCTGTTCCTGACCGTTAAGATTGATGACGTCACAAGGGGTAGGGGGGACGGTGGATAAAGCGGGACGTATTTTTCCAGATAATAATCAGAGGGTTAATATTACTGGATATCCATGACTCACTTTACAATTATTCCCCGAAGGCGAGGTGAACATCGGTAAAAAAAACCGAGACTATGTCGAGGTTTTTATTCACCAATATTCACCGAGCCTGAGGTGAATAATTGTTTTAGTGCAATTATATAGGTGACTATTTGGAAAATATGCATTTTCTTTAAAATAATTAAGCAGGCTCGAAAGGGTTTTTCGTTGCTGTAGTGTTTGTGAAACGATGAAAGATACCAAAGAAGGCTATTTCATAGTGTAGGCAAACTATAAATGT
>NC_090896.1:50009473-50014473 GCF_036669925.1 Montipora capricornis
CAGATTAAAAGGCAACCCATCAGCTGTTGACATAACTAGAAACATCATCCTGATCATGCATGACGGCTACAGCGACAGCGTCTTCTTGGGGAATCGTTGAGGGCGTAAATATGGAATCCTGTATGGGTGTCGCATGTAAGGGACGCCTGGTTGCATGCTGGCCAATGATGGTCGGTGGTGCTCCATACTCCCTCTTCTGGAAATCTCTTAAAGTTTTCATGCGTCGGGACTTGGTAGCCATGTGAATACCCCTAAGCGTCGCCTTTTGGTCGTTAGTCAAGTTTCCTTTACATCCAAGCATGCTCACATACCCCTGACAAAACGCCATCGTCCCAATGTACAACTGCTTTCTTAACAAAGCTTGGTCAATGTCCTCACCATTTTTCAAGTTCGTCTTTACTTTCCTTAAGTCTTCAGTACTGAAGCAATGTTCATCATGGTTCATGTCTCTGTTGGACCATTGCCCACATTGCTTCTAAAGAGGTCTCGTTTTCTTCAGGGCCTACAGTAGCATACGTGTAAGTGGAGGACACCTCATCTCTTGTTCTCCTGACACTCAGGTTTTGACACATTTTGCTACCTGAGGTAACAACAGGGATTACGAAGTGGAAAGCCTCAGTGGCCACACGTTTGGAACACTGCAGGACTGTTGGGTTATTTCCTGGATTCTTGTCAGTGACATGATCATTTTCACATGGCCATAGAATCCCTCAATCATGCGCGTGCCAAGAGTCTTAACTTTGATTTCGCTCAGAATATTCTGCTTTCCAGTGTACTTGAAATAGTCTGACAGATACTGTACACCATTCACAAGAGTTACGTAAAATTTCTCTGCTATACGTGAAGTCATAGATCCACTGGTTATATCAAGTGAAACAGCACCGGTGTAAGTTCGTAACCTAACCGTAACACTAACCTGCCGTGATGATATCTGGAAGTGAATCGACTAGTGTTTTGTTCTTTACAGAGGAAGCGTGAACTGGATCAGATGAGCGAGTTCTTTCTGACACTAATCCCATTGATTCAGCAATATCGTGCCATGATGATGGACCGGATAGCTGGGAAGAAAACAAACTTGTCCTTGTAGATCCAGTTGATCGCAAGGCGGCACTGGCAGCACTCGAGACGGTTTCAACTTGCACAGTTACTGCACAATCTTGGTGACTCTTCAGAAAGTAGACAAATGATTCTCACGTGGCTGAGCTCAAATTAACTTTGCAGTCGCTGTCATTATAATAAAGCTGCGCATTCGTTCGAGAAGCTGAGCAGGCATTTAAGACTTTCGTCTTGAATAAAGCAAAAGCATTAACTGACTTTAAAGAAAAAGAAAGGGAATGTAGCTGTCGCTAGTGTCTTTTCTGACAAGAGCAATATAAATAGGCTCGTGGTAATCACCTTTGGAATGATGGCGAGACCTGTCGCCATCCTTTCCTGACTTGCGCCGGTAGGTTTTACCTTTGCTGGATTTCAACTTCTTATTTTTTTCCACTTCCCGTACATGTTTACTTCTTTTTCTACGTCGACCTCGTTTACGAGTGCGATAATCATCAGAGTCCGACGAGGACGAATCGCTTTCCGTTCCAGAATTAGAACTGCTGGTAGAACTGCCTATAGCTCCCGCCATCTTTGACATGTTGTTCGATCGGCACCAGTCCTAGGCCTACGACTGAGTTGAGTGTCACATGGTTCAAATATATCCCGCCGTTTTCACTCCCCCTGCTAGTATTTTTTTATAAACCAGCTTCGGATTGTTGTTGTATTTTTATTATTTTTTTGTTCGTTTGCAAAAATACGCTGGGTATGTAAAAGTCACAGTCACTGGGGAAGCATAAAAATGGCCGGGTAAAATCAAAATATTCGCTGGGTACCGGGGCGGCTAAATTTCCACTGGGTAAGGGAAAATAATCCACTGGGTCGGGTTCCAGTTGGTCTGTTACAGAGGGGTGTCCTGAGGGACACCACACTTCAATGCACGTTGTGAAGAATGACTATTCCCAACTTTAACAAACAGCTTACGTGAGGACAGATATGATTTCAGCCACTTAAGCACAGTTCCTTGAATACCAAAACAAGTAGACAGCCTTGTCATTAGAAGAGTATGGTCCACCGTATCAAACGCTGCCGATAGATCTAAAAGGTACTGGAAAATCTACGACCACCTTCCTACATCATGATTGTTTTCTGCGCAAGGTCTGGTATTTTCCTAGGAGGATCATATCAAACAGGAATGGGACCGTTCACTTTTTAGGGTTGCAAATCATTGTTTTACCATAACTGAAACAACCAAAACCTTTACAAAAATGCTAACCTTGGGCTTAAACATTATTATTTTTGGCCTAGTGTTAGCATTAGTAAAGGTTCGGGTTGTTCAGTTGTGGTGAACTAATGACCTGCAACCCTGACCTGCAGGTTGCAGGTTGCAGGTTAGGGTTGCAGTCTCGGTACACCCCGGCCAAAGAGGAAGTGATTTCGAAAGAACCCTGGGAACGAGGTTGGAAGAAGAGAAATAATAGAGGAGGGGATAACTTATAATTTGAAAAGGTGCTGACTGATGTCCGTTTTTACGAGACAACGAAATTGTGCTGTCTCAAGCTGTCGTGTCCGTAAGTCCGTAATATCGAGTGCGTCCTGAATAACGAGAGTTTGTTACAGTTAAACGTCTATAATTTTCACCGGGGATTTAGCAGCTGTCCGTCTTAGTGCGGTGTCTATATTAAATAGCGAGGGGTCCGCAAGGTGACAATAGGGAGCTTTTACGACGACGACGGTCACGAAAACGCCACAAAACAACAAGTTTATTTAGCAAAAACAATAGTTCTGCACCGGCTGCACATGCGTTTTACATTTTGATACAGTTCTTTGCCGTTTTCGCCTTGACAACGAAGCGAAATGATCAAATTTGAGGTCATGTGGAGGACCAGATAGCCTCCGCTCGCAGACGTATTTCCGGTTGCTAAGGACCAGAGCACCTGAAGATGAATTTCTCTCTAAATATCCACACCGTTCTCACCAGTTTTATTCTTGGAATGTGTACTCACACTTTCCAAGCCGAGCGACTTGGAGTAATCGCAAAATTATTACTGTAACGGAAAATAACATTTTTAGACAACGTTCTCGTAGCCGTCGTCGTCGTCCTTCCTTAAGGTCCCTAATTTTCTCAGTTGGACAATCAGGGAATGCGGAAATATATGAACTTTGCTTGCACTACGCAACCAGACAAATTAAAACAAACAACGTATTAAGATACAAGGGCATGTGGCTCTGCATGCCCAACTTTATTGATAAATACGCACACAGCTGCAGTCGACTCATTGCGCTCCATGCCGGACACGTAAACTACAAAAACGGGGACTGTGTACTCCCAACCGAGGCGGCGGCGCCATTTTTGGGATTTTAAGGTACCTAAACCAAACAGAAACGAAACGAAGTAAGGCAATGGTGACCTAGAACTAATCCAAACTACTAACCTTCAGCCTCTTAATACACATCATCTGCAAAGCATCACCACACACCTCAGTCCTCTGTTCCGTGCCGGCAAAATATTTATTTCAGCAGCCCATTTCAGCCTGATCAGTCTTCCGTATGTTACATACCATGTAGCACTTTTATTTTGCGGGGTCTATTTTTTTGCGGATTTTGCGGATGGTTCTTGATCCGCAAAAATAAGTTCCAGCAGAAAAAAAACCCAGCAAAATTAAAAACTGCAAACGCCTACTCCCGTTGATATAATTTAAAATGGCTTTTAATCCACTTGTGTTACTATATATCTTACATTGAGGTGCTCTGCTTTTACATGGGGTCTGGAACTCTTTTGCAAACTCTCCTTATGGCATTTTTTATTTCTCTTTATTATACCTGTATTTACGTATTTCTGCCATTAAATTGCAATAAATGAATAAATAAATAAATAAATGAAGAAATAAAGAAACAAACAAGCAGACCCACCACGCTCTACCGGTAGCTCTAGAAGCGCTTCTGCGGTTGCTTGCACAACAAATGTTATTGTGAGTGACTGAGTTTAGATTTGTTGTATTTTTGCATTTTGTTGATGTCTTGCTGCTTGAAAAGAAACCCGCAAAAAATTGGTTCCCAGCGGAAATTTCAGTCAATTCGAGCCGCAAAAATTTGTTCCCGCAAACCTAAAAAAGTCGCCAATCCGCAACATAAAAGTCCCGCTGGCAAAAATTTCATGCTACACGGTACACTCTCTCTTCGGCAGTCCATCGCAGGCGATGACGACTGTTTATGTTAGGTGTTCCAGATCTGTGTTGAGCTGGCTACCATCAGCGCTCTTAACAGGTGCCACTGCATTGCTTCTTGGGCCATAAATGGCCTTTAGACCTTCAAATAAATCGTGAAAATTATTCTTGTCTACCATCTCTTGCAGTTCCTCTGCCTTCTCATTCCACCACTTGTCTTTCATTGCCTGGATCTCTCTCTCTGCAACTTGGCCTTGATCTCTCTAAGGGCTATGTTGGTCGCAGCAGAGTTTTCACGCAGGTGTCTGTTGTAGATCCTCGTCTTTTCATCAAGTAGTGGCTGGATTCTCTCTTCACTCTCGAGAAACCAATCAGGTGTCTTTCGTGATGGCCGACCAAGGACTCCATGAGCAACAGAGAGCACAGTTTCTTTCATGTGGGTCCACATTTGCTCCACTTCTCTTGCTTCTCCTCCAATGTTGTCCACAGACGCCAGAGCAGCAGTAATGGCTATTGCCATTGCCTGCTGATGTTCCTCGCCCTTCAGCTTCCCTGTGTTCAATTTCTTTGATGGTGTATTTGAAGGCTCCTTCCTTCTTGGGAATATCAGTTGCAGTCTGAGCTGGGACCGGACGATGTAGTGGTCTGTCGAACACTCTGCGCCTCTCATTGCTTTTTTGATAGAATCTCAGGCATACAAGTCTTTCTGGTAACAAATAGTCAAGCAGGTGTGAGTGCTTTGATCGAGAGTGTCTCCAAGTGAAGAAATTCTTGTCTGGCTGCTGGAAGACGGTATTGGTA
>NC_090896.1:50026973-50036973 GCF_036669925.1 Montipora capricornis
TTTTCCTTATACGATGGAGGCTGGACCTCTCAGCTCATTGTTTGCCGTGCCATGTTCCAGGATTTTTGGGCAGGTACATGTATCTTTTTTTAAACTTAAGGATCTTAGAAGTTGTCTACTGAGGTATAACAAATTGAGCAAAAATCATCACAACGTGGTCAATAGATTCTATTATTTATGAATGCCTACATGAGTAAGGTTCTACGCTCTCTTCTGGAAACTTGTTTTTCATTTGATCATCAGTCATCATCCATTTTACATTGCTTATGTCAATTGGGTACTATATTGGATGGCATGTTTGCCCTCCATTTGTTTCTCCAGGGCGTCTTCAACTGAGAGATTGTGGAGCATTACGTCTCTTCAGACTCTAGCTCTGACCAGGTTTTGTGAGGCCAGCTCCTCTTTGTTTGCCCATCTATTTCAAGACCGATGATCTGGTTGATCCACTTGTCACTTCTTATTACATGTCCAAACCATCCTAGGCTAGACAATTATACATCTGAGAGCTAGGTCTAATCCAACCAATGAATGGGGGGTAGTTTCTAAAGAAACTGTGGGGGCTGCGTCGGTGGGGAAGTAGTATACAGAAATTTGGTTTTATCAATGGAGTTGCTAATGTAAATTGGCCACCGTACAGAGATTCTAAAAGCTGACATTTCGAGCGTTAGCCCTTTGTCAGTGCGAAACGGACAAAGGGCTAATGCTCGAAACGTCAGCTTTTATAATCTCTGTACAGTAGCCAATTTACATTATCAACTCTGTTGATAAAACCAAATTTTTGTATACTAATCCAACCAAGCCAAGCTTTATGCAAAGGACGCTGTTTTTACATTATCATCAGCCTTAACATAACACATCCCACCATATTATTGACTGCTTAGTCCTCTGAAAGTGTGACAAGTCTGTCTTCTTTAGAGGCCAGCATTCACTTTTGTACAGCATGGTGCTTCCGATGCAACTGTTGTTTTTAGACTCTTCCTGTGTGGTTAGTGATAGGGTCTTTCTTGATAGCAAAGGGAATTATTTCCTGAATTTATCCCAGGTACAGGTAGCACTCACTCTTGTGATTGTTGCAGCCTCACAGCCACCAATGCCATAGTGGTATCTCCCAGATAACAAAAGGAGTCTGCAACCTCCTGTCTGTAGTTTTTGAATACCACATGGTCACAAGGCTTGCCATTGATGGAGCAGGCAGTACCAAGACACCTGGTTACATCTAAATGTAGGGTCAGAGGATGGCTTGCCACAGATGTTACTGCACCTCTTATGGACGCAGTACACAATGTACAAAACACCTACATAACCCTAACCGTAAACCCCAATTAGCTCCTTTCCTGCAGACACCATAATTATGGGTGCTTGCCAGAGTCTCTCAATGTACCAAGGTGTGTAGTTGTGCTCGTGTTCACTCACAAACCATTTTGTCTCTAACCAAGACTTTGAGAGGAACAACTTCTCCAGTAGTCCATCACTTGCATCTGGTAATATAGCCAATCTGTGTGCATATAAGAGTTCCCATGAACAACCAGTTTTATTTCACAAACAGGCTTTCAGTGGTAAAAAACATTTTAGCGTTGGAGTCCTGCCCCAGTCTCTTCAGAGATCCTTTTCACCTTCTCACCCAAGTCACTCTTGCTTTTCTCAGGGCAGCTTTCCATTTTGATGTTATTCTTCTTACCCTTTCCCTATTTAAATCACACAGTTAAAAGTCATACTTTGTTGTTTTGTCATGTTGTACTTTCATTCATCATAATCAATATACATGTTATTTGTGTTACTTTAGACATTCATGGCAGAAATAGACCTAAGTGAAGAGCTTGTGTATTATTTTGGTCTTTTTCTGATGAAAAGAACAGAGGATGGAGAAGCAAGGAGTGAGTTGCCTGATTGTTTTAAAGTAGTGTAATTTTGGTAAATATTAATTATATATCAGAGAAGGTAATTGTCACAAAGGCTTCAAAACAGAGAAGTTTAAACCTGTCAGAAAATAATTATCTTGGGTTATGCAACACAACAAATATGCCAATCTATAAAGATTGAATGAACTATGATGAAGTCAAGATTGGAAACCTACGTTTATTATTGACAGTTTGATTGCCTTTACATGTACATGAGTTGATTTTGTTCATGTTTTTTGGTTTGCACCACACCAAGTTTAGTTTGTTTTGCAAAAAAATCTGTCAACATGAAACCATTTTCCAGTGCAAACATTTTTTTTGGCCCACCAAGACTTTCACAAGTGCCACCAAACTTCAGAGATGCCATCGACTAGCTTTGGAGGCCAACAGTGTTTTGTCAGGCAAGAAAATATATTGTTCCTGACAGACACATGTACCCTTCTACAGTCATCATATTGCATAATAATTATTGATACCCCAGTACCAAGCACGGTAACCCTTCTCCTGAGCAGCAAAAACGTTCCCCAAATACCCAGCTCTAAGCCCCTGCCATGACCTCTCACCATATACTTCACAGACATCCCTCGTAAACTTCCAATGCAACCTCTTCTCCCAAAACATCTCCTTCCTTGCTTTCTCCCAACTTCTTCAGTCTTGTACTCATTCTTCGTCTCTCCCTCCTGCAACATCCTCTCATCACTTGCCTTGGTACATCCAAAAAAAGAGCAAGTTCCACCTCCTTCACACAATCATACACACTGATCATTCCCCTCCATCATCCTTCGTCTTTGTTTACAACCTCACTACACTCCCCTTCTTGTGGAATGACCCAAACATTATCAACCTCTTCCTCATTTTCACATCCATTGCCCTCATTTCCCAACCACTCCTATCCAAAATCCCAGCACTGCACCTCGCCACTCCTATAGCCCATGCATTTATTGCCCACCGCTACAACTTCAACCTCACCACCAGTTTCACCCTCCTCAAATGCTCTTGCGCTATCTTCTTCCCAAGCTTGTACCCATATTGTCCCTCTTCAACAACAACATGGTGAGAGGGATCATTGCAAGAACAAATAACAGTGGAGACAATTCCATTTTGCACATCAACACTAATCCTCACTTCCTCTTGCTTCTGCACATTACCCAACCTGTCCCCTCACCTTGTCCAACCAACAAGCATCCTTGTTATGCCTCTTTTCCCCTGAAGGGAAAGGAAAGAAGCTTTATTTAAGTGTGTAGTTGTTCTAGCGCTGGAGCTCTAAATGGGGACACTGTAAAACTGAAATGAACAATTAATGCAAATCAAGTCAAATCTTTTGAGGGAGAGGGAAAACCAGAGTACCCAGAGAAAAAAACCTCTCAGTGCAGAGTAGAGAACCAACAAGCTCAATCCACAGGACGCCAAGTCTGGGAATTGAACCCGGGCCACATTGGCGGGGAGGCGAGTGTTCTCACTACTGCACCATCCCTGCACCCCAAATACCACTCCAGAACCTTGTTGCCCTCCCCTGCATTTGTGGTTTGGGTTGGCCCTGAGTTTGCCTTGACCCCCAACGTCTTGTACAAGTGCCTCTGGTTACTGTTGAACAAGGTGTCCGTCTAACCTTTGTACAGTTGTTTACAAACCATTGAATTTTCATGCTCTCAGAATGGATTTTTCCTCTTCCACAATAAATTCACTGCAACCATCCCTTCCTCAGCAACCTAAAAAAGAACCTCCTATTCAGCCAATCTGTCACTTTCCTCCCTTCCTCCTACCCTTGCCAAATCCTGCTGCCATTTCATGGTGTTTGTCTCAACCTTCTTTGCCACCTGGATTTCTTCAAGCATTTGTTACCTTTCTTCTTCCACATCAGCACCAACCTGTGTCCTTGACTATATATTGATCTCTGACATCCTCCCTTCCTTCACAAGATTATGCATCAGCCCTTCCACAACCTTCACCTCCTCCTGTCACGAGGATTCAAACCAGGAACCTCAAATTTCACATTGTTTCTGCTTCTTTGGACTTTCTTTTTGTTCTGTTCAATTTAAGATATTTTCAAATATCTTTAAGATGCAATGCCCTAGCAAGCACCACAAGTGTCCATGATGTTCACGATTGATGTAAACCTCACATTATTCCTTCTTCTCGTAAGAAAAAAATTCCTAAAAGTGTAAATCATTGTGTTAAAAGACTGTGAAGTTTGTTCAAACTATCAATTGGTGCCAAACAGGCAACCTTCTTATTGCTGTCAAGCATGTGCAGACAAAATGAAAGGTGCAGAAGTCACTTGCCTTCCACCAAAAGTGGCTTGGGTGATTCCCAGTCTCAGTGCTGTGTATGTGGGTAAAGATAGTTGCTCCTCTATGCTACTCAAAGAGGTTTTTCTCTAGTACATTTACTCTGGTTTTCCCCCATCTCACCAAAAAAGGAACATTACCACCACATTATAGGCATTGTTGAAAATAAAATGTACAATCTTCTGTACCTAATAAAGTGTAATAATCGATAAGATGCCTTTCTTTTTTTTTAGTTGTGAGGAGGTTTCAAAATTACGAAGCACCATATTTGACAGTAAAGCAAGAGACAGGAACTTGCCGTGTGGCTGTTAGAAAAACGTATGATTGTCTACATGAAACTGTTGTACTAAACAAATCAACTATTGACTGAGCAATTAGGACGCAGTTTCAAACAGCAAATGAGTTGTAAGGAATGGAGAAAGGTACTGATCATGGCTAGGTGTTGGGTGGGGTGATTCCAGCAGAGGTACATGTACTTGTAACTGTTACGGTACATATAACTAAAGTCAGATGAAGAAAATTAATGCATTTGTCATGCATTCAACTTTCTGGTTTTTACCAGGTCTCTTCAGGCCATTTGGATCGTTCAATGGACTATCTTTTGGCGACCTTTATCCCAGTTTGTCTCCCGCTCTTTCTTTCCTTTTTTCCTCACAGAGACACAGTTATTTGCCTCTGTTCTTCTCTTATATGTAAATAATTATGTATTCATTACTCTTCAGGCTGTTGTGGGATCTACAAATAGAGGAAAAAGTTCTTCAAGACACGATAGGAATGAATCTTTTATATGTTCAGGTACACAGAAAAGAATATCATTCAATATATATTCAAAAATAAATAAAAATAAATAAATAATAATAATAAACAACATCGTTGCTCTTTGGAGGTTGGGTGCCCGAAACATCCTGGAGCTTCCACTATTGGCAGCCAGCTCCAAGATGGAGACTGCACCGATGGCTGGCAAAACCTGACAACCCAGCCATGAGCCCCCACGCCTCCGGTAAGAACAGGTACCTGTCACACTGATACACAGTGGAAAGCAGAGGGTGGGGAGGGAGGGAAACAAAAACCGCTAAACGCTCCACACACACAATGCTCCTACTTCCCGCCACACTGATAAATATGCGCTACAGCCCAAAGCACGAGGTATTCCACGCATGCTCAAGTATACTAAAACCACCGACCAATTGGCTGCTCTCCTAAGAAGGAGAGAGAGGTTGTCATAATTGATGTTGCTATCCCAGGTGATGATAGGGTGAAGGATAAGGAACTTGAGAAGGTAGAGAAATACCAACTATTGAAAGATGAAATTGCAAAGGTCTGGCAAAGGCAAAAAGTCATTGCAGTGCCTGTTGTTATTGGGGGTTATTGGAGCTGTTAAGGAGTACATGAGGGGAATCGGTGTGAAGGTGAGGTTGGAAGTTATCCAGAAAACAGCATTGTTGGGGACTGCAAAGATACCAAGGAAAGTACTATCCCTGTAAGAAGAAGAAAAAAGAGAGACCTGGGACCGGGCTGAACACAAGCAATGGAAATAATAATAATAATAATAATAATAATAATAATAATAATAATAATAATAATAATAAATATCATTCTTTCCTTTTAAATCTTGGAAAAATTTGGCCATTGAAGTGCTTGCTTGCAGAATTCGGGAGGATAAGGGAATTAAAGGTATTTTAATCAATGAGGAAGAAATCAAACTAACACTTTTTGCTGACGATATGACTTGTTTTCTCAGAGATATCGCATCGTATCATCGTTTATTGGCAACTCTGCAAATTTTTTATAAGTTCTCCAACCTTCGAGTTAATGATGATAAAACGGAGATCTTTGCCATGGCACACATCACCTGGATCCAACTAAGTTTTCTCATAAAGTACGAAAATCAATTAAAATCCTGGGAATTGTATTTGATTATCATATAGCATCAAGGATGAGAGCCAACTTTGACTTAGTTCTTAAGTCTATCAAAGATATATTGAACATGTGGAAGTGGAGAGGACTTACACTACTAGGAAGAATTCAGATTGTTAAATCCTTTATTCTACCAAAATTTTTGAGTAAAGCGGCGTTGATTGCAGTTTTTCGGAAGAGTTGATTAAAGAGGTCAACAGTTTGATTTTACCGTTTCATTTGGAAAGGTAATGATAAAATCAAGCGTTCCGCTCTCATCAACGATATCGAAGATGGTGGACTTAGGATGCTAGACATTCAATCGATGATTCAAGCTCAGAGGGTGATGTTATTAAAAAGATTTGTAGATGAAAAACAAGAGTTTTTTGAAGATAATACTAGACTATTTTCTTTCTTCTCCATAGGTGGAAAATTCATTCTTAAGTGTAATTTTGATACAAGAAAGTTGCCTGTCTACCTTCCAGCTTTTTATAAAGAATGTCTTAATGCTTGGTCAGCACTTAATGAATCTCCTATAAATACGTACAGAGACGTCGTGCTCAAGTTATTTGGAATAATAAATACATAATTGTTCAAAAGCTATCAACCTTTGAAAAAAAATTCTATTCTAAAGGAATTATTACGGTCGGTGACCTCCTGTCTGATGCGGGAGTCTTTTTAAAGAGTGCAAATGTGTTAAATGCAAATCTTTTCCCATTAGAGCGTTTTAAATTAATGGGTATTGTCGATGCAATCCCTCGTGAATGGAGGCAGATCATTAGACAAAGTGCACAACATCTCCCGCCCTTACACATCGGTGACACAATTTATTAAAGTTGGAAACTCTCAGGTAGCCTTGTTAAAGGTCTCATCCAAATTGCTTTACACTGCTTTTAAAAGCAGAAAAAAGCAAGCTCCTCCCACAGCTCAAAAGAAATTTCTGGAGAAGTTTCCCCAGCTTCAAATTGATTGGAGCAAAATATACCAAAAATTTGGTTTTATCAACGGAGTTGATAATGTAAATTGGCCACCGTACAGAGATTCTAAAAGCTGACGTTTCGAGCGTTAGCCCTTCGTCAGAGCGAATCGAGGGATTATGGGTTACGTGTAGTTTTTATAGTAGAGTAGGAGCTACGCTATTGGTGGTAACATGGCAACGTGAAAAATAAATATTAGTTAAATGAAAAAAGCGTTTCGTTAATACCGTGAGGATTAAGGGTGCCGATTTGAAAGATGAATTTTTGTTCCAGATTCTTGCGGCTTTCCGTCGTACCTAGATGTAGGGAAAGGCCGCAGATAGCCATGTGTTTTTTTTTGAGTGGTTAGGCAGATTAAAATGGCGAGCGACTGGCTTAGATGCATCCTTGTCATTCTTCTCAACATCGCGAAGGTGTTCGCGGAATCGGTCACCTAGTCGTCTACCTGTCTCTCTCGTCTACCTGTCTCACCAATGTATAATTTATTGCATAACGTACAGGTTATGCAATAAATGACATTTGCGGAGGTACATGTGAAACGATCGGTGATCTTAACAGATCGCTTAGGTCCCGATATCTTGCTAGTGTTAACAATGAAAAGAAGTTTTTTTGCATCGTGAGCGCGCGCATTTGAAAGTGCCGGGTTGCTCGTTTGTTTTGAGCGCGCTTCTAACTAAAAAGTTGCCTACGTTTTTGTCGCGTTTGAATGAAATAAGTGGAGGTTGCGAAAAGATTCTACCAGTCTCGGGATCATTTTGGAGTAATTTAAAATTACTAAGAATGATGCTTTTTTGACTGCGTGATTATGAGGATGGAAAGAATGATGGTGAATGGAATTCTGTGGATTCTTATCTTTCTGTTTGATCTTTGTAGTGATGACTGTCGATGTCAATTGTTGGGCGCGATGATGGCCCGCTTTGACCACAGAGACAGGATAGCCACGTTTTTTTCGAACTGAACTGCACAAGAACTCCTCTGATTTGCTGATTTGCTGGAAAAATCGGAGTCATCACTACATAGACGTCGAAGTCTCGAAATTGAGAATAAGGAATGGAGTTCTTGACATGTGATGGATGTGACGATGAATACAACAAATAACTGTGTGAATCAGTAGGTTTGTAGTGCACACTAGTACATAGCACGTTGCCTCTAATAGAAACTTTGATATCTAGAAAGCCAATGAAGTTTCCGAAATTTCCCAGGTATATTTAAGAGCCGGATGAAAAGAGTTGAAGGAGGTTATAAATTGATCGAGTTCTTCTCTGCTGGATGAAATAGCGCCGATGCAGTCGTCGATGTAGCGGCCGTAGAGTTCAGGTTTGGGGCCGTTGTAGGGCTGATTAAAAAAAAATGTTCGTTCAATGTACAAAAAAAATTGGCATAGCTAGGTCCCATACTGTGCCCATCGCTACACCATTAATTTGTTTGTAATATTTGTGCCGGCGAATGAAAAATTTGTTTGTATTAAGCGTTAAAAAACAGTTCGGCGTTAAAACTAGTTCGGCAAGGCGGAGGAGCGTTTCCGAGCTAGGTTCTTTGACAGTGCGTTGATCGAAAAAGTGTTTAAAGTGCTTGAAGACCTTCGCTATTAGGAATGACTGTGTATAGAGATGTAATGTCCATGGTGAAAATAAGTTTGTCTTGGCCGGAGAAATTGAAATCGCGGAAAAATTGAAATGCGTGTGTAAAATTGTCTTTAAATGTATGATGGCAAAGATTTGACGATAGGCGTCATAATCCTGTCTAAGTAGCTAGAAATGAATTCGGTGGGGCAACTACAGGCAGAAACGATAGGGCGACCTGGGTTGTTGGGTTTTTGTGGGTTTAGGCAAGAAGTAAATGCACGAAGTTCTAGGGGTGTTGTTTGATGAGATTAGTGGCAGTGTCCGGTAATTCTTGATTAACTATAAGATTTGATGATTGTCTTTGACAAGTTTTTGATTGATATAAGATTTTGAATGGTGAATGACAAGTTTTTTGATTTTTGCATTTTTTTTTGATTTTGGAATTGAAAGTTGGCCGCAAAGCTTTGCCTTCTTTTTTTAAAGGTCGGACCGGTAAAGGTCGGACCGCCAAACAACTACCGCGCCGCCTTTGTCGGCCGATTTGACAACTATGTCGTTGCGTTTACTAAGATTTTTAAAATTTTTTTAGTTAAGCGAATTTAGCGCCCACTCCGAAAAAAAAGGTTTGCAAAAAAATCCGGGAAAATTTCCGCTTTGGAAAAAAAATTTTTATTAAGGGCCGAAAATTTGTGTGTTTACCAAAAGGCTTTTAACTTAATTTTTTATTAAGCAAGATGTTCGAAAGAGGATTTCACTTCTAATAAAGATATTTTTGAAACACTTCTAGTTCGCAAATCCAAATGGACTCCCCCAGAGGGACAATTTGCCTCTTTAGATTTTTTTTTTTTTTTTCAAAAAAAATGCCGTCACGACATTCACAAACTTAAATTCAATCGCAACACTAAATTTTCCAACCTTTCCTCGGAAGAGTGGGCGGCGCTTAAAAATCTTAGTAAACGCAACGACATAGTTGTCAAATCGGCCGACAAAGGCGGCGCGGTAGTTGTTTGTTGGTCCGACCTTTACCAAAAAGAAGCTTTGCGGCAACTTTTCGGATACCTCGTTTTTTGCCAAAAATCCCTAAAGATCTCACTTCCAACAATCAAAAACTTGTCAAAGACACCATTCAAAATCTTATAGTTAATCAAGAATTACCGGACACTGCCACTAATCTCATCATCAACACCCCTAGAACTTCGTGCATTTACTTCTTGCCTAAAATTCACAAACCCAACAACCCAGGTCGACCTATCGTTTCTGCCTGTAGTTGCCCCACCGAACTCATTTCTAGCTACTTAGACAGGATTATGACGCCTATCGTCAAATCTTTGCCATCATACATTAAAGACAGTACACACGCACTACAAATTTTCCGC
>NC_090896.1:50041973-50144473 GCF_036669925.1 Montipora capricornis
GGAGGAGTAAGTAAAAGGTCAGATGGATGGCTTACGAAGCTAGGGATTGCTATCAAGAAAACAGCCTTGTTAGGAACAGCAAGGAGCAGCGCCATTGACTATTTTATTTCCTGGTGCATCTTATCATCTAGCTCTCCCTACAACAGCTCCAGTAAAAGGTGCAACCTCTGCCTAAAAGAGATATTCCTGATAATTTGCCGACCTGACCTCTCATTACTAAATAAGCGTAACGAACTCATATCTTCATGCCGACACAGAAACAAAGCATTGCTACGCAACAGCTGAACTTTTAACTTTTTAAGTTTACCGCATAATTGATTATGTAAATTTTCCCTGTATATACACGATAGTCACATGAATATTCTTTTATTAAATCCCTGAAGAGTGAAGCAATTCACGAAACAGGCTTGTCAGAAAATGTAGTTGCGTCCTTTTTTCCTCTTTAAAAAAAAAAAAAAAAAAAAATATATATATATATATATATAAACCCTAACCCTAACCCTAACTATCAATACAGTGATTCTTTGTAGATTAATGTTTGTTACAAGTACCGGTAGGTAAAATTCAAACTAACCAACAATATTATAGAAAACACAACTGACATAATGCTAAAAGTTTAAAAGTGTAATGCTAAACAGACATGATCAAATTGTTTGTTGAGTTCAGGTTTCAACTGCTCAATATGGAAGCTCTCCTTGATTTTTAGTTTATAGAAAGAGATAGCATTATCAATAATGTTGAAGCAAGAAACATCACAATTATCCTGACAATTTTTAGAAAAACTAAGATGCTTGAAAATATGAGAATTTTTAACCTGGAAAAGGTGCTCGTTTACACGTGTGTAGAAATGTCTGTTGGTTTAACCAATGTAGTGAGCACCACAGCCTGCACAAGTAAATTTGTATACAACACATGATTTGAGAGAATTCGGAATAAAATCCTTTGGACTAAAGATGTTGCACAGTTTGAATGGAGAGAAAATTACTCTAATCCTTGTAAGGATTTAAATGTTCCTTAAACTCAAAAGTGTGGTTGTACATGTATTTAAAAAAAATATTAGTAACACTTGTGCTAGCCAGACCATTTGGAAAAGCTATACTAAAATGTGTTAATGGTGTTAATTCTAGG
Organism: Montipora capricornis; assembly: GCF_036669925.1. Taxonomy (NCBI): domain Eukaryota; kingdom Metazoa; phylum Cnidaria; class Anthozoa; order Scleractinia; family Acroporidae; genus Montipora; species Montipora capricornis. The sequence goes on from NC_090896.1 coordinate 50,043,102, forward strand.
CAGCAAGTGACCTGGAAAAGGGTTGGACACATGGACCCAAGGAAGCTCACAATAAACTTGCCCAACTTAAACAGAAAGGCTCAAAAATTGAGGTTTGCATACATCCTTATTTCACCTGAATTCTTCATTATTTTGTTTGCAAATGAATCTCTGACCCAATTCTTTGGAAGATGATGCAACAAACAACACTTCAAGTTCCTGTCTGGCAGGTACAAAAGTCGGTTTGGATCAAGTTGAATTGTTCACCTCAGATCGAGTGAAAACCGGTTTGTTAATCAAAATTGTTCGACTTTTGCCCCAATTTCCCAAAGGTTAGCTTGAAGATTAGGGCTAGGGTGATTTCTTGAGTCTGTATCAGTTTTTAACGTCAATCTGAGGTGATCAAGTCCGAGTTGATCTCATGTGAGCTTTGTACCTGCCTGTTTCTGTCAGGTACCCCATCTCAATATTATTTCTCTTTCCTCACTCTGGATTCCATTGGGATTTCTCGGTACTTCATTGATCTCTCTTTATTCTGACTCTCCATGTCCTTGTTGCTGCTTGTATTAAGAATCTGGTGGAGAATTTGGTATTTAGCGGTATTAAGTTTGTAACGTGATGTCAAACGAAGACAAACATCTAGCAAATGCTTTTGAATTGTCTGTCTTTTTTTCCTAGTTTCTCCAACTAGCCAGGTCATTGAAATTTTATGGATACATCCAGTTCAAACCATGTTTAACAAACTATCCAGAGGAGGACACAAGAGTGATCATTAGCATTGGAAACAGAGAAGTCAATTTTAGACTTCAAACTCCAAATGTGAGAGTTTACCGATGCAGGCACTGCATATTTTTGTTTTTGATTAAGTGGTGTATGATCAGAAGTAGAATGCCATGTTACAATACAGTCAATAATTTTGTTGGAGGCTTTCACTTGAGGAGCAATATTTCAAGACTAACCACCAGAATGAGGATTTTCCATTCTGCACAGTTAGTCTCACTGTCTGAGGTTTGCAGAAATTTCAAGGGCTTGAAATTGAGTCCTGTCCGAACTGGAGGCTCTGAAATGTCGTATTGAATTCATAAAGTGGGCATGTGGACTGGAAACAAGTTTTGCTCTAGTCCTTGTGGGACTTTGACATTTGGACATGTTCCTGCAACAATCAGTTTCTATCCTTAGTTTCATCATGCATCAGACCACTATTTCTGGCTCTTTGGTTGGTTTGACCCTTCATGTATAGCAGAAGCTCATGGCCTTGAAGCGTTTAACTCTGGTTCAGAGCTGGGTGTTTTTTTGTTTAAAAATATCCTTATTTGGATGTAATGTAGCTTGTGCATTATCCCATGCGTGCAGCTTCGATCTTATTTTTGTCCGTATTTGCCATTTTGGGCATAAAATTGCAAAAATCGTAAAATCCCAGCTTTGTTCCAAGGAAAAGAGTTGTAAGTTACATGCTTCAAGATCATCTTCTTCTGTGTATAGTTAATCATGCAAGACCTAACTTTAACCTGTTGGTACATCTTTTCACTTTTAGAATAAAGTACAAGAAGGCAGTTTTAAAGTGACTCGAATGAGATGCTGGAGAATAACATCAACGGTGGGTGAATTATTGCAGTCATTATTAAAACTCATTTCATTGCTTTTAACAATATTCTCTAACGTGTATTTTGTTTTATTTGTTTACAGTCTGAAATAAATGAAAATGGAGAAAAAGTGGAACATCTAGAATTGGCATTTGAATATCTATTACGCAAAGATCAGATGAAATGGATCATAATTTACAGTGATCAGGTTGGTTTTAAAAATCCTATGTCTTGGTCATGATGGGTGAATTTAGATTTGATTAACACAGGTAGCCAACATTATTAATGGCCTGGTGTGAGTAGGATTGAAGTATACCGTGGTTTGTGTTCAATCACAGCAGCATGATTAAGCACAGGCAGCCCAGACTCGGAGGGCAAAAAAAATTATAAGGATTTTTTTGGGAGTCTCGATAACAAGCTTAAAAAGATGTTTCACGCAGGAGTAGTAAAAAAAAGGCCATACTTCATTGTCCTGGTGACTTTCTCGCTTGTGTCGTTATTTGCAATTGCCTGATTGAATGCAATTTAAGCGACTATGCAAGCAGTAATCGTAGATTAGAGAGTGCTTTCGAGTATTCTTGGTTTTCACGTGACGTCATAAAAACCTAAAATTAAAAATTTGGAGTTGTTACCTTCGACGGATAAAAGACTTTTTACAGTGCAACACGCAAACTTTCACATTTGACAACTACGTGTAAATACGTCAACTCAACAACCCATGCAACGGTGTTCAACTTAAAACCGTGTGAACTTTGCGAGGAGTGGTTACTGTCAATAAAATTCGCACACCCTGATAGGCGTGTAAGTTTATAACATAGTTATATTACATTACATTACATTACATGCATTGTATTCCATAAACCCCGCAAATTTAATCCTGAATATTCCTTGAGTGAGGCTTTTGTTCTTGGAGAATCAGATTAAACAACTGTAGCATGTAATAATATAGTACATTTTAATGTTGATGACTCAAAGGTGAGAGGGATCACTTAGACATCGAAAAAGTTGCTTTTTATGCTGACCATTAAAGTCGAATGAATGTGTAGTAATGAAAAAATAAGAAGTAACATAATCTTTAAAAAACGAGCAGCAGTGTTTTATCGGGGTTTTTTACGCCTCGTGTTTTTAGACCCGATGAAACACATGCTGCGAGCTGTTAGGCTCATGAATTATTATTGCGCTTTTGAATTAATGAATAATAATAATAATAATAATAATAATAATAATAATAATAATAATATTATTATTATTATTATTATTATTATTATTATGTGCGTACTTGACAGGCCATCCACATGAGCCTTTGTCTTCAGAGTATCGTTGATGAAATCCTCAGAATAAAGGATGGAAGACCAGTTAAAAGGGTAGGTAAGATTAATTTCTATTGTTTTAGCTCGAGCAGGGCCGGAAAAGCCGTACGGCCCTGCTAGGAACACGTAGGAGATCGTCGCTTTTATAGTCAACCCAGGTCACGCGTGAACAGTATCTTGAACATGTGATCGAAGTCTGCCAATCAAAGCGCTACTTTCACTGACGTAACGAAAGTTACATCGGAAAATCGCAGATCGGATTGAAATTTTCAAAAAGAGACTTGATATTTCGAAGATCTCCTTGAAATATGGATAGAATTTTTCTGGAGGTAAGAAATTGCAAGGGCGACAATCTGTGCGTTATAGAAAGACCACGCGGTTTTATGCATTCGTCCCTTCTTCTGGTGCGAGGAGAGTTAGATGCAGAAGTTGGACATGCCAATCTTTCGTGAAATTGCTTCCTGGATTGTTGACAAACCCGGTATGCCTCACCTATCGCATATTCCATCATTAAGCAACCTTTCACGAATCTCCCTTGAATACTTGCTAGGTTTCGTTAGCTTGAACAGCTCAATAGATTCAAGGACGTCGTCTGAAAGTTTAGAAGAATATGTTCGACCCCCTTGACTAAAGGCATCATATGTACCATACGTCTCATAATGTCGAATGATTTTCCAAACCGCTCCTTTAGTGACACGAACTGATCTAGAGATCGCAGATGGTCCCTCTCCAACCAAATAAAGGTCGATTATACGTCTTCTTGTCTCCTTATTGACAGGTCTGCCTGGCTTGTATTCGCGACCAAAGGAATTGACGGCCGCTGGTCTGAACATTTTGAAAAAGCGCGGGCAAACTCCAAATCGCTTATCGATTTTCGAAATGTCACTCCAAATCTTCGGAAACAACAGGAAATGTCCAAATATGGAAAACAAGAATTCGTTATGTTAATTGAATTTTTCAAATCACTGTTCACGCGTGACCTGGGTTGACTGTAAACGTCCAAGTTATTTACAGCCAGAAAAGCAAATGCAAACAAGCTATTAGATAAATTTTCTGTGCAAATTTTTGTTACTTATTTTGTCCAAACTTCATATTCTGAGTGCTCATGAATAGTGCAAAGAGCCCATATGATAAAATGCCTATTGACTGAGTTTAGGTCGGGCCGGACAGGAAAATATTTGGCCCTCGGTCTTGGCGCACGGACCTCACTGCGCGAGGTCGTACACCATGACCTCGGGCGAAATATTTTCCCATCCGGTCCTCTCACTCAGTCAATATGTACATAGCATGGAACGGAAACTATCAAGATAAGGTCAGGGTTAGGATTAATAGAAAGAGTAACTGTCCTAAATAATATGAGGAGAGTGTTTTTGTGTAGGGTACCATCTCTGAATAATCTGCTGATTTATTATATTGTTGGTCATATTTAATAGCCAAAGGATCGCTCCAAGTCAAAGAAAGAAGCAACTCCAGACTTCCATCGACTTGACTCTGTTTCTTCAGCAGCATCAATGGAGGTATTATAATGAAATGGGTTCAAACGAAAAAGTAAAGCTTTTATCAACTGTATTTTTGTGTTTTTTCTGCTTGATTTCCTATAAATAAAAAAAAGAACCCCCTTGACTTGTGTGAACTGTCCTGTAAGCTGGTGCCAGGTTTGATTCTATAAAGGAAATGTGGGGCTGATAACAATAGCAAAACGATAGACCATCTCTCCTGGTGAAATTTCGTGCCTCAGTTTCTAAGATGGACCTCACCAGAGAATGGGCCCACGATTTGCTCAAAAGTGAAAAAAAATGCCGGCTTCATGCCTGAACAAAACAAGAAGCAAAAACTACAATTGTAGTTGCTAAATATTGGATTGTTTTACAGGCAGCCAGGAAATAATATAAATCTTTGAAAAATAAGTTTGTATATAAATTCGGTACATTCGGTTTGTATATTAGTAATATCATAGTTAATGCATGGAGATGGTTATGAAACTCGACAAGTTCCTTTGTTTGATGTTTTTGTCCGTATTTTTGGCCTTGACCTTGCACAAAACACACCTTTTATCGATAAGATAACCAATCAAATCCTTCGATTAAATTATGCGCGACTAATTTGCAAACCCGTGCGAAGCGAAAACAAAAGATTGTACAGGGTCACGGTCAATTCAGCATCGATTGCGACAAAATTGCTCTCGCTTTTGAAGGTTTTAAGGTTTCATAACCAGTCCCTCGATGAACTATGATAATATACATGAAAAAATTTCAGGTCTTTTATTGGCTGAGAGCACGTCAATTAATCCCAAACAGAGTTCAGAAAAGTGAAATTAGTGCAGAAAGTTGAGGTCTTACTGTCTCTTTTGCACTCTATAACCTATTTATATGCATTCTTCATTGACCAATCAGAAACACAATATTCTGTTGAGTATACAATATATAGGCATATACCAGTTGCTATCTCAATCGTCTTAAAAGAACGGTTCTGGCGAATAGGCTATCTCGTGTGAAACGACCGCAATTCATTCATCCTGTCAAGCTGCTGCTTCCAAAATTACAGGATCTCCCTATCTTGTTTCTGTTAGTTTGTTTTATGCCTTCAATAAATTGGCTTTGATTTTATCAGGGTGAGAATGAAAAAGAAGGAAAAGTTGTTACAAATGAAAATAACAATTCAAGCTCTCCATCACGTCCAGGCCAAATAGAGCAACTTACGTCTCTAGGAAAGACATCATCAGTCAAACAAGCGTCAGCAGTAAGTCGTCACGGAACGTTTCTTTTCGCAAAGTTCTGTTTTGTTCTGTTTTATTAATCGGTAACGCTTGTTTGCATAACAACCGATGTTGAGCTTTCTTAGTTAAGTGCAAAGCACTGTGATTACTATTGGTTTTTGGCTAGGGGGAAAACAGATTGCACCGAGAAAATTTCGGGGAGTGAGTAGGGAATTAATCTATATAACCAACAATGACGTTGAGTCCAGGAATCAAACCGAGGTTACGTGATTGAGTGCTCTCACCACTACGCTAACCCTGCTCTCTAAATAATTTTGTGCATATCAAGGGTAACAGATTTGTGGGTACTGGGCAATATTTTTGCTCAATTAACCATGATGACGAGAGGAGTGTGAGAGTGAGTGTCCGTGGTGACGATATATGCTTAATTAAAGGGGCACTGTCATGCTAAATTCGCTGTTTTTTGCTCAAAATCTAAATTAGTACATTAGCTCACACATACATCACTCCTGACAACCCACTGACAAGGTGTAAAATACATTCATGGCACAAAGAGCAATTCGTATTAATTTTTGGCGACTTTCTCAATACACCGTCTCCAAACTTCAATCCATTTACATCCTCTCCATCCTTGGGTGCAAACTAGAAAGAATAGCCTCTGTTCACTTAAATGGTTATTGGCAACAAAACTACAGCGTTATTTTTTGGTCTTCATTGATGCAAAGACGTCTTTTAGTGTTTTGAAGTTTGACTAAAATAGCGTGACACTGCTCCTTTAAACAGTTGTGGAAACTCGCGTATCTCTTCTCAAAACGGATACTTCTTACTTCATTTCAAAAGATTTCGTTGTCAAGACAAGATAATTGTAGTGTCTTTCGAATACAGAGGTGTGAAGAGGCATGATCATCATATTTCTCTTAGCCAATTCTCGTTTTCTTTTTCTTCTTTTTCGACACAGGGCAAAACTCAAGTACTAAAGCAGAAAGTACCCCAAACCAGCAACGCAGCCGTGAAAACAAATGAAGTTTTTGAGGGAATTGGAGATGATGACCTCTAAACGGCACTTCGTAGGGAGTTTAAGCAATAGACCTTTTCGGCTTGTACATTTTGTTTTCCCAATACAGATCATGTGATAATACTCAGGAGGTTTGTTCCTTTGTTTTGTTCATTAAAATGAGGGAATGCACGCACGGATATGCCTGCATGCACTCTTTTTAATGAACAAAACAAAGGACCAAGCCTCCTGAATATTATCACATGATCTGTATTTGGAAAACAAAATGTACAAGCCGAAAAGGTCTATTACAACGACAACGTCGGCGAAAACGTCACTTCAAAATATAACTTAGCGCTATCGCAAGTACTTCGTGATTGTTCCGTCTGGTTAACCCTGTACAATACGGGGGAACGATCCCGTAAATGGATGATTACGAACGGGTTTAAAGTAACTTAAAGTAACGGTAGCAAATAAATGGTTCATTGTAGTATGCTCACGTTGTCGTCAAAACTGGCTCATTTTCACATGGGTAACCTGATTTGTCTGACTTTCATCAACTTTGCCCTTCTTCTAGTTTATTGAGATTAAGTCAGCAGATCAGTATGCGAAGAAGACAGACAAAGAAGTTTGATAATGTTAGCTTTCCTTTCGGATAAGTTCTCTCAAATGCAGACCTCATTAAGTAATATACTGTTTAATATTGCAGTGGTAAGCACTTATTCCATCCGTGTTGGCAATTTCTGTACCGGCACAGATGTCTTTCTATTATGGTTATTGCAACCTTCAACTGGATTTGTTTCACAGCAGACTTGAAATATCACACCAATTCAGCCTTTTATCTTCAATTACAACTTTACAAATTACAAAATCGGGCCGATTGAATCTTCACGAAAGGAATCGTGTATAGCAAACGCAATGGCCTTATTTTGTGTGCTTCTAAATATTTGCATCGAAAAGTAAATGGAACCAAATATTCGCTCATTTATCACAGCTGGTTTTCTGACATTCTGACTAACACCAGCAAATGAGTAGTCTTTGTTAAGAAAAACGATGTTAATTTTATTTCTCTATATTTTGTTATCGACACCCTATACGATTTTTTACTCATTAGCTTTTATTACAATATAGTTGTCAATTTTAAAACGTATGACAGGCTGAGAACCATGACATTGATGCTTTAACAAGAGGGATACGTTTTAAGGACTGAAGCGCCATTCTTTTGACCAACTCTATCCTTGTTAAAACATTAGTTTCTTATGGTAAAAATGTCGGGTAGTAAAAAAACGTTTCGATCGCACTTCGGTCATTCTCAAGTTTGAAAATTGTTTTACAACAAATTAATACATCTTAGTAGAGGTGTAAAAGTTACTTAACGTCTCTTAAGTAAAAAAATACACGCTATTTTTTAATATTGCTGATAGTTTTAATTTAGTTGTGGAGACAAAATGAGGGAATCCAGATTTTGGATTGAATTCCGTCAAGAGAGAACTTGGCACGAAATTAGAAATTTCAAATCCACTACACATCACGCCAATACAATGCACTGGATTCTAGGTCGATTTCCCCACCAATTTTTATTTGCCAGTATCAAAAATACCATAATACTCTTTGTTTGTCCCTCCAAAATTTTGCATAAGCATTGTTTCCAGTTTCACTTGAGACCATTTTAACCCTAAAAATAAAAACAATTCTTATGCAACATTTTGGAGGGACAAACAAAGAGTTTCAACTTAAACGAACATATAACATGATAAATGGTGCGAAACATTCATTGTGAACTTCATTCAATAAATTCAGGCTAACGTATATTGGTCTCAACATATTTTACTTAGGCATGCGTAACGCACCTTGTAAAAAATTGCGCATATGTAATTGGATGAAATAAAGTAGTTCTCTGTCATAAAATGATGTTGCCGGATGGTGTCATTTGAGTTTTTGCTATAATCTTGATTGAAAAGATGATTGGTCGAGAGTATACATCTACGAAGTCACAGAAGCATGTGAAGTTGACAGGATCAACCTCGTCCCCAGGAGCTTTCCCCTTCCAAGGGGAATTAAGGGAAAGGTCCTGGAAACGAGGTTATCTGCAGCGGATATAGATGGTTTTCACCTGAAGACACAGCAGCCATGTTGATGCACAGAACAATAGAGCAAAAAGTCTTTTGGGAATTTGACTCTATGATAATGCAAAACATGAGCCATAATAGACCATTTTCGAAATATCAAATATTCAGCTTGATGGGGAGGCAGTGAGGACGAAAACAATAGAAAAACTTTGGAATGAACGTGAAAAATATTAGCATATCATCCGCTTTCCTTTGTCTTTGTCCTCAGAAACTCTCTTTCAAGCGGAATTTTAATATATCGAAAGGTCTATTTGCCATTGTTTTGTGCACCAACATGGCCGTCTTATCACGTGATTGAAAACCATCCATTGAGTTCATTCAAGCACACTGCATGCTAACACTTTGGAATGAACGTTTTGTCTCATTGTGTAAGTGACATTTTATTAGACTGCTCGCAGTCCCTTCTGAGTAAGTCGAACTGCCCGCTTTGGTCACGCAAGCGAGCCGAGGGAGAATGGAGATAGAGCGAGATATAGGGACTGCACGGTCGTAATTTCATGATACGCTATCACGAAAATATGCAAATTAGAGTCATACGTTATTCTTTAACAGTCATGTATGCCCATATATAGTGTCTACAATGGGAACAGCTATCTACAGTGTCTACAGTAGAAACAGCTATCTACATTGTCTACAGTAGGTACAGCTATCTACACTGTCTACAATGGGAACAGCTATCTACATTGTCTACAGTAGTAACAGTTATCTACACTGTATACAATAGGAACAGCTATCTACACTGTCTACAGTAGGAACAGTTACATACACTGTCTACAATGGGAACAGCTATCTACATTTTCTACAATAGGAACAGCTATCTACACTGTCTACAGTAGGAATAGCTATCTACACTATCTACAATGGGAACGGCTATCTACACTGTCTACAGTAGGAACAGTTATATACACTGTCTACAATGGGAACAGCTATCTGCAGTGTCTACAGTAGGAACAGCTATCTACATCGTCTACAGTAGGTACAGCTATCTACACTGTCTACAATGGGAACAGCTCTCTTCAGTGTCTACAACAGGAACAGCTATCTACAGTGTCTACAGTAGAAACAGCTCTCTAGAGTGTATACAATTGGAACAGCTATCTACACTGTCTACAATGGGAACAGCTATCTACAGTGTCTACAGTAGAAACAGCTATCTACATTGTCTACAGTAGGTACAGCTATCTACACTGTCTACAATGGGAACAGCTATCTACATTGTCTACAGTAGGTACAGCTATCTACACTGTCTACAATGGGAACAGCTATCTGCAGTGTCTACAGTAGGAACAGCTATCTACATCGTCTACAGTAGGTACAGCTATCTACACTGTCTACAATGGGAACAGCTCTCTTCAGTGTCTACAATAGGAACAGCTATCTACACTGTCTACAATGGGAACAGCTATCTACAGTGTCTACAGTAGGAACAGCTATCTACATTGTCTCCAGTAGGTACAGCTATCTACACTGTCTACAATGGGAACAGCTATCTACATTGTCTACAGTAGGTACAGCTATCTACATTGTCTACAGTGGGTACAACTATCTACACTGTCTACAGTAGGAACAGCGATCTACATCGTCTACAGTAGGTACAGCTATCTACACTGTCTACAATGGGAACAGCTCTCTTCAGTGTCTACAATAGGAACAGCTATCTACACTGTCTACAATGGGAAGAGCTATTTACAGTATCTACAGTAGGAACAGCTATCTACACTGTCTACAATGGGAACAGCTATCTACAGTATCTACAGTAGCAACAGCTATCTACATTGTCTACAGTAGGTACAACTATCTACACTGTCTACAATGGGAACAGCTCTCTTCAGTGTCTACAATAGGAACAGCTATCTACACTGTCTACAGTAGGTACAGCTATCTACACTGTCTACAATGGAAACAGCTATCTACAGTGTCTACAGTAGAAAAAGCTATCTACAGTATCTACAGTAGGAACAGCTATCTACACTGACTACAATGGGAACAGCTATCTACAGTGTCTACAGCAGGAACAGCTATCTACACTGTCTACAATGGGAACAGCTATCTACATTGTCTACAGTAGGTACAGCTATCTACATTGTCTACAGTAGGTACAACTATCTACACTGTCTACAATGGGAACAGCTCTCTTCAGTGTCTACAATAGGAACAGCTATCTACACTGTCTACAGTAGGTACAGGTATCTACACTGTCTACAATGGGAAAAGCTATCTACAGTGTCTACAGTAGGAACAGCTATCTACATTGTCTACAGTAGGTACAGCTATCTACAGTGTCTACAATAGGAACAGCTATCTACACTGTCTACAATGGGAACAGCGATCTACAGTGTCTACAGTAGGAACAGCTATCTACACTGTCTACAATGGGAACAGCTATCTACAGTGTCTACAGTAGGAACAGCTATCTACATCGTCTACAATGGGAACAGCTACCTACACTGTCTACAGTGGGAACAGCTATCTACATTGTCTACAGTAGGTACAGCTATCTACATTGTCTACAGTAGGTACAGCTATCTACAGTGTCTACAATAGGAACAGCTATCTACAGTGTCTACAGTAGGAACAGCTATCTACATTGTCTACAGTAGGTACAGCTATCTACACTGTCTACAATGGGAACAGCTATCTACAGTGTCTACAGTAGGAACAGCTATCTACATTGTCTACAGTAGGTACAGCTATCTACACTGTCTACAATGGGAACAGCTATCTACAGTGTCTACAGTAGGAACAGCTATCTACATAGTCTACAGTGGGAACAGCTATCTACAGTGTCTACAATGGGAACAGCTATCTACACTGTCTACAATGGGAACAGCTATCTACATCATCTACAGTAGGAACAGCTATCTACATTGTCTACAGTGGGAACAGCTATCTACACTGTCTACAATGGGAACAGCTATCTACACTGTCTACAATGGGAACAGCTCCCTTCAGTGTCTACAGTGGGAACAGCTATCTACATTGTCTACATTGGGAACAGCTCTCTTCAGTGTCTACAATAGGAACAGCTATCTACATTGTCTACAGTAGGTACAGCTATCTACACTGTCTACAATGGAAACAGCTCTCTTCAGTGTCTACAATAGGAACAGCTATCTACACTGTCTACAATGGGAACGGCTATCTACAGTGTCTACAGTAGGAACAGCTATCTACATTGTCTACAATAGGAACAGTTATATACACTGTCTACAATAGGAACAGCTATCTACATTGTCTACAGTAGGAACAGCTATCTCGACTGTCTACAATGGGAACAGCTATCTACACTGTCTACAGTAATAGGAACAGCTATCTACATTTTCTACAGTAGGAACAGCTATCTCCACTGTCTACAATGAGAACAGCTATCTTCAGTGTCTACAATAGGAACAGCTATCTACATTGTCTACAGTAGGAACAGCTACCCTCACTGTCTACAATGGGAACAGCTATCTACACTGTCTACAATAGGAACAGTTATATACACTGTCTACAATGGGAACAGCTATCTACACTGTCTACAGTAATAGGATTAGCTATCTACATTGTCTACAATGGGAACTGTTATATACACTGTCTACAGTAGGAACAGCTATCTACATTGTCTATAGTAGGAACAGCTATTTACACTGTCTACTGTGGGAACAGCTGTCTACACTGTGTACAGTAGTATTATGGGAACAGCTCTCTTTACATGTGTAGAATGGAAACAGCTGTGTACACTGTCTTTACTAAGAGCTAATGTGTTTACTCTGTACAACAGGAGCTGTTATTTTATTTGTTTATCGATAGAAAGCTTACCTTTGTATTCTTTGCTTTGTGTTTGCTATCGTTTGTATTGTTTGTTATTTAGACATCTTTGTTACTGATCAAAAGTCAATTTAGAATAAAAAATCGTCAGTTGTGGAAAGGCACTCGGATCGTAGAAGAGAAACGACCATCAAGCCCTTAGTACTCTTTTTTTAAATTCTATATTGTTGTAGTCTAACTCTATAGCAGGAACATAGTGTAAACCTTTTACGGATAATTCACTAGTTGGTTCATCAAATTTTGACATTACTAGGTCACGTATTTAGTTATGGTGGCCTGTAAGGGACATTGCATTTGGTGATCAGTTTTCCTGTTTTAAATTTCAAACTCGAAAATTTGAGTTTAAAGACTCGAAATTTTGTGTTCACAAACTGGAAATTTTGTGTTTGCAAACTCGAAATTTCGAGTTTCGAAACTCTCATATAGATGTAGTGAATTGCCAATCAACGTGGGTGATTTACATTATCGAATGTAACATTTGCAACTTACAAAATATGTCGGAAAGAGTGAGCCAGGCTTCAACATACGGCTGAACCAGCACAGGAACCACATTAAAAAGGCTTTTTGTAGTTGCGAAATCACGGAGCACTTCCTCCTTAACCCTAGAAGTCATAACTTTGACAACGACGTCACCATTACAATTATCGAGCAAATTAAACGTATTGATACGACTGTTCAACGGCAAAAAGAATTACCCCGCGAAAGGGAAATATTTGGCAAAGTAGGCTAAGAACCCTGCAGCCTACTGTACTGAATAAACGTACTGGCTAGAGTTTAGAAGTGCAAAAGACCTTTATAAAGTAGTGCGTACGTTAATGATGTTTAAAAACATAAGTTATAAAGGGCCTTCTGCTCTAGAACGCAAGAACATTACGTCCATAACTAATTGGCACGTGATTACTAAATCACTCTATTTATTACGTCACAGTAATTTTTTTTTAACCATTTGTAATTATACCTGAAGCAAAAGCCCCTGATGAAGGCAGAAGCCGAAACGCGTTGGGTTTGAATTAAAGCAATTTTCTCTCGAGTGCAATTTATATATATAAAACGGAGACCCAACACTGGACAACTGCTGGGAAATCGAAAAACTGTAACTGTCCTGAGCGGGATTTGAACCCACGTCCCCCTCATCACTAGTCGGGTGTGATTTCTCCAGAATTTGTCCAGTGTTCGGTCTCCCTTAACTCTCTTTAAAAAAACGTCTCCTCCACTTGGACTGTGAATCCATTTGCGATCATCCTGGAGGTGATACGCTGTTGGATAAAGGGATTGATTCGTTCTGTGTCCGTTTGAGATAGGTTACTGCCTCAGTTATCTGCAGCTCCTGAAGTTTCTACTTTTCAAACTAGCCAAGCCCTTTACTTTAATGATCATTTAATGATTCCTCTCAATCAAGTGTTATGACCCCATCTTTTCCTTCCTGTTTAAACTGCAATCAGTCTAGTTGGCTGTCCCTACTGTAGGCAGTATACCTACTGTAGACAGTATACACAGCTGTTCCCATTATAGACAGTTTAGATATCTGTTCCCATTGTAGACAGTGTAGGTAGCTGTTCCTACTGTAGACAGTGTAGACAACTGTTCCCATTGTAGACAGTGTAGATACGTGTTCCCAATGTAGACAGTGTAGATAACTGTTCCTACTGTAGACAGTGTAGATAGCTGTTCCTACGGTAGATAGTGTAGATAGCTGTTCCCATTGTAGACAGTGTATGTAACTGTTCCTACTGTAGACAGTGTAGATAGCTGTTCCTATTGTAGACAGTGTAGATAGCTGTTCCTACTGTAGACAATGCAGATAGCTGTTCCTATTGTAGACAGTGTAGATAGCTGTTCCCATTGTAGACAGTGTATGTAACTGTTCCTACTGTAGACAGTGTAGATAGCTGTTCCTACTGTAGACAGTGTAGATAGCTGTTCCCATTGTAGACAGTGTAGATAGCTGTTTCTACTGTAGACAATGTAGATAGCTGTTCCTGTCGTAGACAGTGTAGATAGCTGTTCCCATTGTAGACAGTGTAGATAGCTGTTCCCATTGTAGACAGTGTATATAACTGATCCTACTGTAGACAGTGTAGATAGCTGTTCCCATTGTAGATAGTGTAGATAGCTGTTCCTACTGTAGACAATGTAGATAGCTGTTCCTACTGTAGACAGTGTAGATAGCTGTTCCCATTGTAGACAGTGTAGATAGCTGTTTCTACTGTAGACAATGTAGATAGCTGTTCCTGTCGTAGACAGTGTAGATAGCTGTTCCCATTGTAGACAGTGTAGATAGCTGTTCCCATTGTAGACAGTTTATATAACTGATCCTAATGTAGACAGTGTAGATAGCTGTTCCCATTGTAGATAGTGTAGATAGCTGTTCCTACTGTAGACAATGTAGATAGCTGTTCCTACTGTAGACAATGTAGATAGCTGTTCCTACTGTAGACAATGTAGATAGCTGTTCCCATTGTAGACAGTGTATATAACTGTTCCTACTGTAGACAGTGTAGATAGCCGTTCCCATTGTAGATAGTGTAGATAGCTATTCCTACTGTAGACAGTGTAGATAGCTGTTCCTATTGTAGAAAATGTAGATAGCTGTTCCCATTGTAGACAGTGTATGTAACTGTTCCTACTGTAGACAGTGTAGATAGCTGTTCCCATAGTAGACAGTGTAGATAGTTGTTCCTACTGTAGACAGTGTAGATAGCTGTTCCTATTGTAGACACTGTAGATAGCTGTTCCTATTGTAGACAATGTAGATAGCTGTTTCCATTGTACACAGTGTATGTAACTGTTCCTACTGTAGACAGTGTAGACAGCTGTTCCTATTGTAGACACTGCAGATAGCTGTTCCTATCGTAGACAGTGTGGATAGCTGTTCCCATTGTGGACAGTGTAGATAGCTGTTCCTACTGTAGACAATGTAGATAGCTGTTCCTACTGTAGACAATGTAGATAGCTGTCCCTACTGTAGACAATGTAGATAGCTGTTCCTATCGTAGACAGTGTGGATAGCTGTTCCCATTGTGGACAGTGTAGATAGCTGTTCCCATTGTAGACAGTGTAGATAGCTGTTCCTACTGTAGACAATGTAGATAGCTGTTCCTACTGTAGACAATGTAGATAGCTGTTCCTACTGTAAACAGAGTAGATAGCTGTTCCCATTGTAGACAGTGTATGTAACTGTTCCTACTGTAGACAATGTAGATAGCTGTTCCCATTGTAGACAGTGTATGTAACTGTTCCTACTGTAGACAGTGTAGATAGCTGTTCCTACTGTAGACAGTGTAGATAGCTGTTCCCATTGTAGACAGTGTAGATAGCTGTTCCTACTGTAGACAATGTAGATAGCTGTTCCTACTGTAGACAGTGTATATAGTTGTTCCTACTGTAGACAGTGTAGATAGCTGTTTCTATCGTAGACACTGTAGATAGTTGTTCCTACTGTAGACAATGTAGATAGCTTTTTCTATCGTAGACAGTGTAGATAGCTGTTCCCATTGTAGACAGTGTAGATAGCTGTTCCCATTGTAGACAGTGTAGATAGCTGTTCCCATTGTAGACAGTGTAGATAGCTGTTCCCATTGTAGATAGTGTAGATGGCTGTTCCTACTGTAGACAGTGTAGATAGCTGTTCCTATTGTAGACAATGTAGATAGCTGTTCCCATTGTAGACAGTGTAGATAGCTGTTCCTACTGTAGACAATGTAGATAGCTGTTCCCATTGTAGACAGTGTAGATAGCTGTTCCTACTGTAGACAGTGTAGATAGCTGTTCCTACTGTAGACAGTGTAGATAGCTGTTCCTATTGTAGACAGTGTAGATAGCTGTTCCTACTGTAGACACTGTAGATAGCTGTTCCTACTGTAGACAGTGTAGATAGCTGTTCCTACTGTAGACAATGTAGATAGCTGTTCCCATTGTAGACAGTGTAGATAGCTGTTCCTACTGTAGACAATGTAGATAGCTGTTCCCATTGTAGACAGTGTAGATAGCTGTTCCTACTGTAGACAATGTAGATAGCTGTTCCTACTGTAGACAATGTAGATAGCTGTTTTTACTGTAGACAATGTAGATAGCTGTTCCCATTGTAGACAGTGTAGATAGCCGTTCTTACTGTAGACAGTGTAGATAGCTGTTCCCATTGTAGACAGTGTAGATAGCTGTTCCTACTGTAGACAGTGTAGATAGCTGTTCCTATTGTAGACAATGTAGATAGCTGTTCCTATCGTAGAGAGTGTAGATAGCTGTTCCTACTGTAGACAATGTAGATAGCTGTTCCTACTGTAGACAGTGTAGATAGCTGTTCCTACTGTAGACAGTGTAGATAGCTGTTCCTATTGTAGACCATGTAGATAGCTGTTCCCATTGTAGACCGTGTAGATAGCTGTTCCTATTGTAGACACTGAAGTGAGCTGTTCCCATTGTAGACAGTGTAGATAGCTGTACCTACTGTAGACAATGTAGATAGCTGTTCCCATTGTAGACACTGTAGATAGCTGTTCCCATAGTAGACAGTGTAGATAGTTGTTCCTACTGTAGACAGTGTAGATAGCTGTTCCTATTGTAGACACTGTAGATAGCTGTTCCTACTGTAGACAATGTAGATAGCTGTTCCCATTGTAGACAGTGTAGATAGCTGTTTCTACTGTAGACAATGTAGATAGCTGTTCCCATAGTAGACAGTGTAGATAGTTGTTTCTACTGTAGACAGTGTAGATAGCTGTTCCTATTGTAGACACTGTAGATAGCTGTTCCTACTGTAGACAATGTAGATAGCTGTTCCCATTGTAGACAGTGTATGTAACTGTTCCTACTGTAGACACTGTAGATAGCTGTTCCCATTGTAGATAGTGTAGATAGCTGTTCCTACTGTAGACAATGTAGATAGCTGTTCCTATTGTAGACAATGTAGATAGCTGTTCCTATCGTAGACAGTATGGATAGCTGTTCCCATTGCAGACAGTGTATATAACTGTTCCTACTGTAGACAGTGTAGATAGTTGTTTCTATGTAGACAGTTCATTTTAGTGTACATGAGGAGTAGTTTACACTTTCCTTTAACTCATTTGCATATATTCGTGATAGCGTATCATGAAATTACGACCGACTGCACACTCATCTGTAACCGACGCGTTCGGAATTTTCCGTTGCACCAGTAACTGAACACTCATCAAGCTTCTAAATACTGGAAAGTATATTTTCATTTTCAAGAGTCATTGTTTCGTGTGGAATAACGCTGAATTTCTTGAAAAAATATAAACCAAGATCTTGCGTTAAGGTGCGGCTGATCGATGCAAACACTGAAACGTTATTCTCTACCAGTTTGTTTCACTGCTGTGAATGCTGGGATTGGTAGTTTAACAACACTCCCTATTTCAGCACGCGCTGACCGAGTGATAATTCATCATTTCAGTGTCTTCGATATTCCCTCTCCCGTTCCTGTCCTATTTGAAATGATCTTTTCCATTCTAACCAGATTTCAATAATTTTCTGCCGAACAACAGTTGGAATTGCCTTTCCTTGCACGGCCCGGAAGGCACTCATTTCAAAACAACAACCGAGAGCAATGGGGAGATTACTTCGCCACATAAACACGAAGTTCGGGGCGAAATTGCCAAGTTCGTTTCAAAGTTTGCCATTTGATTAACAGTTACGTAATGAAATTCCCAAGTTCGAAACGAACTTTGGGATTTATAACGAACTTCGCAAACCGCCTGTCAAAAGTTTTGTGAAATCCACTGTAATTACTTCTTGTCAGATTCTGATGCCAATGTGTCTTCGATTTTCCTTTGGAAAAGAAAAGATAAGCACAATATGGCTTTTAAGGTTTCGATCATTTATCCCTTCAAATGGCTGAACCCAAACAAGCGCTGAAACTTGCGGTCGAAGTTCTCCTATCGGGCAAGTATGTTATGGCTGTGCTACCAACTAGTTTCGGCAAGACCATAGACTGCTCGCAGCAACCTCGTTCCCAGGGTCTCTCTTCTCTGCCTACCTTGTCGTTGGGAAAAGAGACCCTGGGAACGAGGCTGTGCTCGCAGTCCCTTCTGATTTAGTCGAATCGCCTGCTTTTGTCACGCAAGCGAGCCGAGCGAGAATGGCGATAGAGCGAGATATAGGGACTACAGTCACTGCACGTTCTTCTGTAACCGACGCGTTCATAATCTGCCAATTGCCCACGCAAGGTTTTGGCCCAGAGTCTAAAACCCGAGGAGGCAACCTACAAGACCCCGCATAAAAAGGGAAAATATGTAAATTGATATCTAAATTGGTATAGATATTGTATAGGGGAAATCAATCTCGATTTGCTCAAACGAGTGCGCAAGGTGCTATCGGTAACGCTTAACAAGGAACGCAAGGTGGTATCGGTATTGTTCAACGGGCAGAAAGTCTCAAGGAGCATCGATTTGAAAATTCAGCATAGCGATTGAACGTGAGTAATTTTCAAATATTTACAGCGATTCCTTTTACTTTGAAATCAATCATGACAGTATAGATAGAAAATCATATTTGCTGGGTCAGAAATCGATTTTTCAGGCACAAATCATAAACAGGGGCGACGATTTGTGAGACACAAATGAAATCAGAAACAGGGGCGACAGACGTCTCGGCCACAAACTGCTAGACGCAACTTCAGAAAGCAAAGGCATAGTCTCAGTATCAACATTTTCAAACAATCTTCGATCATTTTTACAATAGGTTTTCACAGATAATAATAATTATAATTACCGATCCGAATATAATAAGCGAGTTTTGTTCCTATTTTATGGTATTTCAAGGTACCGTGGAAAGAACCACATGGATCAAAAAGATGACGACGAAATGTTGCCTTCTAGTCATTGAATGTTCCTGGTCCTATTTTACTATCACATTTTCAAAGCATTTTCAAAAATATGTGAATTGCTTTTCAATTGATTGGTGGAAATTAAAATACGTTGCCCATCCTTTTCTTGCGTCTTTCATTTTATTTGCCTACCGAATTACATGTAAAACTAGACGCTCCAGGAAGTGTACACTGGGTTGCCTGTGGTACGTGTTACACAAAAACAGAAGGCACTTTAAGGAGGCTCGAAATAGTTTCTCCTATTTTCAAACAAATAAACGTATTCTGTCCTTAGATACAGTTAGGGTAATCATATCAAGATGAAATTTGGCCAGGGTGTTAAGTACCCAACATAGATTTCTCGCATTATATTTTCCTCCAAAATAACATTACCATGGCAACGATATTAGGCATTTTTTGAGCCTTAAAATCAACACATGTTGTCTTTTTGGAAGAAACGGTACGGTGAAATTTTCCCATTCAGCGTCACCAGATAATGTTAGAAATACTCTCTAAATATTTAAAATTCAAAAAAATCTGTAGGCCAGTTTTTCGGGAAAATCAGTTTTTTTCAAATGTCTCTAACTTTTTTTTTCACCTACAGAATTTTTTTAAATTTGAAAGACAAACGGTTTAAAATAATCTAAGCTAACATGCAAAAAATTAAAATAATTCACCCTCCGGAAGCAAAAATATAAACGAGTAAAGTTGCAAAATCAGGAAAAAGATCAGCATTTACGCATGTGTCACTCACTCATTCGAGTCCGCGCGCGAGTGGAGCTACAGCCTAACAAAAACGGATTTAAGTGACCATTAAACCGTTTGTGCAGAATTTTCGTAGTTTTTGTGAATAGGAGATCTCTATTTATATTCCTTATATATAGGAATTAGGAGAAACGGTGAGCGAAATTAGCGGTATTTCTTTATTTCTGGTGACACATTTGAATCATGAGCTGACGCGAGCAGCTTACGAATTGCGCGCCCTCAGCTGAAAACCCTTTCGAGCCTCCTTAAGGGCCCACTGACGTATTTTTTGGGTGCGTTGCTAAGGATGTAATGGTGAAGTAATTTGAGAGAATTTGGCATTATTTTGGTCAGTTTCCAACTTTTGTAAGCCAATGACCCTAAATATAACGTCATCATACCACGCCCATGGTCGCGTGACCAATAAAAGAAAACTCTAAATTTGTCTCCGTGCTACGCAATTTGGGTATTTATTCGATGGTTTGATAATTTGTATTCGTTTTTGCATCCAGCCAAGCATGGTTTTCTTTTTATTTTGAAAGATGTTCTTTTTAAAACATAAACGATACTGAAATACCCATAACTTTTTCAAAAAAGATGATTTTAAAAAATCAATGCTTAGCTATATTCTGTATTTGGGGGTGAAACGTTCCATGTAAAAAAAGATTAATTCAATTTAAAACCGCCGGAAATTTAGCTTTTTTCTCAAACCGGAAGTCAGTTCGTTTACGCATGCGCAGTTGATCTGAGAACGAGCGCGAGGAAGGGCGAGGAAAAACCTTCGATGGAAACAACAGTTTGTGCGGTGACTTTAGCTTGTGAGTGGGTTTTCTTGTCAGCTCAAGATATGATGACGTCAGTTACCGGAGGTAACATTTCACTTCCTTAGTAACGCGCGAAAAATCCGTCTGTGGGCCCTTTAGGTGATTCCTTAGTAATAGAAGTTGTCGTAAGATTTTCTTTAAACTTTTCTCGATTGTTCCCTACATTATGGTGACTCGAAATGTGCAATTAAAAAAATACGTCACCAAGCTCGTGTGCGAGATATAACTTGCTCAAGTTACTCATTTAATCAGTGCGACTTCATCTATCAAGGACAAGTTTGTTGCATCGGTTCACGCTACGTTTTGTAGAAACAGTAAGCACAGCTTTGACGTAATTTTTGAAATAACAAAACAGTTGAATTATATTGTTCAAAAGGAATAATTTAATGTTTGTTTTATGCCACAGGCACACGTCTTGAAAAGGCACTGACTACAAGTATTCCTCGGGTGCGGTATCTCGAGGAGTCAATTTTGTGTCCATGAGTGATGACCACGAATACCTTTTTTCCTGTAACTTTTTCCTTTGTTTAGGAGAAAACAGAAAGCAAACCAAGCTCGACCCCTCGACAACACGTCTCCCCGATAGCGCGGTTTCACTTTCACTGTCGGACTGAAATGACACTTTAGCATCATCAAGGATATCACTCAACTTTTGTTTTGCGAGAGTCTAAAAAGTTTCTTGTTTTGCTCTTTACTGCTGTGCTCTGAAAACGGCCATTCTTCTTTCTAGCGAGCTTTCCCGCACGAAAGGTCGCTATTTTTAAATGTTTTTGGCCACGTTCGATATATCAATATATTCACACATGGCTACGAGTCTTTGTGGTTAAATGTAAACATTGTTTTGTTTAGAAATATCCGTTAAGACTTGTGAGACAAAGAAAATAGAACTGAGCCGTGAAATTTGACCATAAAGCCTCTTAGCCATTCCTGAATACGAACGTGGCCTACGCTGTGTTATGCGCAGAACAGGATGCGCAGTGCAATACTAGGGAATCACCTTAAGGTGGCTCAAACCAGTTTCAGGTTTTAGGGTTAGGGTTAACCCTAAAACGTATTTATTAGAAGCATTGACACCACAACACTTTGTCACTTAACAGCAATGTAATGGTACTATATCAAACACCTATTATTGCCGAAAAAGATTCGGTCATTTTTTTACGCAAAAGGTAACCTTGGCAACAAGAAAGCCCAGTAAAAACACCCCCTATTTTGGCTTTAGCTGCTCATATCTCAAAAATGAACTTAGTGACCCCCATTTTATTTCTGAAATGTAATCCGCATGCCAGAATGAAACTTCCTGCAAAGTTCTGGGCAGCGGATTCAGAGCCACCTTAAATAATTGAAAACTTAAGGTAGTTCTGAATCCGCTCCACATAATTTTTTTTAACTTTGCTCATAGTTTAATCTTACCTTGCTGATCATTTTTGTACAATAAAAAGTTGGGGTCACCGTGTTCGTTTTTCAGATATGAGCTTCCTGTTGCCATGGTAACTTCTAACGTCACAAAAATAACTGCATCTTGTTCAGCAATAATTGATGTTTAACTTAGTAACATAACATTGCTGTTATGTGATAAAATGTTGTAGTGTCAATCCTTCTAATAACAACGTCTCTTGAAAGTGTTGAAACTGGTTTGAGCCACCTTAATAGGCAATTTTCACGATGGCGTCATTTGACTACAACTAACACAATTCAGTTTGTTTTTCTTTTCATATTTAAATTTTGTATTCCTAGTGGGGTAAAAACAACAATAGCTCTAATTAACATGAGAAAAGCGAAACCTGAAGGATTCTGGTACTTGTAGTCAAATGGCGTCATCATGCAAATGTCCTATTGGGTGGTATTGAACTCCAGCGTTTCAGTTAATTTATTCAAGTGGGGGTCATTCATTAAGACCATTTGAGGGGTCACACAGACGTCGTGCCAGCAGAGACTCTTTGGCTCACACCTTCACACATTTAATTATTTTGTTATGTCCTGTCCCATTTTGAAGTCTTTTCGTTTTAGAAGCTTCCGTGATAAATTCAGTTTAAAGATAACAAACACTCTCTTGCTTGCACGAAATCCGAAAAGTTGCTCGAAGGACTAAACGTTGCTCCAAATCTGAAAAGTTGCCCACAATTTGCCGAGCAACTTGTATACAGCCCTAGCCATGCTATCCCCCGGCACTTAAGGGTATGTTTTCAAATATTTGAGTGAAATTTCTCCCAAAGAATACAACTTCGCGAACCCACCCCTTGATGCAGGTATCATCAAGACGTGGAAAGTGTACTATCGACGATAGCTTCTGAGGTATGTTGCTGGTCAAATTGATGACAAACAGAGTGCAAATGACATTATCAAGTAAGTAAAATTGTTAATGGCAGTGAGGTGGATGGTGATGGCCTGGGCAGAAGTCAAGCCGGAAGTAATTGTAAAGTGTTTTATGCATGTTGGCTTGTACCCTGAGGAGACCTGCACTGATGAGAATGATGATCCATTTGCTGGAGAAGAACTCATGAATTTAGAGGAGCTGGTTGCCAAAGTTTCCGGAGAGGCAGACATTGACGCTTTGACATCATCATGGCGTCACTGATTTTGACCGTGAAGCTCTCTCCTATGAGCCAACTGTTGATACAAGTGATTCTAACTGGAGGAGAAATCTTCGGATAGAGATTATTGAGAGTCACAATTCAATGGAAACAATAGAAAGTGATGACGATGAAGACATGGATCAACCTCTTAAAGTTCCCGAGCTGTCATCTGTCAAAGGCGCCCTTGGGCTCGCCAAGCAGTTGGTAGAATTCGCTGACTGGAGGGGTGAAGAACAATTATCCTTGGTGGTAGGCTGTGTTTACGATCTTCTGTGGAATTCCTAGCTAAAGTCGCTCAAGCAATCATCCCTTGACTCTTTCTTTACCAAAAAATGAGGTACGTTTACTTGAATCTACTGTAGTATGAGTTACCAGATACGGACCTTTCACTCTATGGAACGACATGTACACTTAACATTAAGGACCGTTCTTTTTTGCCTTTAGTTTAATTTTCGTTTCAGTTTTAAAGCAGTATCAGTGCATTGCTTGCTCATTTGTG
The DNA here is from genome assembly GCF_036669925.1 of Montipora capricornis. Lineage (NCBI taxonomy): Eukaryota > Metazoa > Cnidaria > Anthozoa > Scleractinia > Acroporidae > Montipora > Montipora capricornis. The sequence continues at coordinate 50,067,083 of NC_090896.1, forward strand.
AAGTATATTGTTCTTGTTAATGTCCGAAATGTACAACTTCAGTGGATTACCTCTGAATTGAAAGACTTTATGCATAATAGAGACATATTAAAAATCAAAGCTAGCAAGACAAATGATCCTAACGATTGGGCATTATTTAAGAAACAGAGAAATATAGTCAATAAGCACTTGTGTTGGATGATTAAAGAACCCACACACTGTTCAAGAAGAGTAGGAGAAATAGTTCGCGGTGTGGTGGTCACTAAATCATTCTGTTGTAGAGGCACCTGTGTAAACTACTTGTTATTCAACTAAGATTGTAAACTTGGGTAATAAAAGCAGTCTGGCAAAGTCCCCCACAAAGTGTTGTTCATTGACACCTGAAGCCCCTAGGGGAGTGGTCAACTACATATTCATTATTCCATTTCTGGGGCACCCACTGTAAGCATGAAAGTTAAATAAAGTGATTATATTATTATTAACTTGGAGTGAAAGTGAGTGCTGGCGTGGAAACTGGGAGCAGTGACTGGTATTTTTTTTAAAGCAGCCGCAAATTTTTGAAGCAAGAGGGTACCGGAAATGTGCCTGAAACTATTAAAAGAACGAAGAAAGGTGTGCATATCGGCAGGCGTTACTATTTTATAAGCAAAGGGATAATTTCAAAACAACGGCATGTTAGTTCATTTTTTGAATTAAACTTCTGTTCTTCTGAAATTTCTGGCCCCTTTTCAGCAAAAGAGTTACCTTTTGAGAAATGCTGAGCGTAGTTGCGCAAACGACAATTTAAGTTTATTGGCGTGCTTGAGAATAGACTGCAAGAAGTCTCTTATTTTTCTTTGACATAGCAGAGCGCGCGATTGCGTGACACACCTCGTTTCTACCACTAATTAACCGCGCGGCCATGGGCCGAGCGCGGTTCTTGCTCTGCAATCGGTTTATTGTTTTTTCTTTTGTCGTTTTGTCGGAGAGCTGAACCAGACTTCCACTCGGCCACATAGTCAGTGGGACTTCCAGTCACGCAACTTAGGATGTTTATTCGCCAAAAAGCTGTTAAAACGTTAATGTACTTAACATTTTATGAATATAGTCCGCTTTTTATTTATTGAAACATGTAATCGTGATTTTTAAGAAAGAAAGCTAAGACTATTACGTCATCGGAGATTTCACAACAGTTTCGACTGATGGTGCAATCGGAGATTTGACAACGGCTATAAGTAATGGCGCAATACCTTTGTGTGCAGCCGTTGTTGTCAGTTTGTTGTGCTACAGATTGATCAAGTGATTTTGGTTCTATAGTCATCAGTGAATCAACAAGGACTGCTGTGAAATGTGTACTACGTTGCGACTATAGTGGTAAGAAAACAGATAAAATTTAGTTTTCTTGGTGAGCAGTCCTAAATTTCTATTCGGTCATATAGTCAGTGGCACTTCGAATGACTCAGCTTACGATGTTTACAGGTATTCGCCAAAAGCTATTAAAATTAACGTTAATGTACTTAAAATTTTATGGATATTCCACTCTTTATTTAGTACAAAATATATTGCCTTTTTGTGTTATTTAAGGGGTTGATTCGAAGCGAGTATTGAATACATAAAAGGTCATTATGTCGACGTTTCAACTTTCATTGGTAGGGAAATAACCACCTTACTAAACATAGCCGTGAATAACGTAATTCTTAAATTAAGTGACGCGTGTGACTACTAGGCCTTCACTCGTGTGAAAAACCAAGTAAATTTAATCGCGACTTTTAGGAAAGAAAGCTGTAAGTTGTTAAAAGTGTTATTATCGTATCGTTTATACCCATAGATATCCTGATGACAGTTCCAGATTAATTAAGACTATTACGTGATCGGAGATTCCTCGGAAATTTCACCTCGGCTCTTACTGATATTGCAATAAGTTCGTGTGCATTCGTTGTTGTCAGTTGTTGTGCTACAGATTGATCAGGTGATTTTGTGTCTATAGTCATAGTGAATCAACAAAGACTGCTTTGGAATGTGTACTACGTTGCGACTATATAGTGGTAAGAAACACATAAATTTTCAAAGCGCGCTTTTAAGATCTGAAAGATCTTCTTGCTTGATTAAAACTAATAACTTCAACCGTCGTGCGTGGCTAAAGAAGGACGGCTGCTCGTGGTCTATCTCGAGTAGTGATTTTCTTTTCGCACTATGGTTGAAGAAGTTGAAGAACAATTTGACTCGGTGGTCAAATGTACGGTACGGTTGAATGATGATCAATGACCACCCACTAGAAAAGTACGGGACTCGAAGGCTGTGACGTTGTAAGAGTCCCTTCCACGTGCACATGACGTCATCACAGGTATCAATACCCCGGATTATAGACATGAAAACACCACAATCGACTGCGCATGCTTCCGATCTTACATTCCACAAATATGTGGGAAGAACAAAAAAGTGGCATGCGAGGCGATAGCCGAGTGTGTCACTGATGTTCTTACCACATTTTGACGTCTTCTGTGATCTTTTACTGAACAGACGCACGGCAACATGGAATCTATTTGTTTTATATAACTAGGAGTTTCAGTGAGAAAGTGAGTGCTGGCGTGGAAACTGGGAGCAGTGACTGGTATTTTTTTTAAAAACAGCTGCAAATTTTTGAAGAAAGAGGATACCGGAAATGTGCGTGAAATTATTTAAAAAGCGAAGAAAGGTGTGCATATCTTTAGCATGTGTCGCAGGCGTTACTATTTTAAAAGCAAATGGATAATTTAAAAACAATAGCATGTCACTTCATTCTTTGAATTTGAACTTCTGTTCTCAAATTTCTGGCCCTTTTTCAGCAAAAGAGTTACCTTTTGAGAAATGCTGAGCGTAGTTGAGCAAACGACAATTTAAGTTTATTGGCGTGCTTGAGAATAGACTGCAACAAGTTTCTTATTTTTCTTTGACATAGCAGAGCGCGCGATTGCGTTACACACATAGTTGAGCAAATGTCAATTTAAATTTATTGTCGAGCTTGAGAATAGACTGGGACAGTCTCTTATTTTTCAATGACAAAGTTGAGAGCGCAGTTGCGTGACGCGCCCCGTTTTCACCACTAATTTGCATAAAATAATAATTTCACTCGTCGTGCGTGGCTCTGAGGAAATAAGGACGACTGCTCGTGGTCTAGCTCGGGAACTGATTTTCTCTTCACTCAACGGTTGAAGAAGTTGAAGAACAATTTGACTCGGTGGTCAAAGACTGAACATATACGGTTGAATGATGATCAATGACGACCCACTGGAAAAGTACTCGACTCGAAGGCTGTGACTGTAAGATTCCCTTCCACGACGTGTACGTGACGTTATTTCGGGTATCAATACCGCGGATAATAGACATGACCCACCACAATCGACTGCGCATGCTTCCGATCTTACATTCAAATTTTGATTTTTTTAGCTAATGTCAAGAAGAGTATGCTGCCTCGCTAAATCTCACCAGCAATAAAGAATCAAACTTTATTCGTATAAAAAGCTGATGGTGACGTCAATCGTGCGTCTGTCTTGTAATAGATCTAGGGGCAAGAACCAATCAAAATGCGAGAATAATATATAATTATTCCTAGCTACTGCTAAGGATTACATCACGTAAAAGGCGACTACGATTCTTACCTTATGCACTCGAATAGCCTGCTGAACGGATCTGCGCCATATTTTTCATATAACCCAATGATGAGAAATGTTCAAGTTTACCGTGAGAACCAAATCATTGATACGACCGGTGGCAGCTGGCTCGTACGTAAGTGCGGGCTCCGGCCTCCTACGCCTCCCTACCTGAGAGAAGGCTTGGCGCGTGTAGACCGCTTGGTTCCTTCTGCATCCCCGTGTTTGTCGTCGGATCTATCCAACGCCGCCGACCGGCTAGACGAATTATTGCTTCGTGCCTCTCCGGCAGGATCATCGTTCATTGCTTTCGACGTGGTAGCAGAACTAAACGACCGGGTACCACCATGCCCCGAACCGACACGACGATCCACACGTCTCGCACAACGGCCGCGACCACCACCAGCAGCGCCAGAGGAGGATGAGGAACCCGTTGTTGAAGCCGCACAAATCGTATTGCGGCGCGTGCGGGCGAATCGTGCTTGTTCTCAGGCGCGAACGGAGGCAGACCGTGAACAGCGCGAAGCGGCCTGGAAGCGTGAACAGCGCATCCAAAACGCTCTACGGGAGGTAGTGGTTCGTCCAGGTCCGGATTTGGATCTGGCTCGCGCGGCCGCGCAATTTGAACGTGAAGACCGTGTTGGATCTTGTAAGGTTGCTGAGTTCTTTGCAGACACATCCTGTTTCGAGGACATGTCCTTCGGGGAGCTCCTCGAATTTTAATTTGTAAAGTTGCGGCGTGTGTGTGCGGGGCACTAAGAAAAACTGAGTAGGGACACTAAGGAACTGAGGTGACTTTAAGGAGACTCTACTCGGAATACTCCCTTATTATTCTAGTCATTAAAAGCTGTTGGATTTCATTTTTTCCCTCTGGTGCTTTTTCCGGCCGTGAGCGCCTGGGACTCTGTGACGTCATCCCTCTCTCGATGAACTCACCCAATTTTTAGATTCAAATCCTAAATACTACGTATTGATGATCCTTCTGATACGAGATGTATACGATGAGGAATCACACATCGAACTACGTTAAAACCAAGGACGGGAGTGTTGGGCAATTTTTTTCTTGGCGGGAAATCGCAGGGCAGCATTGCATTTGGCAACCCGCGTTTTTCTGGCGGGAAATCACATTAGTGACGAGCAACGGGAATAAAGGTTGAGAGCAGAAAAGAGCACGAGAGAAGAGGAAAAGAAATTTGAGAAATTTAAGCAAAGATTGTCTCAAGAGAAGCCGAGGAAGGAGATCTAGAAGAACAGAAAAATTTCAATGAAGAACACCGTTAAAAGCTGACAGAAATAGACCAAGAGACAAATCACTTATTTACGACGATTCGCTTTCAGGTAAATGGTATCCTTCTTAATGCATACTTCGCTGCCTCACATAATTATTTGTAAAACTAGCTAAAAAGCGAAGAAAGCGTGAAAACGTTTGCAATTCCCTGTTGACAGAGATTCTGGCATATTTCAACAGTCACATTGATAGGCGTCTTGTGTGAAATGGATGTGCAGTGGTGAGCTGCTTTGTTTGACTGTGAAATGGCAGTCGAGTAATCGAATTGACTGCTTTAGCTTGACGTTTTTTTAATTAGTAAGAATTTTGCTGTTACTCTAAACTGAAGCGAGAGGGTGTAAAGATGATCAGTAAAACGGAAAAATGTTGTGAAAGAGAATACTGTGCATGTCATTTCAGTTTTAGTCGTTGATTAAAATGGTTGGTTACGGTTTGCAAGGTTTGTTTGTTGAGAATACTGTGTATGTCATTTCAGTTTTAGTTGCTGATTAAAATGGTTGGTTATGGTTTGCAAGGTTTGTTTGTTTACTGCTGTCAGCTCAGAGATGTTTGAATAGATACTGTACGGAACGTTGCGAACAAGACGGAACTCTACTTTGTTTGTGAGCCCTCTATTGTAAATCTTTGTATAAATGAAACCGTTTTTCGTGAGGAAAGTGGTTGCCCTTATGGGGATGTACCCTCTCCACTTTTTTAACCTTCGTTTTTGAACATTTCAATTTCATGATTTCCCGTTTGTATATAGCTATCTCATTAAACCGTTTAATTCGGAAAGAAACTATCCTGTCTTGTTTTTTTCTGGTCGTGAGAGGTTTGGGTCTCTGTGATACCCCCCAATTCGAATTTCCTATAAGGTGACGCAAAACACCCCAACCTGTTTCCTGAGGGTCCGCAGAGTGTCACGTGTCTGTGACGTCATGATTTGAATGTTCCCATAACGTACGTGTCCCACCCAAACTTGAATTTTCCCGCCCAATTTGGAATCCACCAATCAGAATCCTCCATTTCCAACCGTCAAAAGGGACCTGAAATATCCCAAACCACTACTGTCACGTAAACAATAGCTGCAACTCAGTTGCGAAGGGGGTCAGGGTTCTACACAGGAAAGGAAATAGGTACCTTTGAGCAATGTGCTGGCAATTGCGAGAAATATTGAACGACTGTCATTTTTATTGAAATCAGGTGATAGCTCTGACCCTGCTGAGTAATCTGTGTAAAGAACAGCTTGGCAGCTTGTATTCTTTCGCATGGGTAGCCATTTGAGTATAGCGCGTTGCAAGTTGACACGGCATTGTTGAAAGCGAAGAGTGAAGACGGATAAAATGCTGACTCAGCACATCTAACCCGAATGACATGACCACCAACGTAGAGCGCATTGTCTGCTGAACATGTGTGGCAAGTTTGAAGGTCATAGCTTAAAAGGCTAAAACGTTGGGAAGGTTACAAATGGGTTAGGTAGCCTTTTTGGACAGCCTAAACGCCTCTAAAACATGGGTATAGGGTAATGTTGATAGCTCTGCTGCCGAGAAAGCAAAGCCGATTTTTAGTAAAGGAGCGTGTAGCCAATGGTCCGAGGTGTGACCGGAAGAAATGTGAAGACAACTCGTTAAAAGCCGAGCAAGATAGAGGCCTTGAAAGAAAGGCAAAGTTGCGGCGCAAATGGCGCGTAAGGGAGCTGGGTTCTAGTTTGAAAAGGCAAAACACAGCGAAATTGTGAGGGCTTTTTTGGAGCGAAGGAAGTGATTTAGTAAGTGGGAAAAGTGTCTGTGAGTTTGTTAGTAAAGTGTAGAAGCGCGTTCGATTGAGCCAAAGATTGTGAATCTGCGCCCAAAAAAACAAAGGCTTTTATTTTGACACTTGCGTCACAGTTCCGTGCCGATTATTGCTATTGCGGAATATAACGGCAGTCAAGTTTGATGGATGAAGAACAAGGTAGACCTTGGAGAAAGAAGTAGATATTGTGGTCGTTATTGAGGTTAGGTGTGTGGAGAGCAGAGCAAAGCAGAGAATGTAAAAAAGAAAAAAAAAAGAAAGAAAATTTGTTGTATCTGGGCGGGCGGGGAGTCGACCTGTTGCAGCTTATAACGCGTACTTGGAAAGTCATGAGTTAAAAGCATGATGAGTAATAGAATAATGAAAGTGAAGAGGAGGTGAGGTGGAGTGTTGAATGAGTCATACATAAAGGGGGTATGTATGGAAAAGGGAAGATGATTGATTTATTCATTGAGTAATTGATAATGGTTTGAGAAATGGTTTCTTTCTTGATTGATTGATGTGTTTACTTGTTATTGAATGAATGAAGCTTGTATGGATGGTGAAAAGGACACTGTCAAGAACTGTAGTGAGTTGTGCAATCTCGGAATGAATGAATGAATGAATGAATGAATAGCCGGATTTCACCAGTGAGTGCACGAAAACGAACGGTCTTGCATACAGACGAGGCAGGGGGTGAAAAGTTTTGCATGATGACACGCGTGATAAGAGCAGCAAATGCCTTGACTGGGCGAGCCAGGATGCCCTGTCAATCAACCATTGTTGCGACCTGGACGGATTTCGGACAATGGGAACGGAATATATGGAGCTTGTGAAAAATTTCAAGTTCACTCAGTGAGTAGGCATGCCTTGCAAGAAGAAGACGAAGATAAAAGCAACCAGGAGATCGGCGCGTTTCGTGCAGAGTGAATGTGATGTGGACGACGAAGAGTCCGGGTGAGTTCTTTCTTTGTTTTTTGGTAATCGGCGACGATATGCATGAAGTGAATGTTTTGTTAATGTTCATTTTTTTTCTCTGAGTGAGAGTTTCGCGCCACGTGGCCATGCGAGGAAAAGAAATCACAATTGCTGTATTTTAAAATGGTTCCAGTTCAATAGACGATCAATAATTGGATAATAATGGTCTGGTGTTAAGGAGGTGGTAAAAGCAAAAAAGATCGGTGGGACCATTTGAGGTCTGCAGTTGAAACAAGGATAAAAATATATGGTGCAAATTCGGCAAGACCAGGCCATGAATGAATGAATGAAGCTTAATAATGACTTGTTGTTTCATACTTGCTCTCTCTGTACCATTGTATTAAAGGAAGTGTTTCGATTTTGGCCATTTTTATTTTTATTTTTTGTTGCATTGGGAGGGAGGGAAGGTGGCCTTGATTCAGTTCTGCAGTCATCATTGACCTCTAATTCATCTTTGCAGGGCCGAAACTGAAGTCGAGGACGAAGAAGAAGAAGAAGATGGCGCGCCCGATTCGCAGTGCAGCTGAGTGACATCAAAGTCATGTTAATTTTCATGTGGTTGCAAGACTGTCACAGAGTCTGGATGAGCCAATATGAATCAATCTATCTCAATCTGGAGGCCGCTTTCTTTCTTTCAGCAATTCTAATAAATTGACTAATACCTGATAGAACCATGATTACGACTGATTATGCTTAAGATGATGATGATGATGATGATGATTTAATTCCATTGAGAGCTAGAAATAACGATTGATTGTAGTATGTGTGAAAGAAAGCGGCCTCCCGAGGTCAGGTGGCAGAGTCCATGTTTGGTTTCTAAGGAAGGTCTCCCTAGCTATCATTTCTTAAATTGCGGTTTGGGCCAAAAGCACTGTTGTCGTGAAGACAGTCGAAGAAAAACGACCGACTTGGAGGAGAGAATTGGGTTATTTACCTACTGCCATCTGGCCTCGAGGCTTGCGTCTCAGATAGCCTCTGACAGTCAAATGTCCAACTCTTGGCTTGTGGCGGAACTGTTTTTACTGACAAGAGAAGGGGCGTTTTTCATTCAGGCGAACATGAAGGAAACAAACAATAGACCAGTGAGCGCGGGCACCAGGATAGGTTTGGATAATCATATTTCTGCTTGCCTGCCTGCCTGCGAAACTTGATGAACGACGCAGAGCGAGACTTGACGCCTTTAAATCAGGACTCTCTCTGGACTATTTATCCAAGCCTACCTTGGTGCACGATGGATTCCATTTCAACATTTTGTAACGATGTCTTTTACTCTCTGCATGAAAACATGCCTGTTGCGTTATAACCATTCAAGTGGTACCATGACCAAAAAAACATTATTCTTACACTAACTGACCCAAGATCTGATTTCAAAAGAAATACACCTGTTTCTTTGAACTGGAATTTTCTTAAAACACAACACACACACGCACATTGGTCCGCCTGACGACTCACTTTAAAATCTTGAGAGAATGCGGCTGAATTCCTAGGCAGCGCTTTCAGACGTTTAAAGTCATGTTCTGCATCGTTATAATCCATAATTGCATCGACCCGCTGATATTTGAAGCTGGCGGGTAAATGACGTCATTTCCTCTAGATCCAACTCTCTGTCTGTCTGACTGGTCGGTTTTGAAGGTGAAATCCAAAACGTCACATTCAAAATCACGAAAGCAGCCTTCGTGCGTGTATAAGACTCGAAGCGGCAAATTTGGCCAGTTAGATGCTAATTTGGAAATCTCAAGAAAAAAAAGCAAATGATTTTTTGGATCCTAGTACCACTTGAATGGACATTCTTACTAATAATGATAATAATTAGCATTATTACGATTGTGATCATTTAAAATCCTTGAGAAAGCTTGACTCGATCGTACCTACCAGCGCATTTGGGTTGCAAAAAGAAAAGTTAGGTTAGGGCGAACCGAGGAGACCGAGTCAAGCCTTGTCAAGGTGTCATCGTGCGATGCAACCGTCTCGGGGAGAGTTTGTGTGTGTCTAACCCTAACCCTAACCCAATACCCGACCAGAAGAAGAACTCTGTCTGACCCAGGCCTTTCTCGCCGCAGTAATTTCTTGACCGACGGCAGCCAGTCCCAGGACGCGGCCATCGACCACGTGGCCCTAGACAACGCCAGAGAGCAGAGAGAGGAGAGACTGCGGGAAGAGGAGAGAGCGCAACGAGCCCAAGCCGCGGAAACCGTGGCCCCGTTCTTTCCGGTGGGATTGGCCACCTCACCCGAACATCCGACCCAGTTTAACTTCGACCTGTTCCTGTGGGACTGCTTCCCATGGACGAGGGCTCAGCCGTGGCCTTTGCCGATCTGAGCGATTGCCAGCGCTACTGCGAGCGGTACGTGGCCATGGCCGAGGGACGCTTGCCGGCCTCCTGCCACGACGACCGCAGGGAGAGCCGAGAGGAGAGGCGGCCGCTGTTCGACAAGCAGTGCATGTTCTATGAGGCCGGCCAGCTGCTGGGCGAGAAGATGAGAACCGGCAACAAGGCCTTTGATCGTAACCTCCGAGAGTTGAGGCTGGATCGCTTCGGCAACGTGATGGCCCTCTTCGCACCTTCGTGGAGCGACCTCAGCGTTCACTTTGTGCAAGGCTTTCTCCGACGGCTGGTGACGGAGCCCCATGGGGTTATGTTGCCTGGCAACCTAGTGGTGGTGGACAGAATCAGCAACCAGGCCATCCGAAGTCTAGCCACGGGAGACACGGCCTGCTTCCTCTCCAAGGAGATGGTCAGAGGTCTGGGTCTCAACACCTCCAAATTGATGCCGGCACGCAGCAGTACCCTCAAGTGCGCGGGAAAGCGGGACAAGCCAGCGCGACTGGTGGGGGTCATGTTCAGGTACGGAGTGGACTTCCTGACCTTCGAGAGCGTCTCCAGGGAACAACTCTGCACTCTAGCCGACACCACCAGCACCCAGTGTGGGGAGCTCTTCGACCAGCCGGAAGATCCGCCGGCCGACACCACTTCCAGCAGTGACAGCGAGAGCAGTCCTCCCGAGCCTGAACCCCAAGTCTGCCTCCCCTGGGAGACCACCACAGAGTGCGCCAACATTCCCGACCCCCAGCACGAGCGCTACACTGCACCGTCCTGTACCACCTGAGACGTCTCGTGGCCTGCTACCTCAAAACGGTCGAGGCACGACCCTGGCCAGAACTCGCGAGCGCAGGACCTGCGGCAACTTGCCCACAAGCAAACGCTCCAGACAGCCCCAGAGCCTCATCCTTGTCCGGCCAGCGCAAGAGACGCAAGCAGTTAAGGCCAGCGTGAGCGGTTCCCGAAGAGCCGGTGGCCCCAGATCCGCCCCCCGCCCAGGCGCCAGCGCGGGTAGAAGAACACCTGACACTGACCATCGATGCCAGGCAACGCCTGTTGGCCGTGCGGGGCATTTTGGCAGCGAGGCTTCCCAGCGCGGAGTCTTTGCAGTCTGTTGCCAGCTACCTCGAGCGAATTTGCCACTGCCGGTGAGTGAAATGCTTTATTACTGTTGTTGTTATTATTATTATCATTATTATCGAGAGTAAAAACTAGTGATAATTTTGAATGACGTTTCGATGATTCGTTCATCATTTTCAATTTCGTCAAAAACTAAAAACTAAAAGTCAGATTCTTGTGAGTTCTTTAAATATTGAGAACTCACAAGAATCTGACTTTTAGTTTTTAGTTTTTACGAATTTGAAAATGATGAACGAATCATCGAAATGTCATTCCAAATTATTATCACTGTCATTTTTACTCTCGATTGTTTGTCCAAAACCTCTGTTATTAGATTATTATTATCATCCTTATTATTATTATTATTATTATTATTATTATTATTCTTATTGTTCTTGATCTTACTATGATTTTCTTTCTTGCTGTGATCTTATTTGGATGATCACTGTAAGATGCATGATATGATGTGAAAAAGTAATAATAATAATTATTATTATTATAATTATCATAATAAGAAGAATACAAATATTCATGGGAGGTGTTATTTTGCATTTTAACAGAACCCCCGACTGATGACAGTGTCTCATAGTGCACTGGAAGGGTGTTGTCCTGTCAAAATTTTCCTCGGCATCAATTTTAAATTATGAAATATAATTATAATTATTCATGATCTGAAGGAAACGCGAAAGCCATGAACCCAAATAAGAGAAAAACACGCAAATTATGACTGATGACATGTTTTCATGTTCAATTCTTACCGTCGCAGTGCTCCAGGGTGCAGGTGGAGGAGGAGGAGCAGCCAGAATGCAGAAAGCCCCGGCAGAGTTCGCCGGCATCCCAACACGACCAGTGGGAGACGCTGGTCAAGCAGAAGATCCAGGAGGCGTGGAACGCCTGCAAGAGGAACTGTCTTTGCCTGGGGACAGCAATCACCACCACCACAAGCTGCTCTTCACAAGCAAGCGACGACCACGACCAGAATTGTCCTTACGCGCTGCTGGCAGAACAAGGCGGTCGAGTTTGCGAAGCCACCTCGCGGTGCCGCTATTGTCGATGCGACCCGTGCGCCCTGGTCAACCAGCTGGACGTCGACGAATATATGAATATATGAATATTTATATGAATATTTAACACACCTCATGCATGCATCCAAAGTCACTTCCAAAATAGAAACCAAAATGGAAATAAAAAAAAAATTGAGAAACAATTTTGGTAAAAAAATGAAAGTTGTGATTGGTTAAAACTGACTTAAATATGGGAAAAAACCCTTCATTTTGTTTTCATTTTCCATTTGATTGATTATGTGAATATTTTAACACACTTCATGCCTGAAACTTCACAAAATAATTTCACAAATTTGAAACGTTCCACTGCAAAATTTCACAGTTGTGAAGTAAAAATGTGAAGCTTGTGGTTGGTTAAAAATCACGGGAAAAACCCTTCATTTTGTTTTCATGTTCCATTTGATTGATTATGTGAATATTTAAACACGCTGCTTGTATCTTCCAAAGTAGCTTCCAAAATGGAAACCAAAATGGAAATAAGAACCATTTGAGAAACAATTTTGGTAAAAAAAAAAATGAAAGTTGTGATTGGTTAAAACTGACTTGAATATAAGTAGTAGATCATTTTCATGGGAAAACCCCCTTTCTATATTTCTGAGAATTTCACGCTATGGTGATTCTTTCATGTTCAATTTGATTATGCGAATATTTAATCATATTGGATTGCAGTATTGGATTTATCATTTGTTTGATTTTTTTGAAAACTATATAGATTAATTTTTGGTTGATATATAATTTATTTTTTAAAGAGCGCAAAATTGAACTCAAAAAATAAAAATGAGTTCGTACCCCCAACTACTATACTACTCTTTTCTTAAAGCACTTCAAACTCTTTTTGGACAATCCCTTCCAACAGAAAGCCGCGCAAAATCAGCAATCGCAAAAAAATGTATTTTTTCTCAAAACGTCTTTTAAGTTTGGGGGAAAGCAATACAATATTTTTAAGCTAAGAAAATAAACTTTCCAAAAACATATAACTTATTCACAGGAAACAAAAATATTTTTCAAAAAAGAAAGTTTCAGTTTTCCACTCAAATTTGCCCATTTTAACATTAATTATAAATTTTTGACTGGACAAGGAAAATCTTTCTCATTTTATTAGCCTAGTCGGACAAAAATTTGACCGAAAACTGACCATGCACGAATATTTTCTCATTTTTTACGTAATTCAATTAGCGATGAATGTATATTATAAAATCTCGATATAAGTGTCAAATTTGCGACCCGTTGCTATGGCAATGAGACAGATCCGATTATAAATAACTTACCTCTGTTTCACAAAAACCACCCAAATAACCGATTTTTCGACGGAAAAGTCATCCCAGAGGATAAAACAATTCGCTGGACATGTAAACAAGGTAAACATGTTCGAATGAAAGCGAAAACAAGCGAATATTTTGAGGGTAAACACAATTCTGTGAGAATTGCAATCATGCAATTGTCATGCAATTGTATTGCTTTGAAAATAATCTTACCTTTTCAGCGATTCTGATCAAAAATTCAGCGATTCGAAAATTCCATCCAACGAACCAAAATCCTTTTCTTTATGCTTTCCGAAGCCTGTAGTGTATTTTTTGACTGAAAAACTTTACTAAAACTGCTCCACGATCGGTTGAAAATATCGCCTTCGCACGGCTACAAATTGCCTGAAGTAGAATGCCCGTCATGTAGGCATCCTGAAAGCTAGAAAGCCGAGATTTGCAGGAAAACTGGGGCCATATCTCCCCAGTAACCTCACCAACGTTCACAGCGATCGATGAAAATGGCGGCCTCTTACGAATCCTACAAGAATGATGCTTGCAAGCATCATTCTCGAGGGCAGTTGTCAAAAAACAGTTTTAATTAATTAACACTTTTCTTATCATTCATCGACTTCGGGACTGCTGACCGCGTTGGCAACTTTTTTAAGTAGGACATTTGGTGGGCCGGGTATACTGCAATTGCTCCACAAATACAACTCACCAAAATAAAAGTGCGTATTCCTTGTTATGTTTATTCCGGTAACAGAATTATCGGAATCAAGTGTTTCTGCATCATCGAAATGGTTTTCAGTCTTCTAGGGGCTTCAGTATTGGAAGTAATATGTCAAAAACGAGGGCGAGTGCTTCATCACGGGTTCCAAACACCGAGAAACAGATGAAAGCACGAGGCCGCAGGCCGAGTGCTTTCATCTGTTTCGAGGTGTTTGAAACCCGTGATGAAGCACGAATTCCGAGTTTTTGACATGTCATCTCAAATGAAACAATAAGAAATTATGCAGTGACATGTTTTCTCAGATCAAACAATGATAAATTATGCAGTGTTACATTTTTGCCCTTCACCGAAAAACACGTTTACATGCATGATGAATTGTTGTTGTGCAGTTGGCGTCTGACCATGAGTGAAGAAGGGGCGTTGTCTGTAAGGTTTAGAGAGCCGAAAACCTTTTTGCGAAGAAGAAGAGTTAATTTCTGCCGTTGTTTTTGTCAAGTCGGGACTTGTGCCCGAGCCTTTTTATCTGTTAGGTCAATCCATTTTTATATTTTTAATTTAAAATGTAATAGCACTTTTTTCAAGCTATTCTTATTTTCTCGACGACATTGAGGCTGGTTCAATCGGAATAAAAATGCCTCTTAATTCTTAATCAAAAGAGTTGATTTTCTTCCACACCTACTTGCCTGCTGCCACCATCAACACTGTTATCCATGACCCGATGCAATAATAAGTATTGTACTGGACCGTGTTTTTTTATTGAGATCTCAGTCAAAGTACAACACTAATTAATTAGTTCTTTTTAACATTTTACAAAAGATAATCAATCTTGAATTGTTTGGTTTTAACTAGTGTTATCAATCTTTTCTGAAAGGAAAGATTTACAAGGGAACAGATTGGTCCCCTAGGGACAATAAAATGCAGAAAATGCAGAAAATGCAAGTTTGTTGTGATCAGAGGGTAGTCATAAAAATAATTGCATTTGATTGTCTCTCCTTTTTCATCATGTTTTCTTTTAGTCATAATAGTTTTCGCACTCTTTTCACATTACTGGTTGCTTATAGTGTGAAGACACAGACAGGGAAGTTTTCTGTCCTAATGGTGGCGATATTGTAAGACCGAAAAATTTTCCATATATTTTTTCGCAAGAGATAAAGAGCGAGTCTCCTGTCGATCAAAATGTTTCCTTTGATATGGTTTTCTTTATGTACAATAGCTATTCATTCATTAAAAATGATCTCAAAATGACGTGATATAAGGTTGACGATGAACGTTGTTAAAAGATTTCAAAGCAAGCGATTGCATCGAAAATATGAACTTCAGAATTGCTTATTTTTGCTTTCAAATGACCTTGCGCCGCCTATTGATAAATTCTGACATGGGACGGTTGCCTTATGTATTACGTAAAAGATTCTTGTGCATCATATCACAATTTTACGCGATGAGAGTACTATTTTGCTCTTGTAGAGGCATACTTTGATGAACAAAGAATACAACAATACACGCCATACATATTAACATAAGTGGCTGGGTATTTTGCAGTTTAGCATGAAAGTGAAAAAAACGATCATAACTTTTTTTTTGGTAAAACAAACTCTTGTTTATCGCAAAATTCTCCAGTTTAAGGTTAATGTTAATTAGAAAGAAAAGTCTCTCAAATTACCATGTGTTATTTTTCTTTGATAACTTCCTCCCTTGAGGATACTTCCTTGTAATTTTCCAGAGATCATTCATCTCCTTACGTCTTCTTATTTTATCTAATCACTGGTGAAGAACTGGCATTAAAGGTTTTAATTTAATTGTTCATTGTTTCTGCTGTACATGATTGCCATTGGGAATAGTCAGTGAATAGCTACTGATCTCCGGGGCTAATGATGCCAAAACGTGATCCACGAGGAACAGACAAATGCGTGCTAAATTAATGAGTTCTTTTGTCTACTATTTTGATGATTTTCTAATTGTTCTCAACTTGCTTATAAGGAGCAATCAAACGAAAACATCTGTTTTTGTCAATGTCCGGAACAGCGAGGAAAGGCGACTTGTTTTCAACCCGCAAGAGGTAACAAGCTTCTCGAACGTATTCTCTTTGAAAGGCTTTTTGTGCATCAATAGTTGAACTTAAGCCCTTGTTATTATCCCGTCGTGTAGTTTGTTTTTTGGCTATTTGTAAGCCAATTCAGTTGGTTTAAGGAATTAGTCCAAGTTAAAGGTTTTGTAACTCGATATTTATTCATCTTTTGTCAAATCAACAAATGTCGGCAACTTATGAATCTTGAACAACATGGCGCAATATGGAATCAGCAGTTCACATGTGTAGCTTCTCACCGGCGGTGTGAATACCCGTCATGTATTTAAGTTTTGCCAGCTTAACTGAATTGTCTTTTAAGGAGTGGCCATTACATAAACTTGCTATTGTTCCTCGATAGGATGCATTGACACCTGATGTTTTGTCGTGGACAGCGCTGACTTTTTGCCACCATCTTCCTGCCCTATGCGTGTTGGTGACGATTACACTCCAGCCCGTCTAATTTGTCAAGCACTGTACATCACCGACAAGGTAAGAGACTTCTGCGAATAAATCTCGGGTGGTTTTTACACTTCATTTTACATAGACTGTATCTCTTCTGTTTGATGTTCCCTAAAATAAGTTTTAAGTAGTCGATTCAGCTGAACGTTGTTTGTAGAGCGGTTTACTCCTTGACTGGTTGTCTCAGATTTTTTCGTTAAAATATACTTGCACGTTAATTTCCATGTGTTTGTAATGGTTTCAGTTCTTTAAAACGTTTTAGAAAACGGGTGTTGATTTTGATGAAAGAAAGTAAAATCCATTCCATAATTTTAGAGCTAGTTACGATATCAAAAAAACCATGCGATTTAGAAATGGATTTAAAACATAAATAATAAGCTCATAGTACGAGTCATTATCGTAGTCTCGGTCTTTCACCCGCGAATAATGCATTAAATCGTCCGCAAGCAATTGTTGCTCTCGGTAACACAGCAGTGCGGGTTATGGGACAATTTTTAAATCTACCGGGAATGGTAGTTTGCCTCGGTTGTTTAACTGGAACAATAACGTTACAGTATACGTGTCACAGTCAATTGTAAACATGCTTTGTTTCCGGAATTGTATTGTTTTTGCCTTGTGTGAAGACTACGACAAAGCGGCACGAGAACGCGATGCCAACGAGTTGATTTCGTGCATAATTAGTTGGCCGTGCCCAAAAATTGTCAGCGCCTCTGTAAACAACTTTTATGGTGACAAAAATAATCCAAAGATATCCAGCGCACCAGGGACAAAATTCAAGTTAACACCAGTTTCCCCGTTTTAAGCGATTCGTTTGGCTCAGTACAACACGAAAGATCGATTTTGTTGAGAAATCGCCAGTGGTATTTTTCAAGCACGTATCCAGCATCAATAGAAATTGAAAATAGGTGTGAAATTTGCTGAATAAAAAGTATTCCATTAACACGGAAACAATGGATAGTTCACCAAGCTCCTTTATAAAATAATTAGGATAGTACGCGCACTCTCATTGGTCAATAGCTGTGTTTAGATGAGATTGTGGAAACACGGCTGTGACATCACGAATTTTGATTGGTTATGTGTTGTCAGACGCGCGTTTTGATTGGCTGGTAGGAAATATGAGCGTGTATCAAGAAAGTCTGTTTCAATCTAGAAGTAAAAAAAAACAGCATTTTCCTTCATTTGTTTGCGTCTCCGGGTTGCGTAACTGTCTCGAATCGTCCCAACTCCCCCGAGTGTTTAGATGAGGCTATGGAAACACGGAAGACGAACCTTTATTGCTTAAATACGCTATAAAACGGTAATCAACTGCCCAATTCCAACCCTTCCAATCCAGATTTTTCAGACTCACCCCAGCTTTCTTTCAACAAATAAGTGGCCCTAAACGATCGATCGAGACCACCAATTGTGGCCCGAGACTTGCCTTCCTGTCGAGTATGAAACGTTCATAAATGGCATATACAATTTTTGAAACAAGCAACAACTAACCTTAAGTATTTTTGAACACTGAACTTGAAAAATTAACATGAACATTACCGGTATACAGTTATGACAACAACAGTTACTACTCAAAAACTTGTCCCCAAATTACTGATATCTAGAGCTGTTTATTTCGTTTTGAAGGTGCGGGTTATCACTGTGGGTTAGGGTTAGGCTACCCTAACATCAGAGGATATCAGTCATGATATGTATCATAGAGTAGATATCTTTTGTGGAAATAAGAACCAAATTACGAACCCAGATAGCCCCAGACTACTGCAAATACCATTCTTATAACAACGTTTTTAGCCTAACTTAAAAAAATCTTGGTTCTTATTTGTGGGTGCTTACTGTAGGATGTGTAATTTTTATTCCCTGTAAGAACTGACCACTCTGCTACTACATTGCGTGTAAGTGGAATCGAAGAAATAGGGCGGAGTCCCTCCTTTTGGAAATGTAACTCCAGTCTTTAAGGGGATACGAAGTTCATTAAATTGATATCGGACACGTATAGTCACTGGATGGAAGACGGAAGAGATTTGCAAGGTCCTAGTGTTCTAGGACTTTAAGTACAAAATCCCATATGGAACCATTCTTCACAGTAAACAGAAAGCTAGGAATAGGAAACAGGCATTAACACTATTAAAGGAAAAACTCAAAGAATCTGCAATAAAGTGTGAGGTGCCAAGTCTAGAACTCATATTTATTTGCCACACAGAAAACAAATTTACAAAAAGATACAAACAGAGGGAAAAAGAAAAAATTAAAGATTAAATTTGTGGCGAGGATTTCTAAGATACTAAGCTTATATAAATTAATGAAGGGGTAGTTTCTAAAGAAACTGTGGTGCTGCGTCGGTGGGGAAGTAGTATACAAAAATTTGGTTTTATCAACGGAGTTGATAATGTAAATTGGCCACCGTACAGAGATTCTAAAAGCTGACGTTTCGAGCGTTAGCTCCGTTGATAAAACCAAATTTTTATATAAATTAAGCCTCCCCACATCTAATATCCAGCGCTCGTTGAGTCAACAAATTGGGCACTGAGATTACAATCATAGCTTTTACATGAAAAATACAAACACTTGGTTATTTAAAGAGTTGAAATACAAAGTAGCAAATAATTTATTACAATTTGATGCAGGAAGCACAATGTCTAAATTTCTCAATCATTGTTGGAAACGAATGCATTAAGTGCTTTTTTTACGAAGTTGTTGAGGTAGAATTGTTTCATTGTTCAGAGAAAATTTGCTGGCTAGCTTGGGAGGAAGAGTTCTATTTTAATAGCAGAACATGAATTGACCAAGTTGTAAAAAGTATTGATAATGAAATTAAGATTCCAAGGTTCTTAAAAAGTGGGTCAGAATGAACACTATGAGATTCTTGCATGCTTCTCACATCTCATTTCTGTAAAATTACAAGGCGAGAAAAGTTTTATAGATAAAGGCCCAAACAGTTTAAGTAAAAGAGGCAGGGATAAACAAGTGAATTGTACAATAAACGTAAGGAGTTGACGATAAATATAACTCTATTTTAAACCACCAATTGTGACCGCGAGTTCGATTTCTGTCGAGGATGATATGCTTATAATGGGTGTAGTCTTTTAAGTATTTTTGAGCACTGAACTCGAAAAAATAACATGGGAAGATTACCGGTATACAGTTACGACCTCACACAACAACAGTTACTGCTCTAAAATTTGTCGCGAAATTGATGATTTCTAGAGCCTCTTGCAAGTGTTTATTTCATTTTCAAGGTGCGGGTTATCCATCAGTGTGGGTAATGTGCTGACTGTTTTTTAGTTATGCGATAATTGTAAGTGTAGTAGGATGAAAGCAACACCCTGAGTGACGTGTAGTTTTACATCTAATTAACAGCAATATCTGGCAACTTTATTTATCACGTGATTATTTGTAGCAATTTCGTTGTTCGTCAATTATTTTTTAGAGTGAGATGTGTTAATTACAGATTGTATCTCTGTAGGGGGCATGCGGGACCTCTGTGCCGTGTTTCATAGATATGGAGTTTTTTTCATCAACACGTTGTCCCACTTACAAAACTAATCAGGATATATTCACTAAACCTACATGACGCGAAGTTTAAACTTTAAATTGCTATCTTCAAATATTCGGACTATTCGTTCTTTAGAAAAGTCTTTTTAATTAGTTGTAAAAAGAAATGTGACAACTTTTCTGCAAGAAACATATTCGTGGTTTTCAAGTGACGTCATCAAAATAAAAGGAATTATCAATCCTTTTGGGATTTTAGTTTAGTTAATTATTAAAACAGCTGAAGACTCTTTTCACAAATTTTCAGTTTGATAGGGTTTTTCGTCTTGTGACAAAGCAAGGTTGAATTTCTATGCTTTTGCGTGACACTATATTAAATGCAGGCCGAGAATCGTGTCACGTAGGTTACAAAAAGTGACTTATCCGCTGAGATTGTCCTGGTATGAGAATGAGTACTCGTAAAGATGTTTATGAGCCCTCGGAAGACGACTACAGGCTATTTATCGGAGAGACACAAACATGTCTTCGAATATCTCCCGCACGAAACATCGCACAGGACTGAACCTTTGCAAGACCGTTTAAATATTCATCTTGTTTTATCTCTTGACTCTAAAAGTTATTTGTCGAATGGTTTTGATGATGGTGTGAAAGTGAAAACCGGCAATAGAACCCCAGAAGTCGAAGACATCTGGAAATTGCAGTGATACGGCAGTGTTCTCTTCAGTTATGGAGCAGATCACAGCAAGGTGGTTATGATTCTCTTTAAAAAAGCTGAGGCTAAGGTGTATCAAGAAGACGAGCAAGGAACGTTTATTATTTTTCTAAAGATTTCAATGTTAACCTTAAACCCGATTTAGATGGAACTGGCAGAAAACGTTGCGTGTTTATCGTTTGACATGACTAATGCCTGGAGATTAGAAACGAAGATGTTAAGGGTTTCACAAGGATTCAAAACCTGAACCCCGGTAATACTGGATCGCCTGGACTTTCGGTTAAGAACAAGTGATATTCAGGCAGAGGAATAGTAAACACCCACATATAAGAACCTAGAATATAAGAACCTGTCGTGCTAAAAATTTCATTTGAGGCCCTCCTTACATAAGAAGCAGTTTAGGGTAAAATTAAACAAGTTCTCGTTTTAGAAAATTACCTTGACATTTCAATCGTCTGGAAAAGAATTTAAACTGCACAGATCTTGTTTAAAACTTTCATGGTTATGATTGAAATATAAAGGTATCAGCATCCTCATCAGAGGAAAACAAGTCATACCATATGTATCATGGAGTAGATATCGTTTGTGGAAATAAGAACCAAATTACAAACCCAGGTAGCCAAAAACTACCGCAAATACCATTCTTATAGGAACCTGTTTAGCCTAACTTAGAAAAATCTTGGTTCTTATATGTGGGTGCTTACTGTAGGATGTGTACTTATTCCCTCGATAACAACTGATCACTCTGCTACTACATTGCATGTAAGTGGAATCGAAGAAATAGGACGGAGCTCCGCCTTTTGGAAATCTAACTCGCCTCTTTTAGACGATAAGAAGTACATTAAATTAATAACGGACACGTATAGTCCCTGGTCACTGGATGGAAGACGGAAAAGATCTGCAAGTTCCTAGTGTTAGCCCTAATCCTTAGGGACTTGGTACAAAATCCTATATGGAAACATCCTTCACAGTAAATAGACGACTAGGAATAGGAAACGGGCATTACGAGAATTGAAGGAAAAACTCAAAGAATGTGCAATAAAGTGTGAGGCGCAGTCTAAAAAACCTATTTAATTACTTGCCACATAGGAAAAATAAATTTACAAAAAGATACAAAGGGGAAAAGAAAGAAAATTAGAGATTACATTGGTGGTGAGGCGGCCTAAAAGATACTAGTTAGCTTATATAAATGAGGCTTCCCCAAATATACTATCTAGCGCTCGTTGAACCAACAAATTGGGGACGGAGATTACAATCATAGCTTTTACAGGAAAAATACAAATTTAAACAATTGAAATACGAAGTAGCAGAAATAATTTAAGAATTTGATGCAGAAAGAACAATGTGTAAAATACACAATCATTGTCGGAAAAAATTCTTTAAGTGCTTTTTTTGTACGTAGTTGCTGAGGTAGAATTGTATCACTATTTTACATCATTCCAATTGATTTCGAGAGGTAATGGTATTGGCCACATGCGACATTACTCTTCCAATTTAGGTTTTCATCAAATATTACACCCAAGAAAACTGTTTCGTTCACGTTTCCAATTGCTTATTCATATATCGGAATTTGAAGATTATAACTACGACGTTATTTGCTTTAAACACGACTAACTTCGTTTTTTTACTATAATACGACATGAAGGATGGAAGCAAACTCTGAGTCCATCTTAAACTCTACATTAAGGATATGGAAATGGGGAGGACTTGATATGATAGGAAGAATAAAAATTAGTAAATCCTTCACAATACCGAAAGTCTTGTGTAAAGCATAGATTATTACCGTCACATGATCTCATCAAAGAAATAAACAGTTTAAGGGGAAAGGGGACGATAAGATAAGCGTGCTGCTCTCATTAAAGATATCAAGAACGGCGAACAAAATGTTGGATATTCACTCTCAATTCTCTCAGAGTACTGGTCTAAAAGAATATGCCGATAAATTTCATATCCATTTTTTGACAAATGGCTTAAATCTTGTTCCTTTAAATTAGCTGAGAACCTATTATAAATTACAATTTTGTCTCTTGAAAGTTTCGCATGGGTATTCCAGTGTTCTATAGAGTGGATGCCTAGTCCCTGTTAAATGAATTGTCGGTTTCTTCTAAAGGAGATAGCTGATCAGGTCATTTACAATAAGTATATCATTGTCCAGAAAGTCTCGCTTTATGATGAGCAAGTATGTTAAGAGAATTATTACAGTTCGCAATCTTAAGATCGCATCAAATTGACAACAATCGTTGATGCATTACCTTGACAATGGAAATCGATTACTGAACAAAGTGGACGACACACTCCTTTATACATGAGAGACTTTTATGGCTAATTTTGAGGTATCTGACACGTTTACTCCACGAGCTTCTATGAAGCTTTCAGAAATAAAAGCAAGTTCCACTAACTGCCCAAAACAAGAAAAGGGAAAATTTTCCCACCCTTTAAGGGAACTGGATTTAAATCTTTTCTCTACCTTTTTCAATTAAGATCAAATTTAAAATTAGAGAATTTCAGCTTACTATTTTAAATAATTTAATATTTACAAACCAGAAGATTTTTCAAATGATCGAGCCTCCCATGTGCACCTCTTGCAAACAAGAAACAGAATTTCTTAAACATTTACTTTTGTAACAGTGATATCACACAGATGTTTTGGAAAGCATGCTGCTCTTGGCTTCCTGAATACAACAGTGATTTCCACTCTTCACAATAAACATTTCGAACCATTTAGTACTGACGGCAAAAACGTATATTTAGTTATGTAAGGTGAATGATGTGAACCATTCACTTAAGAGTTTGTATAGCCAAGATAGGACGTGTGTACCAAGTAAAAGAAGGATTGCAGCACACGAAAAGAAACCTTACCAAGCAGTTTAGGAAATGGCACATGCACAAGCTTCAGCTAAAAATCTCACTCCAATGTGGATAACAACCCTTAGAAGACATCTCGAATACTGTAGCCTCTGAAGTTAAAACGCTACGCCAATGGAACACAAGGGCGTTATTCATACATGCCTTCTTTTTATACCCATTTTAAGGTTCTCCTTTGACTGCTTCTTGTCTTGGCAATATAAAGGATTGGACAAAAGTATCCCTGCATTAACACGTTATTGTCCAAGCTTGATGACACAGCCACTGATATTTTCTAAGACGTTGATCATTCTTTGTAGGAAGAAAATGGCTTCGAATTAAAGAAACTTAGGCTCTAGATTACTCCACGAGCTCAATAACGTTCTAAAGAACTCCTTTCCTCTAGTCTGTCATGTTATTTTCTTCAAAAATGTTTTCACAAGGAAAACAGGAAAAAATGTCAGATTTTACAGAAATACTATTAGCCATTTAGATTACTACTTCATTTCAGAGCACTAGCAACATAAGTCTATCAATCTGATGGCCGTTTGTTGATCTCATATTGTGAGCATTTATTTTCAATTTAAATGGTAATGTGTGCCATTTCAATGTTATGGACGAAACAGCAATAAATATATGCTTTAATGGACGATAGGTTGTAAATGGAATAAATTGTGAGAAACATAAAAATCTCTCCAATGAAAGCTCTTTTGCAGGCTGGTTGATGCCAAATGAACTTAAGCTACGATCAAAATGTCTAAAACGGAAAAAGAATACAAATGCATTGTATTAAAAAAGTACGCTCTTGCACAAAACGTTCTTACGTACAGATTTTTTAAAACTTGCCTCGCAGAAAGGTGATGATCTACTTTTGCCAAAAAGGCAAAAAAAACAAAGGGGGTCACTGTGTCCGTTTTCGAGATCATAAGGTGCACTTTTAGACGCTTGCATTATTTTAAGACGATCTTAGCTTACAACTGTAAGCAATAAAAAAGCTACATTAGTGAAATTTAGATCAGGTAAACGTACTCAATTCAACATAACTAATATAACTAAACAACGTTTGCAGCTGAATTCTTTTTCTGAGGTGAAATAGACCTTGAAAGACGATACATTAGTCTACGAAAGAGAACTTCGGTCGCACGAGAGCATAAAAGGCGAAACGTTTAGAACTTTTCACGTACAGATTTGTTTTTTGTTAAAATGGACAAAATCAGGAAAGGAAGTGATCTACAGAAAGAAAAATGGGGGTCACTGACCATTCAAGAGAGTAAAATCGCTTCAAAGTTCTCAAAGCCATTGTCTATTTGCACTGTCACGCCATTGCGTGACATTTCCGAGAAGTCTTGGCTCCACAGCTATCCCATAATGCCACATGCTTTCACGTTCCATTCTTGTGGAAAATGTTTTCACCTTTAGCATCGTGTTTACCTTCGTGGTCTCCAATGCATGACATGTGCGTGATATGGGTGAAAAAATGCGCAGTAGCAACGGGCGCGAACGTCCTTAACAGAAGGATTTGAAAAATGACTTCAATTGTCCATCACCTGATGGCTTGTTGAAATCAAAGAAACTGCTAAAGACAACGTCAATCTACATAAAGCTTTAAAAACCTTAACACAAACATAAAAGATACTTTCAGAAATATTGTCCATCACCTTTAGTTTCACTTATTTTCTAATTTCATACTTTTATAGTGCAAAACGATGGTCTGGCAAATCGGAGGAAATGCTCGAGACCAAGTAAGTCAACCTCAAGCAACAACGCTCATAAAGGGTAATGAGGTGCATAGTTTCCGAGCCCTAACCATAGGCAGCCGTCCGCGTCACTAGAGAGCGTGTAATAATTAATTACTAGTGGGAAGATGACGTTTGAGTGTAAGCAGTGATGGGTTACAGGCAGCTGTTGAGAATTTAAACGCGTTATACGACTTTGTATTGGAAATAAAATACCTTCGATTATGAAGCCTAAAAAAAGCGCTCAATTTAACCTTCATTCAATAAAATGAATAAAACAGACTCATCTCTGGTGTACTCTTGTGCGTTTTGGTGCTTATCTTACCGTTTCGGGAAATCCGTCTTTTCACTGTCCTAAGACGAAGTCAATGCAGCACCCAAAGAATTCGACCGTAAGCTCACGTAGTCAGCTCAGAGGCGGTTTGCGCCTCGAAAATCCATCCCAGCCGCGATTTTTTCACGCAAAGCTAAAGCCCCATCATTTGCGAAACTTGGTGAATATTTCATCGTCAAATCCCCACGCACTTGGCTGGAAATGAGCATTTTCTGCTTCCGATTCAATGATAGCTGATGAATTTAACAGCTGATGGTCTTGTGCATGGTCACGAAGCTTGGGCCCGAGGTCAAATTAACTCCACCTGATGAGGTAGAGACATTTTATGTACAACACTTACCCCATCCCCACAGCGCCTCTCGTAACAATGGAGCTGTTCGAGAAGCCGCTGTGGGGATAAGGAGAGTGTTGTACATGAAATGACTATACCTCATCCAGTGGAGTCAATTTGACCTTGGGCCCAGGCTCTGTGACCATGCACAAGACCATCAGCTGTCATGGAATCGGAAACAGAAAATGCTCATTTCCAGCCAAGTGCGTGCGGTTTTGACGACAAAACATTCACTGAGCTTCACAAATGATAGGGCTTTAACTTTGCGCGAAAAAATCGTGGCTGGGCTGGATTTTCAAGGCTCCTTAGACCTTTGAGCTGATTACGCGAGCTTACGGTCGAAATCTTAGAGTGCTGCGTTGACTTCGTCTTAGAACTGTAACAACACAGAATTCCCGAAACGATAAAATAAGCACTGAAATGCAAAAAAATAAACCAGAGATAAGTCGGTTTTATTCATTTTATTGAATGAAGGTTAAATTGAGCATATTTTAGACTTCATAATCGATGCTACTTTATTTTCCATACAAAGTCTTATAACGTGCTTAAATTCACAACGGCTGCCTGTAACTCAACACCGCTTGCATTCAAAGATCTTCCTCCCAATAAACTTCGACCACCAACTGTAGGGTTACTAAGTGTGTAGGGTAGAGCAACCGTGACTTCAAGTGAAATAATTTTAAGTCAAAAATTTCGTGTTTCCAAGATGGCGGAAGACGGAGTGGTTCCCAGACTGTTATCTGAAAGAGGGTTGGTGCAACTCACGTGATCAAAATCCTAGCAACCGCCATATTGTTTCACAACAAAGTCGAAAGAATGGCGAATGCTGTGAATTTGGGCTACACGTATCAGTCGGGACAATAATTAATATCCGTTGAATTGCGGTTAAAATGGAAAGATTTCTGCATCCAGGTCAGCCGTCATTTCCTTTGTTCAAGTATCATAGGGAAAGTAGTTTTGTTTTCGTAAAACTGGGATGATTATCCTTTGCACTGAACAGGATATGTTTTCAATAAAATAAAATATTACGAACAAGTCATGTCTCGTTGAGCGAAAAATTGTCAATTACAATAACAATAGCTTTACATTTGAGCAATCTGAGAAGACGATTCGCTCGTCGCTCGCTGGAATGACAGTTGTTTGTTCGTTTGTTTGTTCACAGATAATGAGATCTACTGAGGATTAAATACCCATCCCTGTACTCGCCAGAGAATGACAGCACACAGAAAGTAACAATTCAACCGTTTAATTTTGAAAGTGTGATTGCTCAACACTTGACTAGCAAAATTTTGAGCTTGAATTTTTATCCAAAGACTGATGGAATGAAGAGTAATCTTTGGCAGAAATGCCAAACTAAGAATATTTTATGGAGGTTGCAGGTCATGGTTTCACCATAGCTGAAACAAGCCAAACCTTTACTAATGCTATGGCTTAGATCATGTTTCAGCGTAAAGTTAGGGTTTCTGGACAAGGTTTGTGTTGTTTCAGTTATGATCAAACAATGACCTGCAACCTGCACTTTACAAATTGCGATAATTATTGTGCAGGAGATACAGCTTTGAATAAAAACGTTGAAATGTCAGAATTACTTGCTTCAGGGTGTCAAGTGACAAATGACACTCAGAAAATAGCCACGACAGTCATCAAAAAATAGAAAGTTTTCCTTGAATTCTATACTCTACAAAGCCAACAGCAGGTCTGTTCCACAACCCAATGCGTTATTAAATAGCTAACAGGGAAGATGGCATTAATCCTTCCCAGAAACGAATGTTAAAACTTGTTACTAAGGAAACTTGTCCTTCACCTACCAAATAAACACTATTGTCTGTATTGTTCACCACTAAATTTTCTTCCGCGCGCCAGTTGAGAAACAGTCAAAACCCACTTAATGCAGATCAATCAAATATTTATTCATGTGTACAGGCTGTCACAAATGTCAATAATTTGCAGCGTACATTGGCCAAAGAATAGCATACAACTGTCAACTGTTTTTTCAGCGGACGACTACTATCCATCCGGGTTTTTTCCTCGGAAGGGCACTATGGGCTGATAGTGTCTCTCCGCGGACGAACACTATCGCGTCACGTGATCAATTTAAACCAATAAGAATCGGAGAAAATTTAGTGGTGAACTATAAAAAGACATAGATACAATTGTCTTTAGAGAAAACACTGAGAACGTTTCAGACGGTTGGGGTTTACAAAGGCTATAAATTCTATAAATTCTTTTTTTTTCTGAAAAATTGGCCAATTTTATGGAGAATATTTTTCTCAAATATTTAAAAATGTTCCCCTGCTAAAAAATAGGGAATAATAGGAATTTCTTGAAAAAATAGGAGAAAATAGGTTGCAGGCCAAAAAAAATGGGAAAAAGATCAACTTGCCATAGGACAATTGAAAGAAAATATGACTTTTAACTAGCTTAAAGTGCTGCTGTGATCCAAAATCACTTCCCATTTTTTCTTTAGAGTTTGAAAGTGTGATTGCTCAACACTTGCCTGGCAAAATGTTGAGCTTGGATTTTTCTCAAAAGGCTGTTTGACTTGAGTTTAAGTTTTGTATTTCAAGGTGCGCCATTTCTCATGTTCAAAACTGACCGATTGGACATCAGAGGGTTGGATCTAGGGAAAAGTGACATCACTGACTCTCAATAGCTCAAAAATTTCAGCGCATACACAAAGTATTATATATGCAAAACACAAGTTTCAAAGTCTGAAAGCCTGAAACTCCTGTGCTGCATATTAATTGAGCCGCGTACGCATGCATTGCATTCTG
Source organism: Montipora capricornis (assembly GCF_036669925.1). NCBI lineage: Eukaryota > Metazoa > Cnidaria > Anthozoa > Scleractinia > Acroporidae > Montipora > Montipora capricornis. The sequence goes on from NC_090896.1 coordinate 50,095,903, forward strand.
AAACTATCAACTCTTAGACATCATTTTCTCCTCCATCCAGCTCCCTCAAGATTTAAAAGTTAGTAATGGCGGCCCATTAAGTAGGAAAATTCCAGTTAAAATAAACAGGTTTCTTTTTGAAATAAAGGCTTAAAACTTGGGTCACTTTCTGTTTAGTTAACAGTTTTGAAATTCCAAGGAAAATGAAATTTGATTGTTTGGTCACAGTAGCTCTTTAAGAATAAACTGTTGAAATGTAAGAATTATTAGGTTTTAATGTCTTTGAGAAAGCAAACCCAAACCCTAACTCTTAGAGGAATGGCCATGGACGGCCTCGTGTATTGTCCTGAGGCTTGTGCACAGATGATAAGCATGTTCCTTTGCGTATTTGCGCATCACCGGTCGCACCTTGACAGGAATGAGTGAGTTGATGTCCTCAATCCACTGTTTTCCATCCAGGTGAAGACCATAGCTAGAACGTCCCTCGTGTTTGTACCACAACAGGGAGACCTGTTTCCTCGGCAAAAAGGCATGCACGCGTCCAATCAAAACACGGGGAGCCTTCAATGTGCTACCAGTCTCTACCAGGCCCACAAACTGTCGAGCATGAAGTTTGTCTTCTTTTTCTCTTCCTACTTCTACTTCTTCTTCTTCTTCTTCTTCTTCTTCTTCTTCTTCTTCTTCTTCTTCTTCTCCTCCTCCTCCTCCTCCTCCTCCTCCTCCTTCTTCTTCTTCTCCTCCTGCTTGTCCCATGACAGACTCGGCCTTTTGCTGTGCCAATGCGACAGCAGCGTTCTTTTTCTCCAGGGCGGTCCTACGGTCATATGTGGTCTGCGCAGATAGTCGTGAATGGCGCAAGGCAGCCGCAAGACTATCCTTCATGGTGTCATCACAGTGACTGCAGGCAAGCAGAAAGAAAGAAGATGTTAGTGTGTTGAAAGAAGTATCAATTTTCGGTTAGAAAGGTCTTGTCTTGGGGAAGATTTGAAATGATGATTTAAAAAAAAAAGAAATTGCCAGTGTGTAAAAAAAGTATGAGGAGCAAATGCAAAAATGAGCCTGAAATAAATAAAAGCATCGCAAGGATTCAGATTAACCCACCTTGAACTGTATGCCCAGGTTATAAAAGATGATCTTAAGACATTAATGCCAATGGGAGTTCCAGTGAGCTTGCAAAATATTCCTTGGATGTGTTTTGAGAAGCCAGTAGCGCTGAAAGGCTGTCCTCTTGCATTCTAGAAATAGAGAGAGAGAGCAAGAGAGAGAGAGAGAACATTTCTAGTTAGTACAGTGTCTTTTGTTCGTATATATGTGGGATGTTCAAAATAGTCAATAATGGGAACTCACCAGAAATAGATAAGAGCTGTGGGCTTGGGCCGTGTCAGGAGTGACGTGCTCCTGGTGGAATTCTTTGATGAATTGCTTGATAAACTTGCACAGTTCGGAGTTGACCTGGAGTGCAGAAATAGAGCAGTGTGAGAAATTTCAAAAGGAGGCCAGAATAATAATAATAATAATAATAATAATAATAATAATAATACTAATTATAATAACAAGCACAATAATAGCAATACTAATACTAATAGTAATAGTAAAAACATTCTTGCCACAATGATGAAGGCTTCTTGTGATCAATGTTAGAGACTGCAAGAATTTGAAAGAGCCGTCGAAGTCAGAGAGAGGCTCCGAGGCAGACGGCAAACTGTTGCAGTAGTAGGCCCTCCCCCCTCCTTGGCAGGCGCGCGTCGAACAGTGGTGTGGGATGCTTTGCTGAGCGGCGACAGGCAGTGGTTAGTCCAATGACTGCCCAGTTCAAGCAGTATAGTTACATGCTACTACTGACAATAGAACGATAATGATAAGGATAGTGTAAACGACGACAATACTCATCGTGATGATGAAGAGAAGAGGAAGAAAATTGAACTGGTAGCACACAAGTTGTCCTTTTAAATAAAGAGATGGGAAGGTAATCATAATGTGAAGGCTTCGGTAGTTGATTTCTAAGGAAAGATACTTAGGCAAGTTTTTGGATCCAATCAAGCAATATACAAGCAGCCTACTAGGTTGGGTGAGTGTTTGTCGCACGCATGATCATCATGGATGTTTGCCAAATAAGAATTGAACTGAAAAGGCCATTGGTCGCGTGGAATGAACTAGCAATAAACATTTCTTGAAGAATGGTTGGTGGTTTTAGCTAACTGCTTCGAGTTTTGTCGAAGGATGGTGAAAAGGCAAAATGTCAGGTACTGCAAGACATCCAAGAGGTTCCCACGGTCAAGTGTTTAGGTGTCGCTTAATTTTGACTCCAACTTGACTTGGAAGAATCGCCTCGATGGACTTGGCTCAAGATTATCGCAAATTTGTAGGCACGTTTTTCCCAATTAAGGTACTGCTTTAATGACTATGCCTTAATTGTACCCCTCCCTAGGTTATGGTATTCAAGTCCGGGCTAGCACGTACACAACCCACCTAGAGCGGGTATGAACTACTTTGCATGGCATGAACTATGTTCCAGGTGTGCCACACCGAATGGTATAATTGATATGCTGCGTGAGTTTCAATAACAATTGACTTGACTTGACTTGACTTGCATAAAGGTTCAGAGAGATTTCAATACGAATAATTTGTACCAAACATTCGGAATTCTCTGGTGTTAATTGTCTCCAACACAGGAGTAGTGGTCCAAATGCTAATCGTGTAATCTTTAACTTGACAGAACATTTGTCGGTCCTAAGCAACAACTACAGTAGGTGTTCGTGGCCTTGTGCAAGTTGTGCACACGTCGTGTCCGCAACGTGCGAAATACTGTGGAATGACCCAAGTACATGATTATTAAAGGAGGAGTTTGACTCACCTCCAGCTTGACCTGGTCGTGGCCGGCGAATTTGGCCGTCTTGTAGAGCTGGATGTGGACGCTCACCGAACCGTCGCTCTCCAACAACGCCACGTTCCTGCCGCGAAAGTCCTTGGCTGAGAAGGGAGACTCCAGCCGGTCATGCTCAAGGAACTCCAAGGTCCTCATCTCGAGGCCACGCGAGGGGGGAATGTGACAGTACAGCGACACCAGCAACAGGTCGGCCGCTTCCCGGGCTCGCTGCTTCCTGCCCCTGGCCACCTCGAATCGCGTCCGCTGCACCCTGCAGGCTTCGAGCACCTCTTCCCTACCGAAGGGACAAATAATCATTACAATCAAAGAGCTGCAAAGGTTTTCTAGGGCAGCATACATTGACCCATGACAAATAGCTGATTCACTTACACACGCCTACATTTTCATAACCTTATGGTGATGACGATGATATGAGCAATACGATTATTATTGTTATTGTCCATCAAGGGACGCAACGTAAGCGAACAGAGAACTTGTTCTTTTCTCTTCTCTTGTTTTGTTTTTGAGGGTTGGAGAGGGAATGGGGAGGGGTCCCTCTTGACTATTTTTATAAATTTCGTATTTTAATTGTCACTCATAAGGCTTCTTATAACTTAGGTTTAGAGGAAGTAAATTCATCAGCTGTTAGGGGCTGTAAGAGCCATAATCTTAGGAAATCTCGAAATATTTTAGTTAATAGGCCAAACACTGAGCTCGGTCGTAATTCCTTTGTACACCGGGCTGCGATTGCCTGGAATTCCCTGTCTGATAGTGTAAGATCTTTTTCTCATCCAACAGGCTTTAAAAATCGACTGAAGCAGTTCAAGCATACTGTTATGAATGTCACATTTGCAAAAGACAGCTCTTTAGTTTACAATAAACATTCAGATTTCTCTTGTTATTGATACATGTTTATGTTTGCGACAAATACACTACCATATGCACGTATTGTTAATTTTATTACAGTAGGTCCATATCAGCTGTCAGGTGTCGTCACTCTCACGATTTTTCACTCACCAGTCCAGCCAGCGATTCAGCGATTGTAGTTCCTCTCGCGTCTTGGGCTCGTCTCTGTGTCCCTGGTGCTCGAGTTCGGTCGAGGCCTTTCTCAGTTGCTTGATGATTTTCACTCCCCGGTATTTGGGCGCGTGGGCCCGGTAAATGTACTTCAGGGGGCACATGAGAGCGCCCAGGTGGTTGGCCATGGTGCTTCGGCTGAGCTCTCTCTCACCCTGAAGAGAAAGGAGGGGTTAAGGTTGTCGATCGGTTTAGGGTTCGGGTTAGGGTTAGGACAACTTGTGTGCTACCAGTTCAATTTTCTGCACCTGGAGTGCAGAAAATAGGGCAGTATGAGAAAATTCAAAAGGAGGCAATAATAATAATAATAATAATAATAATAATAATAATAACAATTATAATAACAACTACAATAATAGCAATACTAATACTAATAGTAATACTAAAAACATTCTTGCCACAATGATGAAGTTTTATCCTTGTCATTGCCACGATTATCGTGGCCCTTGCACTTCTCAACTTAAAGGACACTGAATGAACGCATTCCATTTAAGACGATGTCCAAACGAATAATCTGTCCAGAAGATTGCAGTCGGGCCTAAATTATGCATATGTTTTTTGGTTTGTTTTTCGCTATCTTGCTGCGAAAACTTGATATAAAAAAAAAAAAAATCTATTAATTGAATAACAAATATATAAAATTTTGGTCACTCGTCACCAACGAAAGCGTGCAACAATTTGCCGAGGGTCGATGCAGCAATATTTTGGGACATGCAAGCAAGATTGCCTCTTCACTCCACGCACGAATAAGTAACAATTTTTGGGTTTGGTTTTCACACGGTAGCGCTAATTATCGAGGCCAGAGTTTGCGTTATCTGCCGAGGCCGGAGGCTCAGGCCCATGACACAATCTCCAGGCCATGATAATTATCCCTACCACGCTAAAACCCGAATCCAATGATTGTTTTATTACGCATATTGCTGAGCTGAGCTCCCACCCGACAACTCTGATCAACCTGCTGGTTTAAGGGTATTAGGTGCCGTCACTTCTGGGTGCATGCATGCATAAAACTATTGTCTGTAGGTATGACGTCACTCCTACCCCACACACACACACACACAAGTGTGAAACTTGATTCTCGTAAAACAGTGCTCGATACATAGAAGTAGTAGAGCAAAGTATATGTGGAAGAAAAATACAAATAAACTTCCAAAGTTGAAGGATTAAAGAGTCTACTGCAGACTATCGCGCCCAAGCGTTTGTCAGACAGAACTTCATTCAACTAAGAAGAACATACCTTCTTATATACATATTAGATAAGAAGCTAATTAATTCACTAGTGTGATGATCTGATCTACGTGTGAAATAAAGATTCTATAGAGCTATTGTCGGCGGCTTGTGAAATTTGCCAAGTAAAAGTTATTCTTGTGGCGGCATTTAGAAATGAGTTCTGTTCTTTTGTTTAATAAAGGCGGCCAACAATGGCTCTATAGAATCTTTATCTCACACGTAGATCAGATCATCACACTAGTGAATTAATTGGCTACTTATCTCATTTGTATATAAGAAGGTATGTTCTTAGTTGAATAAAGTTCTGTCTGACGAGCGCTTAGGCGCAAGACTCAGAGTCACAGAGAGTCGATGCGTCCTCTTTAAGCATTGAGCAATTAACGCCATATAAAACAATTAGGATAGTACGCGCACTTTCATTGGTCAATAGCTGTGTTTGGACGAGAGTACGGCATAAATTGCACGAATGTTGATAGGTTGTGCATTGTCAGACTTCTTCCATTGGTTGAATTATCTTTGAGAAATATTTCATAAAAGTAACACAGGACTTTTTTCGCCTGGTTGCCATAGCCTCATCCGAAGTTGGGAGAATGGGAGACAATTATGCAAACCCGAGACCCACCCTGCGGGTATCGGGTTTGCATAACTCTCTCCCATTCTCCCAACTCTCCCGAGTGCTCAGATGCATATGAGGTTATGGGAAACATGGCAAAAGAGGTCCTCTCTTGCTTAAACAAGTCATCTATTGTCTGTAGCTAGAGCAAGCAAGAATTCGCTGCGTGCTTAACAGCCAATGCAAATCGAGCTGCTGACACCAATGTATAATAATCTCACTCGAACAGTTCCTAGCATAATTTTCAGATAGATCAAGATGGCGGCCAATCACATGACCAGGCCCGAGCATGACGAAAAACCAAGGAAAACTACCAAAAATCACACTTACTCCCACTTCCTTCAACGAATCGCATTGGTCTTGAGCCAACTTGGACCGATCATCGAGCTTGTGTCAGAGTTAAGAAGCGAGATAAACAAAGCAAAACACTTCTTCGCGACATTCCGAGCACGCTCTCGGAAGAGCGGCACTGGGAGCTAGTGGTCTTGCGGTCGGGTGTGGTTCGGCCATTCATTTAAAGGGGCGAAAATCGGAGCCGAGCGCGCCAAGGAAAAGCGATCGGCACGAGGCCGTCAGAACCACAAAACCCAGAAAAAGAGACACACAAGGGCACCCAGCGAGCCAATTAATTAAGCCAAAGGCCTTTGTCAGACAATTTCTGGCCTCCGACTATCTGAAGAGATGTTGTGATCACCTAGAAAAATGTTGATCTGTTCGCATATCTTAGCTCCAAATTGAAGTGTCCGAATATTGTAGGGAATGATACGTTCATCTTAAGAAATTGCTAGCTGAACGTTACTTCAGCTTCTAAGAACTTCCAACCCAACCATTTGCTCATCCGAAACTGCTAGCAAAAGATATCCCTTGCGACAACGAATCTTTTAGGTGATGTTTTAGTAAAGAAATCTGTAGCAAGTTGGCAACGTGCAACCGAAATGCTTAGTAGAACAGTTTGAACCTCCCGAACTCGCATATTTCACCGAAGATTGTCGTTGGGTGCCCCTGAAAAAAAGCTAGAAAGACCATTAGGGACTCACCCGCAAATAATCCAGGTATGTCTCAATGGTGGCGATGCTCTCCAGAATCTTGCACGACAAATCGTGGCCATTCACTTGCGCGAAACCCAGAAAACCTGTGAAGGGAAAGTAGTGAAAAACAACAGTTAGCTCTTGCTGTGCCGCGTGCGTTCTAGAGAGAAGGACGGTGCTCGCGCGCCGTCTTCCGGCAAATGCGCAAAGATTGCGCGCGTAGCGAGAAATGAAACCCTGCCCAGGGAAACTGTAGAGGCGACTTACTCAAGATTCTCTCTTGGTTTCTGTCGAAGGTGCTCTTCGAAACCTTGGGGCCCGCTCTCTCCAGGGAATGCTCTCTTGTAAAGAAGGACCTGCATTTTCCCAACAGCTTGCGCAGGTCTGGCGGCAGTTGTTCCAGTTTTAGAGCGTACGACTTGCGCTTCGAAGCGCCCGCTGGGACCACCGGGCGATCAGCTTTCTCCGTAGGCTGACTGCCGCCCTTGACTTTTTCCTCTTCCTCCTCCGAAGCCGAAGAAGAAGAACCAGAACGGGAGGAATCGGAATATTCAGAACGCCAACTCGGTCCCTCACCTGCATCTTTCTCTGCCTTGGACAGGCGAGGAGCTTTTTTCACAGGCTGTGTGCCTTTTGCCTGCGAAGAAGAAGAAGAAGAAGAAGAAGAAGAAGAAGAAGAAGAAGAAGAAGAAGAAGAAGAAGGAGAAGAAGAATAATCGCCACCAGAGGAACTCGGTTCCTCGCTGTTGCTTTTCTCCGAGCCACTCGCGGCCTCCACGAAATCTTGGGTTTCGCCCGACTCTTTGGCACTGCATGCCGCAACGAAGTCGCCTAGCAGCGGCGACGACAACTTACTCGAACTTAGCACAAAAGAGGTGCGCCCCTGTGAGTCGACCTCGCTTAGATTGTCTTCGCTAGAAGTGATATCGTACTCCACCACGGCGATATTTTTTCTCCCGGCCATGACAGAACGTGTGCGACTCTGATCTTCAGATGCGACAAATGAACCGGAAGCACGCCGCGCGCGGGCGATGAGATGGCAAGGTCGTCATGGAAACTTGAGTAGCAATCAGTTCTCTCGTATCCCCGGGGGAAAAGGCGCAATGATTTTTTTTTTTCTTCTGTAGGAAAGCGTGGATTTAATTCACCCATCTCGAGTCACCACCTTTAGTTCGAATAGGTGTATGGCTTCTCTCGTTGATTAGCTGCAATGTCGCGATGTGAATTGGTGTCCATAACAGTTTTGTTTTTGGGGGGAAATGAATATCTTTCATTGTGCTATTCAATCTGAGGTCCCCTTGGGACCACGATCGCTAAAGTGAAACGCATTTCTTTTGTTCGGAAGAAAAGCGTCGCCTTAATTAATTGACCGTTTTCGAGATTGATAATCCAAGTACAGTATTTGAGTCGTTTGTTTCGTTAATTACCCAACTTCATGTGAATTAGTGTCCATCACCATTTTATTCCTTTACTTATTTTATTATTATTATTATTATTATTTTCGTAATGATTATCTTTTTTTGTGCTATTAAATCTGAGATGCCGGTAACGCTTCATGGCACCAGGCAAAATCGCCAAAGTGAAACGAAGTGAAACGCACATTCTTTTCTTTCTCGGATAGCGTTATCCACTAGCTTTTGAACAACCGAGGCCAGATAGGTAAATTCATGTATCTTTTGGAGAGAGGTTTACTTCCCACTTTTTGTTCGATCAAGAGATGTTTTCTCTCTCTCTTACTAGTCAGATCCACTAATACAACACAAAAAAAATCCAAATTGTCTTTACATATTTCCTTGTCGAACTCAAATTCGACACTTCTCAATTCGGTTCCAAGGTCCAAAATTCTTCAACTCGTCAAGTCTGGACATACAAAAGAGCGAAAATTTTGGTTTGTTTAGTAAGACTGGGAAGATACCATCAGTTAGTTAATCACAATCTCTACAAGCGGAGCTACATATTTGTTCATAATTGTTTCTTTTCTCTTGTTTGTTCTGGTCCTGTCTTTCTTTTTTTCCCTTTTTGAATAAATGCAAAATAAGATATCTAGGTCAACGATGAAATGATTCATGAAATGGATCATATCTAGAACTGCGGATATAAAATCAAGTTAAGAAATTGCGTTCATAACTGCGAGGATCCCAGCTTAACTTGATTTCATATCCGCAGTTCTCACCCAACGTCAGTGGGTTCATAGCTCAAGTTGGTTTGAGCGTCGCAGCGGTGTCGCGAGGCCACGGGTTCCAATCCCGTTGAAGTCTTGGAATTTTTCCGATGTCCGTATGCAATTGCTAAATATCGCGTCCAAAAACTGCGAGCATCATAGCTTAACTTGACATATCTAGATGTTCGTTTCTTTAATACCATATTGGTATTATTTTACGACGGCTTTGTTCATAAGCCACTTGGCTTCCCTCGGCACTGAGCTAACAAGCCAAGCACAACTAAACCCGTCGATGATATTGCGCATATGTTCTGCGCAACTCGAAATACTCGGATTTCCTATGGGTGGTGCTTATTAATACAGCGATATTTTTTTGCGCCGTTCAAAACTAGGCGGAGAAAGCAGAACTTGACAAGTGCTCTTGGTATCCAAAAAGAAAACCACGCATTTGTTCGGAGATAAGAAAGCTTCAATTTGCAAAATAACGCCGTACATTGCTTTGTATTTGAAAGCTCTTTTTTTTTACAAATATTGTTGATTAATCAACTTCGAAAAAGGTGTGGTTACCCCCAATTTTCTTTCTGTTAAGATCTGCTTTTCCCGCATATTCAGTAAACCGCGCAAAAATACCTTTGAATTAGTACGCACCGTCCGTAAGATCACTATCACAAAAACCCAAAAGTTATGTGACTCTCTACTGCAACTTAGATATGTTATGAATGTCTTCAGACGAACGGGAACCACAAACTGTGCTCTATCCACGGAGTTATAGAAGGATGGGGGGGGGGGGGGTTTCCTCAGGTTTGTGATACTCTCAAGTGCACCAATCCCGCTTCGAGCTAGCTTTTTACTTGAACCATCCACACGGTTATCAAATGTTTAACTTAAATTTCTGTCAATTGTAACCACCAAGAGTGTTTCTGTTGTCACGCGTTATTTAGCACTTGGAGATTTAAGCTCTTGTCGTCACAGACTTCCTCTTGGATGTACTAATCACCACCAATAAACCCAAGCCTATATCAGCCTTTGTTCAGCCGTTTAAGCAGTCCTTAGCAGCAAGTGCTCTTGCGATCCGAAAAGAAAATTGGGCGCAACCATGTATTTTTCAGACAATTAAGCTTCAATTTGGAGATGGAAGGCCATGCATTGCTTAGCATTTTAACCACCTTTTTTTTTTTTTCAACGGTGGTTGATCAATTATCTCTGAAAAATGCGTGGTTGCCCTCAATTTTCTATTTGGAGTTCCGTAACACTTGTTAAGATCTGCTCAGTTTTCCCGCATAGTCATAAACCGCACCAAAATGGCTGACTGAAACCAATTGGTGCCTCCACAACCGGGCTGATTATTTGGAAAGAAGCCCTTTCTATAGTGGAGCACAGTTGTGGAATCCGGGTTAACTCTTCAGCTACGCCCAGCTACTTGCTTAAACGACGTTAAGACAAAAAATTGAGACGCCAGAGTCTTTTTTTTTCAGATGCTTTTATAGCGTAATTTCAACACGGAACCCGAAGACTACACCTTTTCATTGTTTTAAAATTTATTCTTTCGTAACTGTAGTTAGGTTGTTAGTTGATAGTTCAGATCTAATTTAGCTGAGTGGAAATGGCGTGTATGAAGAAGTTGTCTTATCTGTGAGAGAGAAGCCTTTCCTAACGGTTAATAAGGGACGTGTTCTCTTTGCGGACCGAAGATTTCTCCAAACATATGATACCACTCCAGGACTCTGTGAACGGGATCTAGTCGAAGTTATGCGTAGCAATTTTGAGTTTGGAGGTACATATAAGGGAAGACTGATATTCTCGCACGCTTGCAGTTAAATTCCATATTTATTGTAACTGCGCAATTTTGGTTTGTTTAGTAAGACTGGGAAGATACCATCAGTTAGTTAATCACAATCTCTACAAGCGGAGCTACATATTTGTTCATAATTGTTTCTTTTCTCTTGTTTGTTCTGGTCCTGTCTTTCTTTTTTTCCCTTTTTGAATAAATGCAAAATAAGATATCTAGGTCAACGATGAAATGATTCATGAAATGGATCATATCTAGAACTGCGGATATAAAATCAAGTTAAGAAATTGCGTTCATAACTGCGAGGATCCCAGCTTAACTTGATTTCATATCCGCAGTTCTCACCCAACGTCAGTGGGTTCATAGCTCAAGTTGGTTTGAGCGTCGCAGCGGTGTCGCGAGGCCACGGGTTCCAATCCCGTTGAAGTCTTGGAATTTTTCCGATGTCCGTATGCAATTGCTAAATATCGCGTCCAAAAACTGCGAGCATCATAGCTTAACTTGACATATCTAGATGTTCGTTTCTTTAATACCATATTGGTATTATTTTACGACGGCTTTGTTCATAAGCCACTTGGCTTCCCTCGGCACTGAGCTAACAAGCCAAGCACAACTAAACCCGTCGATGATATTGCGCATATGTTCTGCGCAACTCGAAATACTCGGATTTCCTATGGGTGGTGCTTATTAATACAGCGATATTTTTTTGCGCCGTTCAAAACTAGGCGGAGAAAGCAGAACTTGACAAGTGCTCTTGGTATCCAAAAAGAAAACCACGCATTTGTTCGGAGATAAGAAAGCTTCAATTTGCAAAATAACGCCGTACATTGCTTTGTATTTGAAAGCTCTTTTTTTTTACAAATATTGTTGATTAATCAACTTCGAAAAAGGTGTGGCTACCCCCAATTTTCTTTCTGTTAAGATCTGCTTTTCCCGCATATTCAGTAAACCGCGCAAAAATACCTTTGAATTAGTACGCACCGTCCGTAAGATCACTATCACAAAAACCCAAAAGTTATGTGACTCTCTACTGCAACTTAGATATGTTATGAATGTCTTCAGACGAACGGGAACCACAAACTGTGCTCTATCCACGGAGTTATAGAAGGATGGGGGGTGGGGGGGGGGGGGGCTTTCCTCAGGTTTGTGATACTCTCAAGTGCACCAATCCCGCTTCGAGCTAGCTTTTTACTTGAACCATCCACACGGTTATCAAATGTTTAACTTAAATTTCTGTCAATTGTAACCACCAAGAGTGTTTCTGTTGTCACGCGTTATTTAGCACTTGGAGATTTAAGCTCTTGTCGTCACAGACTTCCTCTTGGATGTACTAATCACCACCAATAAACCCAAGCCTATATCAGCCTTTGTTCAGCCGTTTAAGCAGTCCTTAGCAGCAAGTGCTCTTGCGATCCGAAAAGAAAATTGGGCGCAACCATGTATTTTTCAGACAATTAAGCTTCAATTTGGAGATGGAAGGCCATGCATTGCTTAGCATTTTAACCACCTTTTTTTTTTTTTCAACGGTGGTTGAACAAATATCTCTGAAAAATGCGTGGTTGCCCTCAATATTCTATTTGTAGTTCCGTAACACTTGTTAAGATCTGCTCAGTTTTCCCGCATAGTCATAAACCGCACCAAAATGGCTGACTGAAACCAATTGGTGCCTCCACAACCGGGCTGATTATTTGGAAAGAAGCCCTTTCTATAGTGGAGCACAGTTGTGGAATCCGGGTTAACTCTTCAGCTACGCCCAGCTACTTGCTTAAACGACGTTAAGACAAAAAATTGAGACGCCAGAGTCTTTTTTTTTCAGATGCTTTTATAGCGTAATTTCAACACGGAACCCGAAGACTACACCTTTTCATTGTTTTAAAATTTATTCTTTCGTAACTGTAGTTAGGTTGTTAGTTGATAGTTCAGATCTAATTTAGCTGAGTGGAAATAGCGTGTATAAAGAAGTTGTCTTATCTGTGAGAGAGAAGCCTTTCCTAACGGTTAATAAGGGACGTGTTCTCTTTGCGGACCGAAGATTTCTCCAAACATATGATACCACTCCAGGACTCTGTGAACGGGATCTAGTCGAAGTTATGCGTAGCAATTTTGAGTTTGGAGGTACATATAAGGGAAGACTGATATTCTCGCACGCTTGCAGTTAAATTCCATATTTATTGTAACTGCGCAATGCAATTCAGCAACTACAAGCCACCATTGTCGGCGAGGAAAGTAACGATGGAAATTTTCTTTTGAGCTCTTGCCGCGCACCGTGTGATGGACGTGTCAAGTATGCGGCTTCACGGCCTAAAAGTAAAGCGCGCATATTTGCATTCGTCCCAGTCTGGCAAATAGGAGAGGATTTTGGATGGAAAGGTTTCTCCACGATCTACGAATGGCCCGCACGCACGCAAACCTTTTTCCTTGCCCTGCACTAGCAATTCGGAGCAGAAAAACGTGCTCCTCTTCGGCGTAGACAAAACGCTCTTCCCCGACACCACGTTTGTCTTCCGGTTATTTGCGGCAATTAACCTGTCAATCATCTCTCCATTGTTCCTATGAACAATTTCGCGATGGGAACAAAAGGCGCCTAATTCAATTAAAGGCAGCAGACGTAAACATTGAGCCGCACCGGAAGTCAGTTAGCCAAAATGGAGAAGCCAAGAGAAGAGTTTTTCAGTCTTTAAACGCCTTTTTTCTGTAGACGAACAAATAAAACGATGAAACGGAAAACAAGAGTGTTGTTCGCGACTTGCCATTGCGGTCCATAACCATTAGAAGCGCTGTAAATTGAGGCGCCCGCTTGCTAAGCGCGAGACGATTAAAATTACCCTCGCATGGTTAAAAGAAATTAGCCGGCTGTTTTTTGACCCAACATGAATTTCTGCCAAAAGACGAACCGCACCTAAAAAGCACCGACGCCGCCAATTTAACCTCTCACTCGTAAAAGGTGATCCATTCTCACACCGACCGTGATACTGTTAGTTTCAATTAGGCCATGCCGTCCCACAAAAGAGGAAAGGGAAGAGGAGGGAGCAAACCATCTAAGCGTCGCCGAATAGAAAGCGAATTTCTGGACACCGAGGCCAGGTACACATTTTTTAAACTCATGGTTGACTTATTTATAACGTCGCTTGCCTGAGAAAAATGCGCGCAGAGATCAGGAGGACCATTTGATCTCAAAATTTCACCCGTACTATTCGGCCTTTTGCAGGGAAGAAACATCTCCAGGGGAACCCTCACAGCCACAAGGAACATCAGATGATCCAGAAGAGGATGGGAGCGGAGACGAGTATGCATTCATTGACTTGTTGTTTGAGTTTGCCACTCACAATTTAAGAGCAACCTATTGATTAATTAACCCTTTCACTCCCAATATCTAAGAGTGAATTCTCCTCACCGGCTGCCATACAATGCTCTTATTGCCAGTGTCGAGAATTTGCCAATGTGTTTAAGCAAAAACCCTCAAGTGATAAATTGAAATTTTTCCAACTCTTCTGTACTTGTCAATGCAAGGAGAAAGAAAAAAAAAACATATACATGTCAATTGCTTTTTGGGAGTGAACGCGTTTAATTAAGTGCCGTGATCAGAAAACGTGGAGGGAATGCATATTTTTTAATCACAGCCTTATTCTGTAATTTACATAAACAGTGCATTGCTTCCTCCATAATTATGAGGAACACAGTCATGTAGATTTGCATCATTTAAGAATGGCTGTACTTTGTGTTGGAGAAAATAGCCTTGAGCATGCAGAGGGGCCTATGTTTCAAACATTTCTCTTCAATTGGTTGAAACAAGGAATAAAATCTTTGATCGGAATCCAAACTGCTTCATGCTGAGAAGTCAAGCAAGCCCTTTCAAGAACTTGACTGTTTCTCCAACAAAGTACTTTAAACATAAGATTAATCAAAGGCAATCATTATTTAAGTTTGTCTGAGAGGCTGATTTTTCATAGACTAGTGTGTCTGATTACCCCAACCAACCTTTAAATTCCTGCTTAGATGACGGCTTGATGTTATCTCAGTGTAGAAGTCAATTATTATAGGTATCAGCTGCAGTGGTCTTGACTGAAGGCTAATTGCACTTGCAATCACAGTTGAGTTGACTGCAGTTTAAGAGCAAGCTATTGATTAATTAACCCTTGCACTCCCAATATCTAAGAGTGAATTCTCCTCGCCGGCTGCTATACAATGCTCTTATTGCCAGTGTTGAGAATTTGCCAATGTGTTTAAGCAAAAACCCTCAAGTGATAAATTGAAATTTTCTCAACTCCTGTGTACTTGTCAATGCAAGGAGAAAGGAAAAAAAGCATATACATGTCAATTGCTTTTTTGGAGTGAATGGGTTTAATTAAGTGCCGTGATCAGAAAACGTGGAGGGAATATATGTTTTTTAATCACAGCTTCATTCTTTAATTTACATAAACAGTGCATTGATTGCTCCATACGACCAACACAGTCATGTAGATTTGCATCACTTAAGAATGGCTGTACTTTGTGTTGGAGAAAATAGCCTTGAGCATGCAGAGGGGCCTATGTTTCAAACATTTTCTTCAATTGGTTGAAACAAGGAATAAAATCTTTGATCGGAATCCAAACTGCTTCATGCTGAGAAGTCAAGCAAGCCCTTTCAAGAACTTGACTGTTTCTTCAACAAAGTACTTTAAACATAAGATTAATCAAAGGCAATCATTATTTAAGTTTGTCTGAGAGCCTGATTTTTCATAGACTAGTGTGTCTGATTACCCCAAACAACCTTTAAATTCCTGCTTAGATGACGGCTTGATGTTATCTCAGTGTAGAAGTCAATTATTATAGATATCAGCTGCAGTGGTCTTGACTGAAGGCTAATTGCACTTGCAATCACAGTTGAGTTGACTGCAGTTTAAGAGCAAGCTATTGATTAATTAACCCTTTCACTCCCAATATCTAAGAGTGAATTCTCCTCGCCGGCTGCTATACAATGCTCTTATTGCCAGTGTTGAGAATTTGCCAATGTGTTTAAGCAAAAACCCTCAAGTGATAAATTGAAATTTTCTCAACTCCTGTGTACTTGTCAATGCAAGGAGAAAGGAAAAAAAGCATATACATGTCAATTGCTTTTTTGGAGTGAATGGGTTTAATTAAGTGCCGTGATCAGAAAACGTGGAGGGAATATATGTTTTTTAATCACAGCTTCATTCTTTAATTTACATAAACAGTGCATTGATTGCTCCATACGACCAACACAGTCATGTAGATTTGCATCACTTAAGAATGGCTGTACTTTGTGTTGGAGAAAATAGCCTTGAGCATGCAGAGGGGCCTATGTTTCAAACATTTTTCTTCAATTGGTTGAAACAAGGAATAAAATCTTTGATCGGAATCCAAACTGCTTCATGCTGAGAAGTCAAGCAAGCCCTTTCAAGAACTTGACTGTTTCTCCAACAAAGTACTTTAAACATAAGATTAATCAAAGGCAATCATTATTTAAGTTTGTCTGAGAGCCTAATTTTTCATAGACTGGGTTAGGGTTAGGGTTAGGAAGGAATGACCTTTATGGAGACAAGATTATCTGCAATATTATCAAGGAATAAAATCTTGGAATCCAAACTGCTTCATGCTGAGAAGTCAAGCAGGTCCTTTCAAGAACTTGACTGTTTCTCCAACAAATTAATTTAAACATAAGATCAAAGGCAAATCATTCCTGGATTACGTTTAAACCCTTAGGTTAGATACTAGTCACCCTTTTATTTAACTTTAAGCAATCAGCACTCACTGACAGAGGCAGATAATATTGTCTCCATAAAGGTCATTCATTGATGATACATCACAAAGAAGCCACGACACTGTCGGGGAGCATCTCGCCGCAGACAGCGTCATGCGACAGGCAGAAGATTCCATTGCTGCCAGCTCTGCAGGCGATGTGCTATCAAGCATAGCATCAAGACTGCGTAGCAGACGCGGAGAGGCGCAGGTTCATCCCGAAGAGCCATACTTTCCACTAGGGCTAGCAATCTCACATTTGTCACCCATGGAGTTCAATTTTGATCTCTTCCTCTACGACACATTAAAACTGCCTCACGGCCTCTTCCAAGATGACAGCAATGCAGGGAAGACTTTTGAAACACTGGAAGAGTGTCAGGAATACTGTCAGCGTTTTATCCAGGAGGCTGAGAGGAGGAGGACGAGGATACAGGCACCAGAAGGGGATAGAAGCCACGAAGCTAGGCGAAGTTTGTCCAAGACCGCCATGTTCAACAATAGTGGAACATCCCTGACTGACATAATGACCACAGGAAATGTAGCGTTTGATGCCCACCTGGCCGATTTAAAACTCGACATGTTTGGAAACGTCATGTTCATTAGGGCACCTTCTTGGAGCGATCTTGCCGTCCAATTCACCCACGGTTACCCAAGGCGACTGATAACTGCTTCACATGCAGGGATTTTACCTGGTAATCTGACAGTGGCTGCCAAAATATCGAATCAGGCCATCAGAAGTCTTTCTACTGGTAAGAAGACGGAAATGTGTTCATTAATTAAATTAATAAAATCTTTTCAAATGGTGTGCCAATGGCAATTAAAACAATTTGTTTTTGATTCTTTATTGAACTCTACTTTCTCAAAGACTGTTCGAGGAACTAAGTATCATGCAATATTAGGCAACTTTAACCATGACCATCTCAAATTTGAAAATCACCAACAAACTGAGGATTTCTGAAATTACTGTGTCAGTTCATTGTTTTCAGCATCAGATCTTGCAACCTCTTAATAATTACACAACACTCTGAAACACTAATTTGATAACATTTTTTTCAACTCATTGGAGTGTTTCACAATCATTGGTAACATAATTCGTGATATGACAGATCATTTGCCTACGTTTCGTACCTGTGATAAATGATGATTGTCAACTCTCCCCCAATTCTGTGAAAGAGAAAATAGAAGATATAATCCACAGGACTCAATAAGTGAATTTTAGGCTACTGATGATGACAAACTGTCACTTCTCACCAAATCAAGATCCCTCACTTACATTTTGCTCTTTCTATGAAGAGATTTCTGCTATTATTGACAAACATATCCCTGTTAAACAACATTGTAAGGGGAAAAACCCTGGTTTACTCCTGCTTTGAGAAAATCTACGCATGTCAAGAATAAATCATACAAGAAATTTTCAGAGTGTCAGGAGACTGGAGAAATATTGCAACAACTACTATCTTGATAATTATGTAGGCAGGGATAGTTTAAACAAATAGTTAATTTTAAATCATTGTAAGGCAAATTTAGCTCAATGATTAATACCTCACCAACTTTTGCAGGGGACATCGCAGGATTCATATCACGCAGTATGGTAAAGGGACTTGGACTCACGACCGCAGAACTTATGTTGGCAAGGACTAGTGCGATCAAATACGCAGGGAAACACGACAAGCCAGCACGCTTATTGGAACTCATGGTTAGGTACGGCATGGATTTCTTAACAGTAACACCTTTGAGTCAAGACAGAATCAAGGCCCTTCGCACCACCAGTCACAATTACTGGAATGAAGTTCTTTCGACTGAACAACCCTACATAGACACCCCAGGGGAAGAGTCTTCGAGCGATTCAGACGACTCCTCACAGCTAAAAATCAGTTGGGATCCCAGAGCAGAGTGTCAAGGCTTACCTCAGCCCACCAGCAGCAGAAGAGATACTGCAGTGCAGAGGCAAGTCCAATGCTTGGTGGGCCGTTTCATTACCACCAGAACCACTGTGGAAAGCCGAGTTGTGGGTGCAACGACTACCATAAGCAAAGATCAACGCCCGAGTGGCACGTCTGGCATGGTGCGCAGAAGGAAACAGGGCACGCCACGTCGGACAGCAAGGTTGACCGCTTCAGCCGCTTCAGAAGGTGAAGCAGGACCCAGTCACACTGTGCCAGAGGAAACATTGCCAGACGAGCCCACTGCACCTGCCCCACCAGACCCAAGAGAGCTTCTACTCCGAGTGGAAGGTATTGAGCAGAGGAGGGTACCTAAAAAGGACAGCCTTCAACGCCTTGCACAATTCCTACGAGAAAACCGGCCTTGTCCACACCCACTTGAGGTAAGTTTCTTAGAAAAAGAAAACAAGCAAAGATTGCAATTTTCTGGAAAGCAGTGTGCAATGTTTTAGTGCAGTACTCTTGAGGTTTTTGTCAAAGTAGAAATTAACTGTACTTGGTTATTTTCAAAAACAAAAAAACTTAAATTGAAGACATTGGTCTGCAATAGCCTGGAATTCCCTGCCTCGACCAGTTAAGGGCGTAAAGGATCATCAAAGATTTAACAACAAACTTTGTTCCTTTCTACATTATTATTGACAACACTTCTTTATTATTGTTTATAATAAGATGAGGCTAATTTGTAATATTTTTGTAAGAATTGATTTATTATTATCTGTATTGAAATTTATGCTAGGGCTTCTATATTGTCTAATTTGTAAATAATTTAAAGTTACACTCATCCCAGGTGCACACCAGCTTTATGCTGCCAGTAACTGACCTGTGTTATCAACCAAAATGTATGTAGTTATATGTATTCACCAGAAGCTTCAAAGTAGTAGTTATTATTGTTTGGTTAAATCTAGATATTATCACTTCAAAGAGATCTCTTTAAGCCTCAGAAAGCGCACTTGCTTCTGTTGCTGTAGAGCAACGTAATCTGGTTGTTATTAAGTATAAATAAGTGACATACACAAGGAAACTGTTTGTTGTATTATTCACTGAAGTGACACCAACTTGGAAAAAGACTTCTTTCATTTTACTCCCCAGTCTTGCAATTGAGCTAGTGCCTATTGCGGTGTACTGACTTGAGAATAACAAGAAATATTTCCATGTGCAAGAGGCACAATTCTATCGGTTGGATGACTGACAAAAATGAAATTGATTCCTTGCAGACTCAACAAGAGACAGAAGAAGCAACATCTGCCGAGCAAGGACAGGAACAGCCGATTAACATACGTCTGCGGAACACAGTAGTCTGTGCTGGCCTGAGCAAAGTGTGGGAAAAATCCAAGGCAGATTGTACGTGCCTTGCCGAGCCGATGGGCAGTGGGTCACAAGGCGACGTGGCTGATGAACGGTGTCCCTATTGTATCAGCGACATGGAAGGTAGTGAAATATATGCCGTCAGTTCACGGTGTGAAAATCCAGATTGCAATCCCTGCATTATGATGAATCAATTGGACAAGACGCTTTTGGCAGGACTCGGCACCAAGCGAAATGAACGCCTTTCTGCATTTTTCCAGCTCGCCCCTTGTCTGGCAAAACTTTTCAATTCTGGTGAACTTCCAGAGGATCGAAGGAAACCTCTGGTTGAAGCATTTGGTGACCTTCTCAGCTGTTCCCTGACTAAAGTGCGATACCTGTCAAACATTGGCTTCTTAATCATGCTTTGTCCCCGCCTGAAACAGCTACAACTCGAAAGAGGTTGGGCGATTGTTTACAATAATCTTTCTAAGATTGCCTCTGCGATTGGATATCATGGAAACCACAATAGTCAACTTGCAGCACTGGTCTTCATACGGGAATTTTGCATTCCAGACAGAGAGAACCTCTGGAGATCGTATCTTCAGTCTGAAGAACTGGTAGAAGAGAACAGAATTCTAACTGAAGTCTTTGCAGGTTGTTTTGAGCACTCGCAAGAGGACAACCAGTCTTCTTAACTGGTACGAGCTTTTAGTTCTGAACTTTTAACTCAAGAGACTGATTTTTTTTCTCAAAGACTCCTTTATTAGTCTTCATGCCACATAGATTTCTCCTTGAAAAGCAATCATATTTTTCCATCCCTCACGGGTAATCGGATGATTGCTCTGCTAGATTTCACGGGTGCATTGAGAGATGCATGCAGGCAAAGGTGAAAATGACACATTGAGAACAATATTCTTAAATGCATTTTGTTACAGAATCCTTTTTGCAGGCCATGTATGTTTTGCATAGGCAGTTTTATTCTGATAAAAATCAATTTTGTTGAACATTTTAAACAAAACAAGAAGTGAACATGAGTAGCAAGTATATATTCGCAGAAATCAAAAAGTCAATCATGATTTGCAACCAATCTTTACGAGTAGAAAGACCATTGACAAACTAGGACACAGGATTGAAGCCTGCACTGGTTAGTTAACCAACAGTGTTGTGTACGAATTTACATGAGATTTGTGCAATACAAGTTATATCAGCTACAGAAAGATACGTCCGCAAGTAACACGAAAGCAAACTTCATTCGCACAAAAGTCTCTTTGATTTCTCTGTACTTTCATTGCAATGCATCAATTCCCATGTTTCAATTTATGAATACCATTTCACACTTAAATTTCTGCATGTATATACTTGCCATTCAAGTTAATTTATGACAATGGCGTGAAGTCATCCGAAGGTCAAGTCACCTTTCTGGTTTACCTGCAGTTATATTCTGAATGGTGAATTTGAAGTGATGGTTTGCAACTAAGCTCAGGATATTTAGGTACACAATTCTAACTGAAGTCATTGCAGCTTGCTTTGAGCACTCTCAAAAGGACAACCAGTTTTCTTAACTGGTACGAGCTTTTAGTACTGAACTTTTAACTCAAGAGACTGATTTTTTTTCCTCTCGCACTCCATTATTAGTCTTCATGCCACATAGATTTCTCCTTGAAAAGCAATCATATTTTTCCATCCCTCACGGGTAATCGGATGACTGCTCCGCTAGATTTCACGGGTGCATTGAGAGATGCATGCAGGCAAAGGTGAAAATGACACATTGAGAACAATATTCTTAAATGCATTTTGTTACAGAATCCTTTTTGCAGGCCATGTATGTTTTGCATAGGCAGTTTTATTCTGATAAAAATCAATTTTGTTGAACATTTTAAACAAAACAAGAAGTGAACATGAGTAGCAAGTATATATTCGCAGAAATCAAAAAGTCAATCATGATTTGCAACCAATCTTTACGAGTAGAAAGACCATTGACAAACTAGGACACAGGATTGAAGCCTGCACTGGTTAGTTAACCAACAGTGTTGTGTACGAATTTACATGAGATTTGTGCAATACAAGTTATATCAGCTACAGAAAGATACGTCCGCAAGTAACACGAAAGCAAACTTCATTCGCACAAAAGTCTCTTTGATTTCTCTGTACTTTCATTGCAATGCATCAATTCCCATGTTTCAATTTATGAATACCATTTCACACTTAAATTTCTGCATGTATATACTTGCCATTCAAGTTAATTTATGACAATGGCGTGAAGTCATCCGAAGGTCAAGTCACCTTTCTGGTTTACCTGCAGTTATATTCTGAATGGTGAATTTGAAGTGATGGTTTGCAACTAAGCTCAGGATATTTAGGTACACAATTCTAACTGAAGTCATTGCAGCTTGCTTTGAGCACTCTCAAAAGGACAACCAGTTTTCTTAACTGGTACGAGCTTTTAGTACTGAACTTTTAACTCAAGAGACTGATTTTTTTTCCTCTCGCACTCCATTATTAGTCTTCATGCCACATAGATTTCTCCTTGAAAAGCAATCATATTTTTCCATCCCTCACGGGTAATCGGATGACTGCTCCGCTAGATTTCACGGGTGCATTGAGAGATGCATGCAGGCAAAGGTGAAAATGACACATTGAGAACAATATTCTTAAATGCATTTTGATACAGAATCCTTTTTGCAGGCCATCTATGTTTTGTATAGGCAGTTTTATTCTGATAAAAATCAATTTTGTTGAACATTTTAAACAAAACAAGAAATGAACATGAGTAGCAATTAATAATATACACAGAAATCAAAAAGTCAATCATGAAATGCAACCAGTCTTTACGAGCAGAAAGACCATTGACGAACTAGGACACAGGATTGAAGCCTCCACTGGGTTTTATTCTGAATGGTGAATTTCAAGTGATGGTTTGGAACTAAGCTCAGGATATTTAGGTATCTACGGCACTTGAAAAGTATAAATCCAATTTTGCCTTGCTGTGAAAAGAATTGTTGCAGATGATGTACATTTCAGCT
Organism: Montipora capricornis; assembly: GCF_036669925.1. NCBI lineage: Eukaryota > Metazoa > Cnidaria > Anthozoa > Scleractinia > Acroporidae > Montipora > Montipora capricornis. The sequence goes on from NC_090896.1 coordinate 50,118,638, forward strand.
AGGTTTTTGAAGAACAGTCCCCACTTCGGAACGAAAAAGCCCAATGAATTATTGCATTTGAAGCGAGTTTAACTCCCAGTTACTGGAATGTCATCCAGCTCCTAGCTAAGCAGAGTGTAGCTATTTTGCCAGCCATTGAATTGTTCAGGTTGTGTTTTGACTGGAGGATGGTCTTGTCACTCGTATAATTTTACAGATAAACATGAAGGTTTTTAAATAACAATTAATAATATTGGCCTCACAGATGCTTTCAGGTAGCTGAAGAAAGCATAATTGTATGTTTTTGTCCCGTGATGGGATGGGTTAGGCAGGGCCGTGCGACAGTCTTGCTGTGCTTTGTTAAGTTTTACAGAAACCAAACTGAGATCTCCTTTGAAAAAGGCAAAACTGATTTGGTATCAATTATTATTGGGATAGTGCTACAATGTGTTTACACCGATACAGAAAAACATGCCTACCTTAAGCAAGTTGAAGGAAAGAAATAAACTGTTTTGCCCTACTTGTTGTCTTGTTCTAATTTACTTGAATAAGGGAAGGCTTTTGACAATACAAGAAGTGGCCATTGTGTTCAGGGCAGGAAAGATTAAATGACACCTAGGAAAAAAGGGCTTTCAGATCTAACCTTGAAGAGGACTTGCCCAGAAAAAAAGGAACAGAAAGGAAAGGCAAGGCTAAGGCTACTTAAGTAAGTGCAATTTTTTAAGCCACACTCTAAATCAATCAAGTCAATCTTTTATTTAACTCACACAGAATATTTATATAAAGTTGTAATGGACCATAGATTATTGTTAAGGCAAGAAATTCAGAGCTGCAATGGGATTTTGCAAGTCTCAACTGGAGTAATGAGCTCTCATTCTGTTTATCATCATTGCTATGATTATTACGTTTCCGAGGCAGTCAGTAAATTGTTTGTGCAACTAACCAACTCAAGTAATAAAAAGCAAAACAATTCTGAACTGAAAAGGGGTTACCAAAGTGAATCTTGCAATGTGCTCCACTGTTCATCCTCTGAAATCAAACAGATAAGGAAGGTTGAAATGATTGCCAATAACAAATGGCTTAAATACTGCAGAGAAGCGAGCAGATCACTCCTCTTTTTCGTCTATAGTCCACACTTTTATACAGTTGACACAAAATAAAGTTCATTATTTATCAACAGGTGCAATGAAAAAACCAGCCAAATCGTGGAAAAATAAAAAATCACGACCTGCAAAATACTCAAAATGGTCAATGCAACATTCTAGAAAGTAAGGGTCCCTAGGCAAGTACCAAAACAACTTAACAGGTGACTGGGAGGAATCACACAAATCAACGAAAATGGTTTCGGGGGGAACCGGGCAGAATTCCACCGCATTCGACCGAGTTACCTTTGAAATCCACCGTTGTTTAGCTTGAAAGCGAAAATACCTCTCCGTGCCTGCGTTTTGTTCACACAAGAAACGGCGAAAAAGAATCCCGAGTTTGTTTTCGTTAAAGTTGTAGAGCAACCGTGACTTCAAGTGAAATAATTTTAAGTCAAAAATTTCGTGTTTCCAAGATGGCGGAAGACGGAGTGGTTCCCAGACTGTTATCTGAAAGAGGGTTGGTGCAACTCACGTGATCAAAATCCTAGCAACCGCCATATTGTTTAACAACAAAGTCGAAAGAATGGCGAATGCTGTGAATTTGGGCTACATGTATCAGTCGGGACAATAATTTATATCCGTTGAATTGCGGTTAAAATGGAAGGATTTTTGCATTCAGGTCAGCCGTCATTTCCTTTGTTCAAGTATCATAGAAAAAGTAGTTTTGTTTTCGTAAAACTGGGATGATTATCCGTTGCATTGTGAACAGGATATGTTTTCAATAAAATAAAATATTACGAACAAGTCATGTCTCGTTGAGCGAAAAATTGTCAATTACAATAACAATAGCTTTACATTTGAGCAATCTGAGAAGACGATTCGCTCGTCGCTCGCTGGAATGACAGTTGTTTGTTCGTTTGTTTGTTCACAGATAATGAGATCTACTGAGGATTAAATACCCATCCCTGTACTCGCCAGAGAATGACAGCACACAGAAAGTAACAATTCAACCGTTTAATTTTGAAAGTGTGATTGCTCAACACTTGACTAGCAAAATTTTGAGCTTGAATTTTTATCCAAAGACTGATGGAATGAAGAGTAATCTTTGGCAGAAATGCCAAACTAAGAATATTTTATGGAGGTTGCAGGTCATGGTTTCACCATAGCTGAAACAAGCCAAACCTTTACTAATGCTATGGCTTAGATCATGTTTCAGCGTAAAGTTAGGGTTTCTGGACAAGGTTTGTGTTGTTTCAGTTATGATCAAACAATGACCTGCAACCTGCACTTTACAAATTGCGATAATTATTGTGCAGGAGATACAGCTTTGAATAAAAACGTTGAAATGTCAGAATTACTTGCTTCAGGGTGTCAAGTGACAAATGACACTCAGAAAATAGCCACGACAGTCATCAAAAAATAGAAAGTTTTCCTTGAATTCTATACTCTACAAAGCCAACAGCAGGTCTGTTCCACAACCCAATGCGTTATTAAATAGCTAACAGGGAAGATGGCATTAATCCTTCCCAGAAACGAATGTTAAAACTTGTTACTAAGGAAACTTGTCCTTCACCTACCAAATAAACACTATTGTCTGTATTGTTCACCACTAAATTTTCTTCCGCGCGCCAGTTGAGAAACAGTCAAAACCCACTTAATGCAGATCAATCAAATATTTATTCATGTGTACAGGCTGTCACAAATGTCAATAATTTGCAGCGTACATTGGCCAAAGAATAGCATACAACTGTCAACTGTTTTTTTCAGCGGACGACTACTATCCATCCGGGTTTTTCCTCGGAAGGGCACTATGGGCTGATAGTGTCTCTCCGCGGACGAACACTACCGCGTCACGTGATCAATTTAAACCAATAAGAATTGGAGAAAATTTAGTGGTGAACTATAAAAAGACATAGATACAATTGTCTTTAGAGAAAACACTGAGAACGTTTCAGACGGTTGGGGTTTACAAAGGCTATAAATTCTATAAATTCTTTTTTTTTCTGAAAAATTGGCCAATTTTATGGAGAATATTTTTCTCAAATATTTAAAAATGTTCCCCTGCTAAAAAATAGGGAATAATAGGAATTTCTTGAAAAAATAGGAGAAAATAGGTTGCAGGCCAAAAAAAATGGGAAAAAGATCAACTTGCCATAGGACAATTGAAAGAAAATATGACTTTTAACTAGCTTAAAGTGCTGCTGTGATCCAAAATCACTTCCCATTTTTTCTTTAGAGTTTGAAAGTGTGATTGCTCAACACTTGCCTGGCAAAATGTTGAGCTTGGATTTTTCTCAAAAGGCTGTTTGACTTGAGTTTAAGTTTTGTATTTCAAGGTGCGCCATTTCTCATGTTCAAAACTGACCGATTGGACATCAGAGGGTTGGATCTAGGGAAAAGTGACATCACTGACTCTCACTAGCTCAAAAATTTCAGCGCATACACAAAGTATTATATATGCAAAACACAAGTTTCAAAGTCTGAAAGCCTGAAACTCCTGTGCTGCATATTAATTGAGCCGCGTACGCATGCATTGCATTCTGAAACTATCAACTCTTAGACATCATTTTCTCCTCCATCCAGCTCCCTCAAGATTTAAAAGTTAGTAATGGCGGCCCATTAAGTAGGAAAATTCCAGTTAAAATAAACAGGTTTCTTTTTCAAATAAAGGCTTAAAACTTGGGTCACTTTCTGTTTAGTTAACAGTTTTGAAATTCCAAGGAAAATGAAATTTGATTGTTTGGTCACAGTAGCTCTTTAAGAATAAACTGTTGAAATGTAAGAATTATTTGGTTTTAATGTCTTTGAGAAAGCAAACCCAAACCCTAACTCTTAGAGGAATGGCCATGGACGGCCTGGTGTATTGTCCTGAGGCTTGTGCACAGATGATAAGCATGTTCCTTTGCGTATTTGCGCATCACCGGTCGCACCTTGACAGGAATGAGTGAGTTGATGTCCTCAATCCACTGTTTTCCATCCAGGTGAAGACCATAGCTAGAACGTCCCTCGTGTTTGTACCACAACAGGGAGACCTGTTTCCTCGGCAAAAAGGCATGCACGCGTCCAATCAAAACACGGGGAGCCTTCAATGTGCTACCAGTCTCTACCAGGCCCACAAACTGCCCAGCATGAAGTTTTTCTTCTTTTTCTCTTCCTACTTCTACTTCTTCTTCTTCTTCTTCTTCTTCTTCTTCTTCTTCTTCTTCTTCTTCTTCTCCTCCTCCTCCTCCTCCTCCTCCTCCTCCTTCTTCTTCTTCTCCTCCTGCTTGTCCCATGACAGACTCGGCCTTTTGCTGTGCCAATGCGACAGCAGCGTTCTTTTTCTCCAGGGCGGTCCTACGGTCATATGTGGTCTGCGCCGTTTGTTGTGAATGGCGCAAGGCAGCCGCAAGACTATCCTTCATGTTATCATCACAGTGACTGCAGGCAAGCAGAAAGAAAGAAGATGTTAGTGTGTTGAAAGAAGTATCAATTTTCGGTTAGAAAGGTCTTGTCTTGGGGAAGATTTGAAATGATGATTTAAAAAAAAAAGAAATTGCCAGTGTGTAAAAAAAGTATGAGGAGCAAATGCAAAAATGAGCCTGAAATAAATAAAAGCATCGCAAGGATTCAGATTAACCCACCTTGAACTGTATGCCCAGGTTATAAAAGATGATCTTAAGACATTAATGCCAATGGGAGTTCCAGTGAGCTTGCAAAATATTCCTTGGATGTGTTTTGAGAAGCCAGTAGCGCTGAAAGGCTGTCCTCTTGCATTCTAGAAATAGAGAGAGAGAGCAAGAGAGAGAGAGAGAACATTTCTAGTTAGTACAGTGTCTTTTGTTCGTATATATGTGGGATGTTCAAAATAGTCAATAATGGGAACTCACCAGAAATAGATAAGAGCTGTGGGCTTGGGCCGTGTCAGGAGTGACGTGCTCCTGGTGGAATTCTTTGATGAATTGCTTGATAAACTTGCACAGTTCGGAGTTGACCTGGAGTGCAGAAATAGAGCAGTGTGAGAAATTTCAAAAGGAGGCCAGAATAATAATAATAATAATAATAATAATAATAATAATACTAATTATAATAACAAGCACAATAATAGCAATACTAATACTAATAGTAATAGTAAAAACATTCTTGCCACAATGATGAAGGCTTCTTGTGATCAATGTTAGAGACTGCAAGAATTTGAAAGAGCCGTCGAAGTCAGAGAGAGGCTCCGAGGCAGACGGCAAACTGTTGCAGTAGTAGGCCCTCCCCCCTCCTTGGCAGGCGCGCGTCGAACAGTGGTGTGGGATGCTTTGCTGAGCGGCGACAGGCAGTGGTTAGTCCAATGACTGCCCAGTTCAAGCAGTATAGTTACATGCTACTACTGACAATAGAACGATAATGATAAGGATAGTGTAAACGACGACAATACTCATCGTGATGATGAAGAGAAGAGGAAGAAAATTGAACTGGTAGCACACAAGTTGTCCTTTTAAATAAAGAGATGGGAAGGTAATCATAATGTGAAGGCTTCGGTAGTTGATTTCTAAGGAAAGATACTTAGGCAAGTTTTTGGATCCAATCAAGCAATATACAAGCAGCCTACTAGGTTGGGTGAGTGTTTGTCGCACGCATGATCATCATGGATGTTTGCCAAACAAGAATTGAACTGAAAAGGCCATTGGTCGCGTGGAATGAACTAGCAATAAACATTTCTTGAAGAATGGTTGGTGGTTTTAGCTAACTGCTTCGAGTTTTGTCGAAGGATGGTGAAAAGGCAAAATGTCAGGTACTGCAAGACATCCAAGAGGTTCCCACGGTCAAGTGTTTAGGTGTCGCTTAATTTTGACTCCAACTTGACTTGGAAGAATCGCCTCGATGGACTTGGCTCAAGATTATCGCAAATTTGTAGGCACGTTTTTCCCAATTAAGGTACTGCTTTAATGACTATGCCTTAATTGTACCCCTCCCTAGGTTATGGTATTCAAGTCCGGGCTAGCACGTACACAACCCACCTAGAGCGGGTATGAACTACTTTGCATGGCATGAACTATGTTCCAGGTGTGCCACACCGAATGGTATAATTGATATGCTGCGTGAGTTTCAATAACAATTGACTTGACTTGACTTGACTTGCACAAAAGTTCAGAGAGATTTCAATACGAATAATTTGTACCAAACATTCGGAATTCTCTGGCGTTAATTGTCTCTGCAACAGTAGTGGTCCAAATGCTAATCGTGTAATCTTTAACTTGACAGAACATTTGTCGGTGCTAAGCAACAACTACAGTAGGTGTTCGCGGCCTTCTGTAAGTGCCTAAATGTCGTCTCTGCAACGTGCGAAATACTGTGGAATGACCCATGTACATGATTATTAAAGGAGGAGTTTGACTCACCTCCAGCTTGACCTGGTCGTGGCCGGCGAATTTGGCCGTCTTGTAGAGCTGGATGTGGACGCTCACCGAACCGTCGCTCTCCAACAACGCCACGTTCCTGCCGCGAAAGTCCTTGGCTGAGAAGGGAGACTCCAGCCGGTCATGCTCAAGGAACTCCAAGGTCCTCATCTCGAGGCCACGCGAGGGGGGAATGTGACAGTACAGCGACACCAGCAACAGGTCGGCCGCTTCCCGGGCTCGCTGCTTCCTGCCCCTGGCCACCTCGAATCGCGTCCGCTGCACCCTGCAGGCTTCGAGCACCTCTTCCCTACCGAAGGGACAAATAATCATTACAATCAAAGAGCTGCAAAGGTTTTCTAGGGCAGCATACATTGACCCATGACAAATAGCTGATTCACTTACACACGCCTACATTTTCATAACCTTATGGTGATGACGATGATATGAGCAATACGATTATTATTGTTATTGTCCATCAAGGGACGCAACGTAAGCGAACAGAGAACTTGTTCTTTTCTCTTCTCTGTTTTGTTTTTGAGGGTTGGAGAGGGAATGGGGAGGGGTCCCTCTTGACTATTTTTATAAATTTCGTATTTTAATTGTCACTCATAAGGCTTCTTATAACTTAGGTTTAGAGGAAGTAAATTCATCAGCTGTTAGGGGCTGTAAGAGCCATAATCTTAGGAAATCTCGAAATATTTTAGTTAATAGGCCAAACACTGAGCTCGGTCGTAATTCCTTTGTACACCGGGCTGCGATTGCCTGGAATTCCCTGTCTGATAGTGTAAGATCTTTTTCTCATCCAACAGGCTTTAAAAATCGACTGAAGCAGTTAAAGCATACTGTTATGAATGTCACATTTGGAAAAGACAGCTCTTTAGTTTACAATAAACATTCAGATTTCTCTTGTTATTGATACATGTTTATGTTTGCGACAAATACACTACCATATGCACGTATTGTTAATTTTATTACAGTAGGTCCATATCAGCTGTCAGGTGTCGTCACTCTCACGATTTTTCACTCACCAGTCCAGCCAGCGATTCAGCGATTGTAGTTCCTCTCGCGTCTTGGGCTCGTCTCTGTGTCCCTGGTGCTCGAGTTCGGTCGAGGCCTTTCTCAGTTGCTTGATGATTTTCACTCCCCGGTATTTGGGCGCGTGGGCCCGGTAAATGTACTTCAGGGGGCACATGAGAGCGCCCAGGTGGTTGGCCATGGTGCTTCGGCTGAGCTCTCTCTCACCCTGAAGAGAAAGGAGGGGTTAAGGTTGTCGATCGGTTTAGGGTTCGGGTTAGGGTTAGGACAACTTGTGTGCTACCAGTTCAATTTTCTGCACCTGGAGTGCAGAAAATAGGGCAGTATGAGAAAATTCAAAAGGAGGCAATAATAATAATAATAATAATAATAATAATAATAATAATAATAACAATAATAATAACAACCACAATAATAGCAATCCTAATAGTAATAGTAATACTAAAACCATTCTTGCCACAATGATGAAGTTTTAGCCTTGTCATTGCCACGATTATCGTGGCCCTTGCACTTCTCAACTTAAAGGACACTGAATGAACGCATTCCATTTAAGACGATGTCCAAACGAATAATCTGTCCAGAAGATTGCAGTCGGGCCTAAATTATGCATATGTTTTTTTGTTCGTTTTTCGCTATCTTGCTGCGAAAACTTGAAAAAAAAAAAAAAAAAATCTATTAATTGAATAACAAATATAAAAATTTTGGTCACTCGTCACCAACGAAAGCGTGCAACAATTTGCCGAGGGTCGATGCAGCAATATTTTGGGACATGCAAGCAGATTGCCTCTTCACTCCACGCACGAATAAGTAACAATTTTTGGGTTTGGTTTTCACACGGTAGCGCTAATTATCGAGGCCAGAGTTTGCGTTATCTGCCGAGGCCGGAGGCTCAGGCCCATGACACAATCTCCAGGCCATGATTAATTATCCCTACCACGCTAAAACCCGAATCCAATGATTGTTTATTACGCATAATGCTGAGCTGAGCTCCCCCACGACAAAACTGATCAAACTGCTGGTTTAAGTGTATTAGGTGACGTCACTTCTGGTGCATGCATGCATAAAACTATTGTCTGTAGGTATGACGTCACTCCTACCCACCACACACACACACACAAGTGTGAAACTTGATTCTCGTAAAACAGTGCTCGATACATAGAAGTAGTAGAGCAAAGTATATGTGGAAGAAAAATACAAATAAACTTCCAAAGTTGAAGGATTAAAGAGTCTACTGCAGACTATCGCGCCCAAGCGTTTGTCAGACAGAACTTCATTCAACTAAGAAGAACATACCTTCTTATATACATATTAGATAAGAAGCTAATTAATTCACTAGTGTGATGATCTGATCTACGTGTGAAATAAAGATTCTATAGAGCTATTGTCGGCGGCTTGTGAAATTTGCCAAGTAAAAGTTATTCTTGTGGCGGCATTTAGAAATGAGTTCTGTTCTTTTGTTTAATAAAGGCGGCCAACAATGGCTCTATAGAATCTTTATCTCACACGTAGATCAGATCATCACACTAGTGAATTAATTGGCTACTTATCTCATTTGTATATAAGAAGGTATGTTCTTAGTTGAATAAAGTTCTGTCTGACGAGCACTTAGGCGCAAGACTCAGAGTCACAGAGAGTCGATGCGTCCTCTTTAAGCATTGAGCAATTAACGCCATATAAAACAATTAGGATAGTACGCGCACTTTCATTGGTCAATAGCTGTGTTTGGACGAGAGTACGGCATAAATTGCACGAATGTTGATAGGTTGTGCATTGTCAGACTTCTTCCATTGGTTGAATTATCTTTGAGAAATATTTCATAAATAACACAGGACTTTTTTCGCCTGGTTGCCATAGGCTCATCCGAAGTTGGGAGAATGGGAGACAATTATGCAAACCCGAGACCCACCCTGCGGCTATCGGGTTTGCATAACTCCCTCCCATTCTCCCAGCTCTCCCGAGTGCTCAGATGCATATGAGGTTATGGGAAACATGGCAAAAGAGGTCCTCTCTTGCTTAAACAAGTCATCTATTGTCTGTAGCTAGAGCAAGCAAGAATTCGCTGCGTGCTTAACAGCCAATGCAAATCGAGCTGCTGACACCAATGTATAATAATCTCACTCGAACAGTTCCTAGCATAATTTTCAGATAGATCAAGATGGCGGCCAATCACATGACCAGGCCCGAGCATGACGAAAAACCAAGGAAAACTACCAAAAATCACACTTACTCCCACTTCCTTCAACGAATCGCATTGGTCTTGAGCCAACTTGGACCGATCATCGAGCTTGTGTCAGAGTTAAGAAGCGAGATAAACAAAGCAAAACAGTCTGTCTACTTTTTTGTGACATTCAGAGCCGCTTTTGGAAGAGTGGCACCGGGAGCAAGTGGTCTTGCGGTCGGGTGTGGTTCGGCCATTCATTTAAAGGGGCGAAAATCGGAGCCAAGCGCGTGAAGGAAAAGCGATCGGGACGAGGCCGTCAGAACCACAAAACCCAGAAAAAGAGACACACAAGGGCACCCAGCGAGCCAATTAAAGGCCTTTGTCAGACAATTTCTAGGCTCCTTGTAATCTATAAAGACTATCTGAAGAGATGTTGTGATCACCTAGAAAAATGTTGATCTGTTCGCATATCTTAGCTCCAAATTGAAGTGTCCGAATATTGTAGGGAATGATACGTTCATCTTAAGAAATTGCTAGCTGAACGTTACTTCAGCTTCTAAGAACTTCCAACCCAACCATTTGCTCATCCGAAACTGCTAGCAAAAGATATCCCTTGCGACAACGAATCTTTTAGGTGATGTTTTAGTAAAGAAATCTGTAGCAAGTTGGCAACGTGCAACCGAAATGCTTAGTAGAACAGTTTGAACCTCCCGAACTCGCATATTTCACCGAAGATTATCGTTGGGCGCCCCTGAAAAAAAGCTAGAAAGACCATGGACTCACCCGCAAATGATCCAGGTATGGCTCAATGGCGGTGATGCTCTCCAGTACCTTGCGCGACAAATCGTGGCCATTCACATGCGCGAAACCCAGAAAACCTGTGAAGGGAAAGTAGTAGAAAACGACAGTTAGCTCTTGCTGTGCCGCGTGCGTTCTAGAGAGAAGGACGGTGCTCGCGCGCCGCCTTCCGTGATGGCTAGCTTAGCAAATGCGCAAAGATTGCGCGCGTAGCGAGAAATGAAACCCTGCCCAGGGAAACTGTAGAGGCGACTTACTCAAGATTCTCTCTTGGTTTCTGTCGAAGGTGCTCTTCGAAACCTTGGGGCCCGCTCTCTCCAGGGAATGCTCTCTTGTAAAGAAGGACCTGCATTTTCCCAACAGCTTGCGCAGGTCTGGCGGCAGTTGTTCCAGTTTTAGAGCGTACGACTTGCGCTTCGAAGCGCCCGCTGGGACCACCGGGCGATCAGCTTTCTCCGTAGGCTGACTGCCGCCCTTGACTTTTTCCTCTTCCTCCTCCGAAGCCGAAGAAGAAGAACCAGAACGGGAGGAATCGGAATATTCAGAACGCCAACTCGGTCCCTCACCTGCATCTTTCTCTGCCTTGGACAGGCGAGGAGCTTTTTTCACAGGCTGTGTGCCTTTTGCCTGCGAAGAAGAAGCAGAAGAAGAAGAAGAAGAAGAAGAAGAAGGAGAAGAAGAATAATCGCCACCAGAGGAACTCGGTTCCTCGCTGTTGCTTTTCTCCGAGCCACTCGCGGCCTCCACGAAATCTTGGGTTTCGCCCGACTCTTTGGCACTGCATGCCGCAACGAAGTCGCCTAGCAGCGGCGACGACAACTTACTCGAACTTAGCACAAAAGAGGTGCGCCCCTGTGAGTCGACCTCGCTTAGATTGTCTTCGCTAGAAGTGATATCGTACTCCACCACGGCGATATTTTTTCTCCCGGCCATGACAGAACGTGTGCGACTCTGATCTTCAGATGCGACAAATGAACCGGAAGCACGCCGCGCGCGGGCGATGAGATGACAAGGTCGTCATGGAAACTTGAGCAGCAATCAGTTCTTTCGTATCCCGGGGGAAAAGGCGCAATGAAGTTTTTTTTCTTCTGTAGGAAAGCGTGGATTTCATTCACCCATCTCGAGTCACCACCTTAGTTCGAATAGGTGTATGGCTTCTCTCGTTGATTAGCTGCAATGTCGCGATGTGAATTGGTGTCCATAACAGTTTTGTTTTGGGGGGAAATGAATATCTTTCATTGTGCTATTCAATCTGAGGTCCCCTTGGGACCACGATCGCTAAAGTGAAACGCATTTCTTTTGTTCGGAAGAAAAGCGTCGCCTTAATTAATTGACCGTTTTCGAGATTGATAATCCAAGTACAGTATTTGAGTCGTTTGTTTCGTTAATTACCCAACTTCATGTGAATTAGTGTCCATCACCATTTTATTCCTTTACTTATTTTATTATTATTATTATTATTATTTTCGTAATGATTATCTTTTTTTGTGCTATTAAATCTGAGATGCCGGTAACGCTTCATGGCACCAGGCAAAATCGCCAAAGTGAAACGAAGTGAAACGCACATTCTTTTCTTTCTCGGATAGCGTTATCCACTAGCTTTTGAACAACCGAGGCCAGATAGGTAAATTAATGTATCTTTTGGAGAGAGGTTTACTTCCCACTTTTTCTTCGATCAAGAGATGTTTTCTCTCTCTCTTACTAGTCAGATCCACTAATACAACACAAAAAAAATCCAAATTGTCTTTACATATTTCCTTGTCGAACTCAAATTCGACACTTCTCAATTCGGTTCCAAGGTCCAAAATTCTTCAACTCGTCAAGTCTGGACATACAAAAGAGCGAAAATTTTGGTTTGTTTAGTAAGACTGGGAAGATACCATCAGTTAGTTAATCACAATCTCTACAAGCGGAGCTACATATTTGTTCATAATTGTTTCTTTTCTCTTGTTTGTTCTGGTCCTGTCTTTCTTTTTTTCCCTTTTTGAATAAATGCAAAATAAGATATCTAGGTCAACGATGAAATGATTCATGAAATGGATCATATCTAGAACTGCGGATATAAAATCAAGTTAAGAAATTGCGTTCATAACTGCGAGGATCCCAGCTTAACTTGATTTCATATCCGCAGTTCTCACCCAACGTCAGTGGGTTCATAGCTCAAGTTGGTTTGAGCGTCGCAGCGGTGTCGCGAGGCCACGGGTTCCAATCCCGTTGAAGTCTTGGAATTTTTCCGATGTCCGTATGCAATTGCTAAATATCGCGTCCAAAAACTGCGAGCATCATAGCTTAACTTGACATATCTAGATGTTCGTTTCTTTAATACCATATTGGTATTATTTTACGACGGCTTTGTTCATAAGCCACTTGGCTTCCCTCGGCACTGAGCTAACAAGCCAAGCACAACTAAACCCGTCGATGATATTGCGCATATGTTCTGCGCAACTCGAAATACTCGGATTTCCTATGGGTGGTGCTTATTAATACAGCGATATTTTTTTGCGCCGTTCAAAACTAGGCGGAGAAAGCAGAACTTGACAAGTGCTCTTGGTATCCAAAAAGAAAACCACGCATTTGTTCGGAGATAAGAAAGCTTCAATTTGCAAAATAACGCCGTACATTGCTTTGTATTTGAAAGCTCTTTTTTTTTACAAATATTGTTGATTAATCAACTTCGAAAAAGGTGTGGTTACCCCCAATTTTCTTTCTGTTAAGATCTGCTTTTCCCGCATATTCAGTAAACCGCGCAAAAATACCTTTGAATTAGTACGCACCGTCCGTAAGATCACTATCACAAAAACCCAAAAGTTATGTGACTCTCTACTGCAACTTAGATATGTTATGAATGTCTTCAGACGAACGGGAACCACAAACTGTGCTCTATCCACGGAGTTATAGAAGGATGGGGGGGGGGTTTCCTCAGGTTTGTGATACTCTCAAGTGCACCAATCCCGCTTTGAGCTAGCTTTTTACTTGAACCATCCACACGGTTATCAAATGTTTAACTTAAATTTCTGTCAATTGTAACCACCAAGAGTGTTTCTGTTGTCACGCGTTATTTAGCACTTGGAGATTTAAGCTCTTGTCGTCACAGACTTCCTCTTGGATGTACTAATCACCACCAATAAACCCAAGCCTATATCAGCCTTTGTTCAGCCGTTTAAGCAGTCCTTAGCAGCAAGTGCTCTTGCGATCCGAAAAGAAAATTGGGCGCAACCATGTATTTTTCAGACAATTAAGCTTCAATTTGGAGATGGAAGGCCATGCATTGCTTAGCATTTTAACCACCTTTTTTTTTTTTCAACGGTGGTTGATCAATTATCTCTGAAAAATGCGTGGTTGCCCTCAATTTTCTATTTGGAGTTCCATAACACTTGTTAAGATCTGCTCAGTTTTCCCGCATAGTCATAAACCGCACCAAAATGGCTGACTGAAACCAATTGGTGCCTCCACAACCGGGCTGATTATTTGGAAAGAAGCCCTTTCTATAGTGGAGCACAGTTGTGGAATCCGGGTTAACTCTTCAGCTACGCCCAGCTACTTGCTTAAACGACGTTAAGACAAAAAATTGAGACGCCAGAGTCTTTTTTTTTCAGATGCTTTTATAGCGTAATTTAAACACGGAACCCGAAGACTACACCTTTTCATTGTTTTAAAATTTATTCTTTCGTAACTGTAGTTAGGTTGTTAGTTGATAGTTCAGATCTAATTTAGCTGAGTGGAAATAGCGTGTATAAAGAAGTTGTCTTATCTGTGAGAGAGAAGCCTTTCCTAACGGTTAATAAGGGACGTGTTCTCTTTGCGGACCGAAGATTTCTCCAAACATATGATACCACTCCAGGACTCTGTGAACGGGATCTAGTCGAAGTTATGCGTAGCAATTTTGAGTTTGGAGGTACATATAAGGGAAGACTGATATTCTCGCACGCTTGCAGTTAAATTCCATATTTATTGTAACTGCGCAATGCAATTCAGCAACTACAAGCCACCATTGTCGGCGAGGAAAGTAACGATGGAAATTTTCTTTTGAGCTCTTGCCGCGCACCGTGTGATGGACGTGTCAAGTATGCGGCTTCACGGCCTAAAAGTAAAGCGCGCATATTTGCATTCGTCCCAGTCTGGCAAATAGGAGAGGATTTTGGATGGAAAGGTTTCTCCACGATCTACGAATGGCCCGCACGCACGCAAACCTTTTTCCTTGCCCTGTACTAGCAATTCGGAGCAGAAAAACGTGCTCCTCTTCGGCGTAGACAAAACGCTCTTCCCCGACACCACGTTTGTCTTCCGGTTATTTGCGGCAATTAACCTGTCAATCATCTCTCCATTGTTCCTATGAACAATTTCGCGATGGGAACAAAAGGCGCCTAATTCAATTAAAGGCAGCAGACGTAAACATTGAGCCGCACCGGAAGTCAGTTAGCCAAAATGGAGAAGCCAAGAGAAGAGTTTTTCAGTCTTTAAACGCCTTTTTTCTGTAGACGAACAAATAAAACGATGAAACGGAAAACAAGAGTGTTGTTCGCGACTTGCCATTGCGGTCCATAACCATTAGAAGCGCTGTAAATTGAGGCGCCCGCTTGCTAAGCGCGAGACGATTAAAATTACCCTCGCATGGTTAAAAGAAATTAGCCGGCTGTTTTTTGACCCAACATGAATTTCTGCCAAAAGACGAACCGCACCTAAAAAGCACCGACGCCGCCAATTTAACCTCTCACTCGTAAAAGGTGATCCATTCTCACACCGACCGTGATACTGTTAGTTTCAATTAGGCCATGCCGTCCCACAAAAGAGGAAAGGGAAGAGGAGGGAGCAAACCATCTAAGCGTCGCCGAATAGAAAGCGAATTTCTGGACACCGAGGCCAGGTACACATTTTTAAACTCATGGTTGACTTATTTATAACGTCGCTTGCCTGAGAAAAATGCGCGCAGAGATCAGGAGGACCATTTGATCTCAAAATTTCACCCGTACTATTCGGCCTTTTGCAGGGAAGAAACATCTCCAGGGGAACCCTCACAGCCACAAGGAACATCAGATGATCCAGAAGAGGATGGGAGCGGAGACGAGTATGCATTCATTGACTTGTTGTTTGAGTTTGCCACTCACAATTTAAGAGCAACCTATTGATTAATTAACCCTTTCACTCCCAATATCTAAGAGTGAATTCTCCTCACCGGCTGCCATACAATGCTCTTATTGCCAGTGTCGAGAATTTGCCAATGTGTTTAAGCAAAAACCCTCAAGTGATAAATTGAAATTTTTCCAACTCTTCTGTACTTGTCAATGCAAGGAGAAAGAAAAAAAAAACATATACATGTCAATTGCTTTTTGGGAGTGAACGCGTTTAATTAAGTGCCGTGATCAGAAAACGTGGAGGGAATGCATATTTTTTAATCACAGCCTTATTCTGTAATTTACATAAACAGTGCATTGCTTCCTCCATAATTATGAGGAACACAGTCATGTAGATTTGCATCATTTAAGAATGGCTGTACTTTGTGTTGGAGAAAATAGCCTTGAGCATGCAGAGGGGCCTATGTTTCAAACATTTCTCTTCAATTGGTTGAAACAAGGAATAAAATCTTTGATCGGAATCCAAACTGCTTCATGCTGAGAAGTCAAGCAAGCCCTTTCAAGAACTTGACTGTTTCTCCAACAAAGTACTTTAAACATAAGATTAATCAAAGGCAATCATTATTTAAGTTTGTCTGAGAGGCTGATTTTTCATAGACTAGTGTGTCTGATTACCCCAACCAACCTTTAAATTCCTGCTTAGATGACGGCTTGATGTTATCTCAGTGTAGAAGTCAATTATTATAGGTATCAGCTGCAGTGGTCTTGACTGAAGGCTAATTGCACTTGCAATCACAGTTGAGTTGACTGCAGTTTAAGAGCAAGCTATTGATTAATTAACCCTTTCACTCCCAATATCTAAGAGTGAATTCTCCTCGCCGGCTGCTATACAATGCTCTTATTGCCAGTGTTGAGAATTTGCCAATGTGTTTAAGCAAAAACCCTCAAGTGATAAATTGAAATTTTCTCAACTCCTGTGTACTTGTCAATGCAAGGAGAAAGGAAAAAAAGCATATACATGTCAATTGCTTTTTTGGAGTGAATGGGTTTAATTAAGTGCCGTGATCAGAAAACGTGGAGGGAATATATGTTTTTTAATCACAGCTTCATTCTTTAATTTACATAAACAGTGCATTGATTGCTCCATACGACCAACACAGTCATGTAGATTTGCATCACTTAAGAATGGCTGTACTTTGTGTTGGAGAAAATAGCCTTGAGCATGCAGAGGGGCCTATGTTTCAAACATTTTTCTTCAATTGGTTGAAACAAGGAATAAAATCTTTGATCGGAATCCAAACTGCTTCATGCTGAGAAGTCAAGCAAGCCCTTTCAAGAACTTGACTGTTTCTTCAACAAAGTACTTTAAACATAAGATTAATCAAAGGCAATCATTATTTAAATTGTCTGAGAGCCTGATTTTTCATAGACTAGTGTGTCTGATTACCCCAAACAACCTTTAAATTCCTGCTTAGATGACGGCTTGATGTTATCTCAGTGTAGAAGTCAATTATTATAGATATCAGCTGCAGTGGTCTTGACTGAAGGCTAATTGCACTTGCAATCACAGTTGAGTTGACTGCAGTTTAAGAGCAAGCTATTGATTAATTAACCCTTTCACTCCCAATATCTAAGAGTGAATTCTCCTCGCCGGCTGCTATACAATGCTCTTATTGCCAGTGTTGAGAATTTGCCAATGTGTTTAAGCAAAAACCCTCAAGTGATAAATTGAAATTTTCTCAACTCCTGTGTACTTGTCAATGCAAGGAGAAAGGAAAAAAGCATATACATGTCAATTGCTTTTTTGGAGTGAATGGGTTTAATTAAGTGCCGTGATCAGAAAACGTGGAGGGAATATATGTTTTTTAATCACAGCTTCATTCTTTAATTTACATAAACAGTGCATTGATTGCTCCATACGACCAACACAGTCATGTAGATTTGCATCACTTAAGAATGGCTGTACTTTGTGTTGGAGAAAATAGCCTTGAGCATGCAGAGGGGCCTATGTTTCAAACATTTTTCTTCAATTGGTTGAAACAAGGAATAAAATCTTTGATCGGAATCCAAATTGCTTCATGCTGAGAAGTCAAGCAAGCCCTTTCAAGAACTTGACTGTTTCTCCAACAAAGTACTTTAAACATAAGATTAATCAAAGGCAATCATTATTTAAGTTTGTCTGAGAGCCTAATTTTTCATAGACTGGGTTAGGGTTAGGGTTAGGAAGGAATGACCTTTATGGAGACAAGATTATCTGCAATATTATCAAGGAATAAAATCTTGGAATCCAAACTGCTTCATGCTGAGAAGTCAAGCAGGTCCTTTCAAGAACTTGACTGTTTCTCCAACAAATTAATTTAAACATAAGATCAAAGGCAAATCATTCCTGGATTACGTTTAAACCCTTAGGTTAGATACTAGTCACCCTTTTATTTAACTTTAAGCAATCAGCACTCACTGACAGAGGCAGATAATATTGTCTCCATAAAGGTCATTCATTGATGATACATCACAAAGAAGCCACGACACTGTCGGGGAGCATCTCGCCGCAGACAGCGTCATGCGACAGGCAGAAGATTCCATTGCTGCCAGCTCTGCAGGCGATGTGCTATCAAGCATAGCATCAAGACTGCGTAGCAGACGCGGAGAGGCGCAGGTTCATCCCGAAGAGCCATACTTTCCACTAGGGCTAGCAATCTCACATTTGTCACCCATGGAGTTCAATTTTGATCTCTTCCTCTACGACACATTAAAACTGCCTCACGGCCTCTTCCAAGATGACAGCAATGCAGAGAATTTTGAAACACTGGAAGAGTGTCAGGAATACTGTCAGCGTTTTATCCAGGAGGCTGAGAGGAGGAGGACGAGGATACAGGCACCAGAAGGAGATAGAAGCCACGAAGCTAGGCGAAGTTTGTCCAAGACCGCCATGTTCAACAATATTGGAACACCCCTGACTGACATAATGACCACAGGAAATGTAGCGTTTGATGCCCACCTGGCCGATTTAAAACTCGACATGTTTGGAAACGTCATGTTCATTAGGGCACCTTCTTGGAGCGATCTTGCCGTCCAATTCACCCACGGTTACCCAAGGCGACTGATAACTGCTTCACATGCAGGGATTTTACCTGGTAATCTGACAGTGGCTGCCAAAATATCGAATCAGGCCATCAGAAGTCTTTCTACTGGTAAGAAGACGGAAATGTGTTCATTAATTAAATTAATAAAATCTTTTCAAATGGTGTGCCAATGGCAATTAAAACAATTTGTTTTTGATTCTTTATTGAACTCTACTTTCTCAAAGACTGTTCGAGGAACTAAGTATCATGCAATATTAGGCAACTTTAACCATGACCATCTCAAATTTGAAAATCACCAACAAACTGAGGATTTCTGAAATTACTGTGTCAGTTCATTGTTTTCAGCATCAGATCTTGCAACCTCTTAATAATTACACAACACTCTGAAACACTAATTTGATAACATTTTTTTCAACTCATTGGAGTGTTTCACAATCATTGGTAACATAATTCGTGATATGACAGATCATTTGCCTACGTTTCGTACCTGTGATAAATGATGATTGTCAACTCTCCCCCAATTCTGTGAAAGAGAAAATAGAAGATATAATCCACAGGACTCAATAAGTGAATTTTAGGCTACTGATGATGACAAACTGTCACTTCTCACCAAATCAAGATCCCTCACTTACATTTTGCTCTTTCTATGAAGAGATTTCTGCTATTATTGACAAACATATCCCTGTTAAACAACATTGTAAGGGGAAAAACCCTGGTTTACTCCTGCTTTGAGAAAATCTACGCATGTCAAGAATAAATCATACAAGAAATTTTCAGAGTGTCAGGAGACTGGAGAAATATTGCAACAACTACTATCTTGATAATTATGTAGGCAGGGATAGTTTAAACAAATAGTTAATTTTAAATCATTGTAAGGCAAATTTAGCTCAATGATTAATACCTCACCAACTTTTGCAGGGGACATCGCAGGATTCATATCACGCAGTATGGTAAAGGGACTTGGACTCACGACCGCAGAACTTATGTTGGCAAGGACTAGTGCGATCAAATACGCAGGGAAACACGACAAGCCAGCACGCTTATTGGAACTCATGGTTAGGTACGGCATGGATTTCTTAACAGTAACACCTTTGAGTCAAGACAGAATCAAGGCCCTTCGCACCACCAGTCACAATTACTGGAATGAAGTTCTTTCGACTGAACAACCCTACATAGACACCCCAGGGGAAGAGTCTTCGAGCGATTCAGACGACTCCTCACAGCTAAAAATCAGTTGGGATCCCAGAGCAGAGTGTCAAGGCTTACCTCAGCCCACCAGCAGCAGAAGAGATACTGCAGTGCAGAGGCAAGTCCAATGCTTGGTGGGCCGTTTCATTACCACCAGAACCACTGTGGAAAGCCGAGTTGTGGGTGCAACGACTACCATAAGCAAAGATCAACGCCCGAGTGGCACGTCTGGCATGGTGCGCAGAAGGAAACAGGGCACGCCACGTCGGACAGCAAGGTTGACCGCTTCAGCCGCTTCAGAAGGTGAAGCAGGACCCAGTCACACTGTGCCAGAGGAAACATTGCCAGACGAGCCCACTGCACCTGCCCCACCAGACCCAAGAGAGCTTCTACTCCGAGTGGAAGGTATTGAGCAGAGGAGGGTACCTAAAAAGGACAGCCTTCAACGCCTTGCACAATTCCTACGAGAAAACCGGCCTTGTCCACACCCACTTGAGGTAAGTTTCTTAGAAAAAGAAAACAAGCAAAGATTGCAATTTTCTGGAAAGCAGTGTGCAATGTTTTAGTGCAGTACTCTTGAGGTTTTTGTCAAAGTAGAAATTAACTGTACTTGGTTATTTTCAAAAACAAAAAAACTTAAATTGAAGACATTGGTCTGCAATAGCCTGGAATTCCCTGCCTCGACCAGTTAAGGGCGTAAAGGATCATCAAAGATTTAACAACAAACTTTGTTCCTTTCTACATTATTATTGACAACACTTCTTTATTATTGTTTATAATAAGATGAGGCTAATTTGTAATATTTTTGTAAGAATTGATTTATTATTATCTGTATTGAAATTTATGCTAGGGCTTCTATATTGTCTAATTTGTAAATAATTTAAAGTTACACTCATCCCAGGTGCACACCAGCTTTATGCTGCCAGTAACTGACCTGTGTTATCAACCAAAATGTATGTAGTTATATGTATTCACCAGAAGCTTCAAAGTAGTAGTTATTATTGTTTGGTTAAATCTAGATATTATCACTTCAAAGAGATCTCTTTAAGCCTCAGAAAGCGCACTTGCTTCTGTTGCTGTAGAGCAACGTAATCTGGTTGTTATTAAGTATAAATAAGTGACATACACAAGGAAACTGTTTGTTGTATTATTCACTGAAGTGACACCAACTTGGAAAAAGACTTCTTTCATTTTACTCCCCAGTCTTGCAATTGAGCTAGTGCCTATTGCGGTGTACTGACTTGATAATAACAAGAAATATTTCCATGTGCAAGAGGCACAATTCTATCGGTTGGATGACTGACAAAAATGAAATTGATTCCTTGCAGACTCAACAAGAGACAGAAGAAGCAACATCTGCCGAGCAAGGACAGGAACAGCCGATTAACATACGTCTGCGGAACACAGTAGTCTGTGCTGGCCTGAGCAAAGTGTGGGAAAAATCCAAGGCAGATTGTACGTGCCTTGCCGAGCCGATGGGCAGTGGGTCACAAGGCGACGTGGCTGATGAACGGTGTCCCTATTGTATCAGCGACATGGAAGGTAGTGAAATATATGCCGTCAGTTCACGGTGTGAAAATCCAGATTGCAATCCCTGCATTATGATGAATCAATTGGACAAGACGCTTTTGGCAGGACTCGGCACCAAGCGAAATGAACGCCTTTCTGCATTTTTCCAGCTCGCCCCTTGTCTGGCAAAACTTTTCAATTCTGGTGAACTTCCAGAGGATCGAAGGAAACCTCTGGTTGAAGCATTTGGTGACCTTCTCAGCTGTTCCCTGACTAAAGTGCGATACCTGTCAAACATTGGCTTCTTAATCATGCTTTGTCCCCGCCTGAAACAGCTACAACTCGAAAGAGGTTGGGCGATTGTTTACAATAATCTTTCTAAGATTGCCTCTGCGATTGGATATCATGGAAACCACAATAGTCAACTTGCAGCACTGGTCTTCATACGGGAATTTTGCATTCCAGACAGAGAGAACCTCTGGAGATCGTATCTTCAGTCTGAAGAACTGGTAGAAGAGAACAGAATTCTAACTGAAGTCTTTGCAGGTTGTTTTGAGCACTCGCAAGAGGACAACCAGTCTTCTTAACTGGTACGAGCTTTTAGTTCTGAACTTTTAACTCAAGAGACTGATTTTTTTTCTCAAAGACTCCTTTATTAGTCTTCATGCCACATAGATTTCTCCTTGAAAAGCAATCATATTTTTCCATCCCTCACGGGTAATCGGATGATTGCTCTGCTAGATTTCACGGGTGCATTGAGAGATGCATGCAGGCAAAGGTGAAAATGACACATTGAGAACAATATTCTTAAATGCATTTTGTTACAGAATCCTTTTTGCAGGCCATGTATGTTTTGCATAGGCAGTTTTATTCTGATAAAAATCAATTTTGTTGAACATTTTAAACAAAACAAGAAGTGAACATGAGTAGCAAGTATATATTCGCAGAAATCAAAAAGTCAATCATGATTTGCAACCAATCTTTACGAGTAGAAAGACCATTGACAAACTAGGACACAGGATTGAAGCCTGCACTGGTTAGTTAACCAACAGTGTTGTGTACGAATTTACATGAGATTTGTGCAATACAAGTTATATCAGCTACAGAAAGATACGTCCGCAAGTAACACGAAAGCAAACTTCATTCGCACAAAAGTCTCTTTGATTTCTCTGTACTTTCATTGCAATGCATCAATTCCCATGTTTCAATTTATGAATACCATTTCACACTTAAATTTCTGCATGTATATACTTGCCATTCAAGTTAATTTATGACAATGGCGTGAAGTCATCCGAAGGTCAAGTCACCTTTCTGGTTTACCTGCAGTTATATTCTGAATGGTGAATTTGAAGTGATGGTTTGCAACTAAGCTCAGGATATTTAGGTACACAATTCTAACTGAAGTCATTGCAGCTTGCTTTGAGCACTCTCAAAAGGACAACCAGTTTTCTTAACTGGTACGAGCTTTTAGTACTGAACTTTTAACTCAAGAGACTGATTTTTTTTCCTCTCGCACTCCATTATTAGTCTTCATGCCACATAGATTTCTCCTTGAAAAGCAATCATATTTTTCCATCCCTCACGGGTAATCGGATGACTGCTCCGCTAGATTTCACGGGTGCATTGAGAGATGCATGCAGGCAAAGGTGAAAATGACACATTGAGAACAATATTCTTAAATGCATTTTGATACAGAATCCTTTTTGCAGGCCATCTATGTTTTGCATAGGCAGTTTTATTCTGATAAGAATCAATTTTGTTGAACATTTTAAACAAAACAAGAAATGAACATGAGTAGCAATTAATAATATACACAGAAATCAAAAAGTCAATCATGAAATGCAACCAGTCTTTACGAGCAGAAAGACCATTGACGAACTAGGACACAGGATTGAAGCCTCCACTGGGTTTTATTCTGAATGGTGAATTTCAAGTGATGGTTTGGAACTAAGCTCAGGATATTTAGGTATCTACGGCACTTGAAAAGTATAAATCCAATTTTGCCTTGCTGTGAAATGAATTGTTGCAGATGATGTACATTTCAGCTAGGTTTTTGAAGAACAGTCCCCACTTCGGAACGAAAAAGCCCAATGAATTATTGCATTTGAAGCGAGTTTAACTCCCAGTTACTGGAATGTCATCCAGCTCCTAGCTAAGCAGAGTGTAGCTATTTTGCCAGCCATTGAATTGTTCAGGTTGTGTTTTGACTGGAGGATGGTCTTGTCACTCGTATAATTTTACAGATAAACATGAAGGTTTTTAAATAACAATTAATAATATTGGCCTCACAGATGCTTTCAGGTAGCTGAAGAAAGCATAATTGTATGTTTTTGTCCCGTGATGGGATGGGTTAGGCAGGGCCGTGCGACAGTCTTGCTGTGCTTTGTTAAGTTTTACAGAAACCAAACTGAGATCTCCTTTGAAAAAGGCAAAACTGATTTGGTATCAATTATTATTGGGATAGTGCTACAATGTGTTTACACCGATACAGAAAAACATGCCTACCTTAAGCAAGTTGAAGGAAAGAAATAAACTGTTTTGCCCTACTTGTTGTCTTGTTCTAATTTACTTGAATAAGGGAAGGCTTTTGACAATACAAGAAGTGGCCATTGTGTTCAGGGCAGGAAAGATTAAATGACACCTAGGAAAAAAGGGCTTTCAGATCTAACCTTGAAGAGGACTTGCCCAGAAAAAAAGGAACAGAAAGGAAAGGCAAGGCTAAGGCTACTTAAGTAAGTGCAATTTTTTAAGCCACACTCTAAATCAATCAAGTCAATCTTTTATTTAACTCACACAGAATATTTATGTAAAGTTGTAATGGACCATAGATTATTGTTAAGGCAAGAAATTCAGAGCTGCAATGGGATTTTGCAAGTCTCAACTGGAGTAATGAGCTCTCATTCTGTTTATCATCATTGCTATGATTATTACGTTTCCGAGGCAGTCAGTAAATTGTTTGTGCAACTAACCAACTCAAGTAATAACAAGCAAAACAATGCTGAACTGAAAAGGGGTTACCAAAGTGAATCTTGCAATGTGCTCCACTGTTCATCCTCTGAAATCAAACAGATAACGAAGGTTGAAATGATTGCCAACAACAAATGGCTTAAATAGTGCAGAGAAGCGAGCAGATCACTCCTCTTTTTCGTCTATAGTCCAAACTTTTATACAGTTGACACAAAATAAAGTTCATTATTTATCAACAGGTGCAATGAAAAAACCAGCCAAATCGTGGAAAAATAAAAAATCACGACCTGCAAAATACTCAAAATGGTCAATGCAACATTCTAGAAAGTAAGGGTCCCTAGGCAAGTACCAAAACAACTTAACAGGTGACTGGGAGGAATCACACAAATCAACGAAAATGGTTTCGGGGGGAACCGGGTAGAATCCCACCGCATTCGACCGAGTTACCTTTGAAATCCACCCTTGTTTAGCTTGAAAGCGAAAATACCTCTCCGTGCCTGCGTTTTGTTCACACAAGAAACGGCGAAAAAGAATCCCGAGTTTGTTTTCGTTAAAGTTTTAGACCAACCTTAACTTCAAGTGAAATAATTTTAAGTCAAAAATTTCGTGTTTCCAAGATGGCGGAAGACGGAGTGGTTCCCAGACTGTTATCTGAAAGAGGGTTGGTGCAACTCACGTGATCAAAATCCTAGCAACCGCCATATTGTTTAACAACAAAGTCGAAAGAATGGCGAATGCTGTGAATTTGGGCTACATGTATCAGTCGGGACAATAATTTATATCCGTTGAATTGCGGTTAAAATGGAAGGATTTTTGCATTCAGGTCAGCCGTCATTTCCTTTGTTCAAGTATCATAGAAAAAGTAGTTTTGTTTTCGTAAAACTAGGATGATTATCCGTTGCATTGTGAACAGGATATGTTTTCAATAACACATGAGGCACGATTTACGGACACCATTACAGTGTAAGGTTTACTTGTCAGGCCTTACAACAATACAAGCGAGCAGAGTGGAGAACTGGAACCTAATGAAAACCAAACCCGTGTCTTAAATGTGTTTTGACATGATCTGGCCCTAGTTGTTCAAACGATGGATGGCGCTATCCACCGGATAAATCACTATCGAGTGGATAACTATTGGCGATACCAATTGCACTATTTATCCGGTGGATAGCGTTATCCACCTTTTGAACAACCGAGGTCTTATCTGTATCACTGAAACGGGGTTGATTTTAGGCCAAGGGCAACAAAGGTCAACAACACTCACTCACTCACGAAACATTCACATTACCTCAGTCATATTTTTTTTCTGGCCCCGAATTATAGCGGGAATACGAAATAGCGGATAGCAAATTTCTGAGAAAACAAGGGCAAATCGAAAGTGAATGGGTTTAAGTTGGAAATAACGGGGCCCGAGTGTAATACGAAATTCGTGAGGAAAGCGCAAGAAACAATTACCCGTTTGCATGACAAAATTTGTTTCGCTTACCAAATTTTCAATTTGTGTACGCACTTGAACACATCAGATTATAATATTCCATAACCAGAGAGTTCCAATCAACTTAATTTAAGACGGATAGACTCTTTCAAAAG
>NC_090896.1:50149473-50169473 GCF_036669925.1 Montipora capricornis
TTCTGAAATTTGTTTGCCCATATGCACGTGATATGATGCCACTTCACGTGATCTGAAATGGAACGACAAAGAATTTGGCTATGTAAGGGCAATCAAAATCATTTGTTGAATGTTTACTATTTTCGTTTAATGGTTGTACTGTATAGATATTCTGCATGGCCCTGATCTGGGTATTTGCTTTGCTGCAAGGTTGACTGTAGTAACTGGTGGTATCGGCCAGCTTTTTTGTCTGCATGGCCCTAATTCAGGTTACATTTCCAACACCAGTTTACCAGGCCTTTCAACACTGGCATTCTTTTTTTAGCAGTAGAGCTACAAACTTCTGTACCAGTGAGTGTACCCTTTATTAGTGGTGACGCTCTTTCCATGCCATGAATTTTACTTGCAGCATTGCAAGTGAGCCACGTCTGTAGTGGCAGAGAACAAGATCACAAAATAAATTGTTGAGTCCAAGGCAAGCCAAGCCCTTTTTTCAAACATACCTTAGCCTTCGTAGGTGACGCATGTTTTCAGTAAAATTATGTGTTAAAAATATGTAATGTTTCGCCACGTTCTTATCAACATAGATTGACTAGGTAGGAACTTCATACTTCTTTAACGAGAAGGTGGTTATACCAAATAACTATAGACGTAATTTAGTTTCGCGAAATTGCCAAATGATTCCTTTGAAATTTGTATTTAAGGCATAAGTCGATGACTAATTTCACACAAATAAAGATTTGCCTCACGATAAAACTGTATCGCCCTTAATGGTCAAACCATCAGTCAAACACATGACAAATGTTTACGTTCCATTTTCCTAATCCCCGGAAGAATACAGCTAGTCTACTTTAAAACCGTATCTCCAGCTTGGTGCGATAATTGCACGCTCATCCCACCTGAATCGTGACAATTTGTAGAGGGGTCCCTATTTGGTCCATAATAAGCCGTTTCAGGTTCGAAGTATGAGGAGAGAATCTGCAAGTTTCTGGACGTTTCAAAAGGATAGAAGGTATTTAAAATTAATTTACCTAAAATTAGTCCAAAATTATTTTTAAACCCAACTTGTTTCCTCCAGCCCAGCAAAGCCCAACCCCTTTCCAAGCTCATCCCCTCCCAAACTTAAAAAACTAAATCAAGCAAGAAATGTATCAACAATAAACCAAACAAAAAACCTAAAAACAAATATAAATGAAAAATCATAAAAAATGACGTTACAAGCAATAGAAGCAGTGACAGGAGAAAGAGGTAAGGAATTTATACAGTTTGGTAATCAGGAATTCTACGGCCATAAGGCGCTTGACCCAGGTGGCACGTGGTTCGACAAGTTCTGTTATCAGTTGACCAAGCCAAGTGTTACCGAGTTGTCTCAACGTGAAATTTTATTGTCTGCGGGGACAAATCTGGCGCCGTAGTCCTTGCGAACAGCAAATATAAAGGGTGCGTTTCTTTGGGAAAATCCGAACACGGATGATCAATCACGCTGCATCAAAGGAACCGTTGAATTCACTCTGGGAAAGGATTCTTCGGTTCCTTTGATGCACCGTAATCCAAGTGATCTTCGATCAATGATCCCTTTTCGTATTTTCCCAAAGAAACGCACCCAAAATGTTTTTCTTTTGATAACGTTGTCAATGGCCTTATCACGGTTTTGGAAGCCATCTTTACGGGTAGGCAAACATTTCTAAAATTACTGTGTTTCTATGTGTTTCTAATAAGTTGAAAAAACCCTGAATGTAGAAAAATTTGTGAATGGTAAACTTCAGTTGCTAAGCAAAGGATTTTACTGACAAAATTGGAGGACCCTACCAGCAATTTGCCCAGTGAACTTTGAATTTTCTCTTACATTTGTCATTGTGATTTGTCTGTAATCTTTTCCAACAGACGCTTGTCTGACTAAGTGTACATTTTCAAGCAATTGTAGGTCAAAATTTTAAATTCTGCTGGGCAAATTCTAGTGCAGATAGGATCCTCAAATTATGCTAGTAAAATCTTTTGGTTAGTAACTAAAGTTTACCGTTCACAAATTTTTGTACATTCAGGGTTTTCTCAAGTTATTTTATCACAGATTCATATAGAAAAAGTGTTATGTCGGACACTTTTGCCTGCCTATTAAGATTGCTTCCAAAACCGTGATAAGGCCTACATGGTGAAGGTTACAGATCTATTCGCTCTCATTTCACTCTTGACATGACGGCAGAACACATACATAAAATTTGAAAATAAAGTCAAAATTTAAATAACATGCAAAACAACACCAACACGTTAACATGTTAAACGGCTGTATTTTCTATTTTAAATAAAAAGCTGGCGAATATACATTTGCAGAAAGCAGATTGTGAATTTTGCAACCAGGCACATGTCGCGCACTATCCCTATGTTATCTCTACTACATCAGTGCATTAAACGTGGCAAGAAATACTCATCTTTGTCTTTACAGTCGTTTTCAAGGTTCTTTTGTGGGCGGTTCCTTTGCGTATCTTTTTGCACCGACTGGATATATATTTTCCGGAGATCAGTGCACGTTCTATTTCAAGGATCGCCTACTCAGAGCAACATGTCTGCGTACGGAATTGTAATGGAAAATGGTTGCTACGGTGTGAAAAAAGGATCTCAGTTCCAACCGCTTTCAAACTGTACCTTTCGCCTCTTAACGCCAGTGTTGGCAGGACGCATGACTGGTTACCTTGCTAGAGCAGTTCACAAAGATGGAAATGCGAAGTAAGTTTCCTTTGTCAGAGCACGATCTAATAGCAAAAGGAGCGAAACTTTTACTCACAGTTACAACCAAAAAACACCGCTCTACAGTGCAACTAGTGCTTTTAATTTACACATTACCTAATGATAGCATTTTCTCAATTGCTTGTTATGTTTTTGGCGTAAATATGGTCGTTATTACGCTGACGGCATGGCTTGAATTTTTCACGTGAATTTTCTCAGTTCTGAAAACATCCGTTTTCAGCTTTTTTCGGGCTTAAATGCAGAAAATCCTGCCACGCGAACTTAGGGGTGTGAAGCAGTGGGCGCTTTCCATTCCACCAAAAAATTCTGTGTGAAAAAAGATAAGTCGCACTTGTGCACGCTTGGAATTTTCAGATGACTCCGAAGTTTGAATCACAAATTTAGGGCCCCTTTGCACGAGCCCGGGTTGCTTTTTACCCCGGGTTGAATCACTGCGGCAGGTAACCCTTTTGCGGTCAAATGTTTCTAAGCGTTTACATAAAAACAGTAGTCAAGCCGAGTCAACCCCCCCTCGCCGGGTAACCCTTCTCAAGACTCGGGTTGACCCGGCTGGAAGGGTTGAAATTTCTTCAATTTCTTCATGTAAACACTGGCCTATCTGACCCGGGATCGTTTGAACGTCACTCTTTTTACGGTTCAGCGTGAGCAAAATGGCGTAGGCGAATGGGCATGAAGAGCGTGTGGAAATTGTTTTGACAATTATGTCCAAACGTTTGTAAGCCCTGGCTTATTATGGAGCGTTATTAGTGACAACATTCACTATTAGTATTATGAAGTAGTTATGGGGTTATGAGGTAGTTTGGTATTGAAGTAATTTCGGCATTATGCAGTAGTTATCGGGTTATGAAGTAGTTTTGGCATTATGGAGTAGTTTTGGAATTATGATGTAGTTTTGGCATTATGATGGTACAAGGATTCTCTGCGAGTGTGCAATTCGGGTGCGAAGGGGATTATGGGGTAACAAGGAAGGTCAAAATGGCGGCTTTGGAAGTCATAACTGCAGAGTTGTCAAAGCTAACTAATGATATTTCCTCTGCTGAACTTAGCCATGGTGAGGTAGACGTTTACATCTATAAATGGGACCTGTTGTGGAAAAGCATTTTCCAACTTCACTATGATTCTAATGTTGACAGTAACAGTTTCAATGGTACTTTAATTTTGTCTTCACTCAATGAAGCTATTCCCTGTTTAAAGGAATGCAATCGCCTTCTAGATTCCGCTTATCAATGCCCCGTCGAACACACTGGAAACGTAGGACGACCACGGCTTTCAGTAACAATAGACCAGCTTGAGTATTTCATCGATTACGACTTCAGTGCAACAGATAGAGCACACATGTTAAATATCTCAGTACGAACCATTCAACGCCGTTTGCACGACATTGATCTTTCAATCAGAGCATCTTACTCCCCAGTTAATGATTCAGAACTTGATAATGTGGTAACGTAACGGAAATCATTAAAGAGTTTCCCAACATTGGATATCGTAGAATGAATGGGGAACTCGGAAGGAGAAAAATTAAGGTCACTCAACACAGAGTTCGAGATGCAATGCATCGCGTTAATCCTAGCGGTGTGGCCATGAGATGGATGAATTCGTTCCTACAATGTAACCGAGCCTTAAGCTCTATGGCACATGGATGGCCACCACAAGCTGTTAAGGTAACTTAACAAATCAAACGTGGTTCAGCGTTGCCTGTAATTTTATCGACAACGGCAAATTAGCGCTGTATCTGTCCAATTTGGATGTAAACGTCTACCTCACCATGGCTAAGTTCAGCATAGGAAATATCATTGGTTAGCTTAGCTTTGACAACTCTGCAGTTATGTCTTCCAAAGCCGCCATTTTGACTTTCCTTGTTATCCCATAATCCCCTTCGCACCCGAATTGCACACTCGCAGAGAAACCTGGTACCATCATAATGCCAAAACTACATCATAATTCCATAACTACTTCATAATGCCAAAACTACTTCATAATTCCAAGACTACTTCATAATGCCAAAACTACTTCATAACCCCATAACTACTTCATAATGCCAAAACTACTTAATAACCCCAGAACCACTTCATAGTCCCATAACTACTTCATAATGCCAAAATTACTTCAATATTAAACTACCTCATAACCCCATAACTACTTCATAATACTAATAGTCAATTTTGTCACTAATGACGCTCCATAGCTTGTAAGCTCTGTTAAAATCGAAGTACACGGTGGGCGGCTTGGAGCTGTCGCTGTTGGAGCATGATGATGAGCATTCAAAACCCATGCAGCTGGGCACAAGCAACTAACGTTGGTAAAATGGCTGATAACTTTAACCCAAATTGATGATTCTGATGATTACATGGTTCGTCCGCCATTTTCCTCACTCGCAAGTAGTTACCAGCCCTTTCAACCGAATGGAAAAGTCAGCCGAGCTCGACCCAACCATTACCCATCCCAGGCTCGTGTACACTGACCAGGGATCGTGTAATGAGGCCTTATATAGAAGCAACCAGAACTCTGATACATGTACATCGACATCGACATCGTCAGTTTTTATAAAACAAAGAAGTACATCACGGTGGGAATATTTTTTATCGTAACTCGACGTTTTCTTGACGAATTATGTGAAGGACACACAAGTGTAAAGTATTGATCCATTTCGAAATGCACGCGTCGCCTTTGCTTGGTATGTCCAACTCGCTTTGGTCGCGGCCAAAAGAACTAGCGCTAAATAGAACATTTCGAATTTACATAATTTCCGAAATAGGGGACAACCTCCTGGGGTATACCCAAATTTTAAAACAACTTTTCATAAAAATTTCTGTTATATTTGTTTTTTATCTCTGAATTTACGTAATTCTCCTTTGAATGGTTCGCTTTTCGGAAATTCAACAATTTCCGGACATTCTGTTTCTCAAGGAATTTCCGTACCGTTTGTCTCCGTTGCGAAAATTGCGGATTTTTTGGTTGAATGGAAAGAGCCCACTGACTACCGCATAGCCACCAATCAAGATACTTGGACTCTTAGTGCGTACCGTGCCACATCCATCGCCAGCAACTACGATGCGATAAACATAGCATTAATACATGTTTCTTTCTCGTTCTAAAAGCGCGTCACTCGGCACTGAGTGTGTTTTATTTCCACAACATCACATTTCAGTGACTTGGAGAAAAAATCGATGCAATCGCGAACTGGACGGACGCAGAGAGTCTAAAGGGTTGAATGCGATGGGCGCGTTTCCTCCTGTGTCAATTTCAGTTTATTGGCTCACTCCAGGCTTTCCTGGGCTTGACGGGGTTGAGGAGAAGGGTATATGCGGTGCATCATAGTGTTGGATTAGTTGCTGTGGTCATTATGCATTTGTTTCTTTATTTGTGTGTTTGTTTTTCAAAGGGAATTCTTCTATCCTAAAGGCAACATGCCAAGGACTAAAGTGGAGCACTTTGTCTCAATTCTTAACTATAATTTGAACAATGAAATCGATTTCTTCAAGAGATTTACACTCCAGATGACCAGCACCCAAAAGGATGCACTTCTGACAGAGGTGGAGAATTCCGTGGAAATTCCTGGAAGCAATTCCAAAGGCTGTTTCTGTGATAAGAAATCTGGGTACTGAAACATGACCTTTTCATAGATGCTTGGGGCCATTTAGTTACTCCGCATGACCATGGCCTGTGCTGGATAGGAAACCTAGTCAACGACACCGGTGATAATGTTGCAAACGAAGATAGAGCTGCAGTTGTACACCTTCCCCTAACAACTTATTACTTTGACCTTGCGTGTCATTTCCTGCGAGGGGATATGTTAAGTGCTGTGTCAAAAGATGACCACCTTAAGCATTGTTTGGATGAGGTACTTCGCGACTGTGGAATAGATGAAGAAAGTTTAGATGATGAGACTGAGGCAAATGGCAACTTCCTACCAACTTTTTTTACAGCTGCCATGAGCTTAATTATTGCTCATTATGACAAGGTGAGTACTAAAAACAAATGCATGACATATCTTATGTTCTTATCGCCAAACTTCCTTTCATATAGGTGATTACTAGAGGTAAACGGGCTCGACTGCTGTCCTCCTACTGTCATTGTAGGAGGTTTCCTTCGTATTCGGCTTGTTATCTCTTGAAGGCATTGTTACAATCTGTGGTTTTGTAATCCAATTGTCAACGAAGACCATTAGAGAAAGTAGAATTTTCATTTCAGTTAATCCTAGAAAGAATTGTTGCAATAGGTCTTGTTGAAATTGACCCATGTTTCCTTATCTTGACAGTGGCAGATGCTAGCTGGATCATGTCCACTGCCCGCCGCTCTGGGACAGCCAGATAGTGGGAAATCCACTGCATGTAAGCTGGCCCTAGCAGCTACTGGAGGATGGAGAAATAATTTCTTTGCCTCTGTGTCTGAAAAGGTTTGGCCATATGCAATTAAGAACAGAATACTTCTTGCTGTTAACTTACATCAGTAGCCATTTTTTGACAGTACTCCTTAACTCTGTTATGTGAAAAGGTTGTGTTTACTTACTGAAATACGTTTTTGTTGAGCCATCCATTAGTTAGTTCATATTTGATCCAGTTGTTGATCTGCGAAAAAAATTCAAACTGTGCTTGCTAAGATGCTACATATATTGTTTACAGGTAGTTGGAAAAGTTGCCAGTCAGACAACCATGGGTTTTGTGGTCGATGATCCTTCAAAGCCAAAAGATGTAGGGGAAGCAGCCAAAATATTTTTCAACGATGGCACTAACATCAACTGCCACGGTGATTGGAGCCCAAAATGTTGTCCTCTGTTTTCCATCAACAACCATGTTATTGACTGGCTCTCCAAACCAGATAGGGAAAGGTATAACATTGCATGTGGAGAAATAGACTTGGAAAATTATTTTTCTTACCCTCCATTGATCAATGTATGTCGCGTAATGCAACCACGTCGCGCTTTTGTAAAACGTTGTTTCTGGGATACCTGTAGCTATAAAATCAGCTATGTATGGAACACTGAGATATATGTATCAAAAGTTGTATGTATCAGCTGTACTAAAGTTCTTTCAAAAGGACAGCATCCCAACTCACCCTAACCCCCCACCCCCCCCCCCTCCTCCCCCTAGCTAATTACTATCCCTTACCAACGTGTTGTTGTTTTCCGTTAGGTTGCTGTCTAGAATAATATTTGTACCATTTGAAAACATCCAGCGGTGCATTACACAAGAGCAGTCAGCCCTATGGCAACAAATCTTTGATCACTTACTCAGCAAAGTGTCCTGAGTTGTCGGAAAGGTTATTGCTATGGGACAATGGTTGTCATCAAATGAGGGAAGGGATACCTTTAACGAATGTCTCGGGATAGTGGTGCGTGGGTTTGGTGAAGAAGGAAAGGGTACGCGTTTCGCCAAAATGTGGGCTTGTGGACTTATGGCCGCGATAAAGGTAGTCATTCCCGTTTGTCTATATAGTCTAGTCAGACTAGCCTCTTTAAAAAGGAAAAGAAAAGCCTGATACTCAGGTTAAGTCAGACAGAATTGTAAAAGAGGCCTCTAGACCGATCCGAACCCCTAGCTTGCCTAGCGATAATTTACATTTGAAGATCAGTCCCGGTTGTTCAAAGAGTGGATAATGCTATCCACCCCATAAATCACTATCCAGCCAATAGCGTAGTTTCTTTTTCCAACACTTATCTACTGGATAGCTATTTTTCCGATGGATATTAAACGTTACTTATCCACCCTTTGTAAAACCAGAGCCAGTGCGTTTGGTATACCCTCATGTTGTGTTCTGATGAAGAACACTTTGCTCTCCCTCAGTGCGTAGGCGTGTGAACGGCTGCAGGTTTTTGACTGATAACAAAGTTATGAATAGTCATAGTTTATGCACGTATTAATAGTTCATGCATCACATTTGCTTTCGGGTAGTGCATTTACTCTGTTACGTATGGTTTCTTTGACAGATGCAGGAGTTAACATCGGCTGTTTCGGAAGACGAGTCAATTTTTTTATGCATGTAATTGCCCCTCATGTCCTGAAACACCAGAAACCCGCTCTGCACATGAAGTTCCCTAATCTGAGCTCACCTACCGGCCAGCTACCCTCGAAAGGAAAGGAGGATTTTGTCAATAGGCTTAAGTGTAAACTTGAGTTTGTTGTAAAGGAAGCTCCCAAAGAACAGGTGTGGAATACGTTTTAAGGACGCTACATTTCTAGCGTAATTTTAAGTGATTTCGTATGAGGAGTCCTCTTCAATCAGAAACAAAACGAAAGTGAAGGTAAGTAAAACAGCAGATGACATAACAGTTGAAAGAAACGTAAAAAAAAATCAAAACAAATCGTTTCTCGTTACAAAATCGGCGTCCTAAAGAGCAAATGCACGTACATTAGAATGTAAAGGCACCCAGTGCTCGGTGAATCAAAGCACTTTTTCTACTTTGCAGAATCTTCAGTTTCTACGAACTGACTGTACGACATCTAAATTGTCTGGAGATGGCAGTCAACAAGGGGTGCTTGCCATTAGAGCCGAACCCTTTCAAGAAAGGTGTTTAGATAATGACATTACTCCCATTAGCCACAAGACTTAAGGACATCTGTGCAAGCGTATGGACTGGGTAAGTTGTCGGAATTGTAAGAACAAAGGTTACGGTAATAAGTAATTTGATGGTTGCATGAAAAAGTACTGTACTAGACCAATTTCGATATATTAAAATTCAGCTTAAAACAATAGACATCAGTACGAGGCTCTGAGGATTAAACCGCACAAATTCTGTATAGTTATTCTCCAGAGCCTCGTACCCAGGTCTATTGTTTTAAGCTGAATTTTAATATATCGAAATACAGTAGTAGTAGGTCTATAGTAGGTCTATTCTATCCACACGAAATGCAAACTCTGTGAGTACGGTGGGGGTGGGAGGGGGGTGGTGTCATTTGCAGTTTGTGTAATGATTAGAACCGTGGCACTTATGGTGTTCACTTTATTCCAAATCAGGTTTAAGGACAACTGAACAACGGTTTTTGTCCCCATCATCGAATAGAAAGCGCTTGAAGAGTTGCGTGATGGTAAAGAGGTCTCTCTTTGATACGTCAACTTTAGACCAGCTGGACAGAGGTAAAGAAAACTAATTAACGTTTTAGTAATTCGGAAAGTGAACATATACAGTTTCATATATTTCAACTACGGAGAAGGATTTCTATCAATGATAGAACGTAGCCGTAATGTACTCAACTTAAGCAGTTGAGAAATGAAAGCCTGAAAATTTCCAGGCTTTCCGGCTTTCCTTAACTGCTTAAGTCGAGTACAGTACGGCGATGATCTATCATTGATAGAAATTAGTAATTCTAATGGATACATCTTTATGTCCTTGTACTCCTTCCACATTAGGCCAAATTATTACCTTTAAACAAGACGTGGCCGAAACATTTGCAGCATTAATTGTTAATGGCTCATGGTTAGCATATGATGAATCTAGAACTTCTCTGTAGAAAAGTCTTCACTAAATCGTTATTATTATTATTATTATTATTATTATTATTATTATTATTATCATTATTATTTTCAAGCTGTACTGTATCGCACGGGGGCAAATTACATTTCATTGCCATTTAAATAACCTTTAGCAAATATGTATTTGTCTCGGAGACAACCTCAAAAGTTTTTTTCTTTGTACTTTAACTTTAGCAACAGGAAGTAAAGAAGAGGACAAGATGGAAGATACCATTTCTCAAGAAGTGAACTTGTCAGCAGAGGCCACTGGTATATTTGAAAAAAAATTTCTTTTGGAAATATTTCCGATGTTATTGTGTTTCAAAGTAGTCAAGTTTTACAAATACGGCTGGACTTTATAGAAAAGGGCGGGAAAAAAAGGCGGGAAATCGTGACGTCATTGAACGATACGACACTCACAAAGGTGACATACGGAAAATACGCCACTCGGGTCCCGGATGAAATGGCGTATGTAATCTACGAGTGGTTTAGTTCCTAGTAAAACACTCTCCTCCATATAATGAAAAGTGATAAAGAAAATACTAATCATACGTGACTCGAAGGTCCCTGCGACACATAATAATGCAACCCAATGTTAACTGTTCTTTTGGTCCATGCGTGACACGCACGTTTACATAGCTTTGTACTAATTTGCCATTGTCAGTACCATTTGTAAGGTCATGATAACAGCGTACGGAAGATCTATGTTTTCCACACTGTCAGATCTGGAAGAAATGAGAAGACAAAAACAAGAACTTGAAAAATCATTGGAGGCGATAAAAGCAGATTATCAAGCAGAGGTGGAAAGGTTAGAGCTGGAAAACCGACAATTAAAGGCCAGAGCATTAAAAGAGAAAGAGGAAAGAGAGAAGTACCAAGAATTGGTCAAAAAGAGGGAAAGCGAGATAAATGAATTGGAGGAGGCACTAAAAGTGACAAAGGGTGAGTTCGATTAAAGAGAGGATGCAATCAATAACTATAAACAAGGCAATAGACAAAGTGCAAGGGAGAAAGAGGAGTAAACTGATTAGTGTATCCAACCACACACTGACGGATACTGACACATGAAATAAGTGATCCACATACAGGAAGTTTCTTATTTGGCCTTTAAAAGATGGATGTGAGCTCAAGGGCCTTGATGCTTCGGTGTGTATCATTGGTTGGTTTTTCTTTAAGTGTTTGTATAATGATCCCCCTTTCTTCGCATACTTCGTACTGAGGGCTTCTCTTCTTTTCGCATGGAGCAATAAAAACACAAAGGCCCAAAGTGAAAATTTACAAAAGTTAGACGATTATAATGTCCTTTACTTTTATTCCCAGTATTTCTTTAACGGGCTGGAATATACCAGTTAAATGTACCAATAATAAGCAAGAACTTCGCCCGGCGATGTAAGCGTTGCTTCCAATCTGAGCGGAGAACTGAGGTTGCTTGGCATTAACATTGCATAGCTGGATGCGGGGAAATGTGTACCTTACAATTTGATGTAATTTATGCGTTAAGTTTTAATATTTCATATTTGTTATTTGCAACCTTGTTACAGAACAAAGTTCAACATCACACGCTGCGGTTGCTGCTTCTATTAAAGGTAAAACTCAAAAAGTTGACCATTCATCAATTTCTTTATCCATCAAAGTATTCAACTACCTTA
The DNA here is from genome assembly GCF_036669925.1 of Montipora capricornis. Lineage (NCBI taxonomy): Eukaryota > Metazoa > Cnidaria > Anthozoa > Scleractinia > Acroporidae > Montipora > Montipora capricornis. The sequence goes on from NC_090896.1 coordinate 50,161,293, forward strand.
TATTCATCCATCCAATTCATCTCGTCCGTTGAGGATGGGTGGACAGATGGATGAGTGGTGCGTGCGAGGTTAGGTAGACTAAATTTTTATTGATAGATGGATTAGAGAGTTTTTTTTGAACAGTGAAAATAATTAACACATGGCTCTTATAATTCCTTTAGTTGCTAGTGAAATGATGAACATCACAGTAATTCCTGCTGAGTTTGGAAACCAGGAACTGGTGGTGTCAAGAAGGGACAAGAACAAATGTCCTCTCTGCAGACGAACGCAGGATGGTGATTGGCAGCAGTGCACCATTAAGCAATGTGGTCAGTGGGTGCACTGCAGGTGTGAGGCAAAGTTGGACACCTCTTACCGATGTCCTCACTGCCGGAAGCAAGATACTGGGGAAGCTCAGTAAATTAGAGATAAAATAATAAAGAGTAACACGTTGATCTTACCGTGTGTGTCCTGGTTTTATTCTTTTCTATTTGGTGAAAGCAAAAAAAGATAGTAGTTCAAAAATATTGACAAACCCTTATCAAAACCCTTATCAAATTAAATAAATATGCAGGGCAGGCAAATAACAGCACAATCAAATGAAATGTGTCAAAGGTATCAAAAGTAATTGGGTGTCTTAAATATGTTGCTGGATGGTAGCTAGCCATGCGCTTTATGAAACCGCCGTCACTAGGTGTCTGACTAATTTGTTTCGGAAATCTTCGGTGATCTTCGAATTCAACTGTCTTCAAACCGCTTGGAATACTACTTGGGGTAATTCGAACACCTTGGATTTCTGATGGCAGCCGTTCAAGGTCTTTGAATTCCTTTCGGCCGTACGAATAATACTTACTACGGAATTCTACGATGTAATTTCCACTAGGAATACAATTTTCTGCGCTGGTGTTAAATAAACGAAAATAAACATCAGAAATGTACTCGCGATAATTACTACATAAAAGAGCGAAAAAAGCAAAATTCACGTCTCACCAACAAGGTTGTAAGGCTGTAGGGTTGTAAGGCTGTTAGGGGCGTAAGGCTGTAAGGTTGCAAGACTGTACGGTTGTAGGGTTGTAATGCTGTAAGGCTGTAGGGTTGTAAGGCTGTAAGGTTGTAAGACTGTAATGATGAAGGGCTGTATGCGTGTAGGGTTGTAAGGCTGTAATGCTGTAAGGTTGTAAGGCTGTACGGCTGTAATGATGTAGGGTTGTATGCTTGTAGCGTTGTAAGGCTGTAATGCTGTAAGGTTGTAAGGCTGTAGGGTTGTAAGGCTGTAAGGCTGTAACGCTGTAAGGTTGTGGGGTTGTAAGGTTGTAAGACTGTAAGGCTGTAAGGTTGTAAGGCTGTAAGGCTGTAAGGTTGTAGGGCTGTAAGGTTGTAAGGTTGTAAGGCTGTAAGGCTGTAAGGCTGTAAGGCTGTAACGCTGTAAGGTTGTGGGGTTGTAAGGTTGTAAGACTGTAAGGCTGTAGGGTTGTAAGGCTGTAATGCTGTAAGGTTGTAAGGCTGTACGGCTGTAATGATGTAGGGTTGTATGCTTGTAGCGTTGTAAGGCTGTAATGCTGTAAGGTTGTAAGGCTGTAGGGTTGTAAGGCTGTAAGGCTGTAACGCTGTAAGGTTGTGGGGTTGTAAGGTTGTAAGACTTTAAGGCTGTAAGGTTGTAAGGCTGTAAGGCTGTAACGCTGTAAGGTTGTGGGGTTGTAAGGTTGTAAGACTTTAAGGCTGTAAGGTTGTAAGGCTGTAAGGCTGTAAGGTTGTAGGGCTGTAAGGTTGTAAGGTTGTAAGGCTGTAAGGCTGTAAGGCTGTAAGGTTGTAGGGTTGTAATGCTGTAAGGCTGCTGGGTTGTAAGGCTGTAGGATGGTAAGGCTGTAAGGCTGTAATGCTGTAAGGTTGTGGGGTTGTAAGGTTGTAAGGCTGTAAGGCTGTAAGGTTGTAGGGCTGTAAGGTTGTAAGGCTGTAAGGCTGTAATGCTGTAAGGTTGTGGGGTTGTAAGGTTGTAAGGCTGTAAGGCTGTAAGGTTGTAAGGCTGTAAGGTTGTAGGGCTGTAAGGTTGTAAGGCTGTAAGGCTGTAAGGCTGTAAGGTTGTAAGGCTGTAAGGCTGTAAGGTTGTAGGGCTGTAAGGTTGTAAGGTTGTAAGGCTGTAAGGCTGTAAGGCTGTAAGGCTGTAAGGTTGTAGGGTTGTAATGCTGTGAGGCTGCTGGGTTGTAAGGCTGTAGGGTTGTAAGACTGTAATGATGAAGGGCTGTATGCGTGTAGGGTTGTAAGGCTGTAATGCTGTAAGGTTGTAAGGCTGTACGGCTGTAATGATGTAGGGTTGTATGCTTGTAGCGTTGTAAGGCTGTAATGCTGTAAGGTTGTAAGGCTGTAGGGTTGTAAGGCTGTAAGGCTGTAACGCTGTAAGGTTGTGGGGTTGTAAGGTTGTAAGACTTTAAGGCTGTAAGGTTGTAAGGCTGTAAGGATGTAAGTATTTAGGGCTGTAAGGTTGTAAGGTTGTAAGGCTGGACGTCTGTAAGGCTGTAAGGTTGTATGGTTGTAATGCTGTAAGGCTGCTGGGTTGTAAGGCTGTAGGATGGTAAGGCTGTAAGGCTGTAATGCTGTAAGGTTGTGGGGTTGTAAGGTTGTAAGGCTGTAAGGCTGTAAGGTTGTAGGGCTGTAAGGTTGTAAGGCTGTAAGGCTGTAATGCTGTAAGGTTGTGGGGTTGTAAGGTTGTAAGGCTGTAAGGCTGTAAGGTTGTAAGGCTGTAAGGCTGTAAGGTTGTAGGGCTGTAAGGTTGTAAGGTTGTAAGGCTGTAAGGCTGTAAGGCTGTAAGGTTGTAAGGCTGTAAGGCTGTAAGGTTGTAGGGCTGTAAGGTTGTAAGGTTGTAAGGCTGTAAGGCTGTAAGGCTGTAAGGCTGTAAGGTTGTAGGGTTGTAATGCTGTGAGGCTGCTGGGTTGTAAGGCTGTAGGGTTGTAAGGCTGTAAGGCTGTAATGCTGTAAGGTTGTGGGGTTGTAAGGTTGTAAGGCTGTAATGCTGTAAGGTTGTAAGGCTGTAAGGCTGTAAGGATGTAAGGCTGTAAGGATTTAAGGTTGTAAGTCTGTAAGGCTGTAAGGCTGTAATGCTGTAAGGTTGTGGGGTTGTAAGGTTGTAAGGCTGTAATGCTGTAAGGTTGTAAGGCTGTAAGGCTGTAGGGTTGTATGCTTGTAGGGTTGTAAGGCTGTAATGCTGTAAGGTTGTAAGGCTGTAAGGCTGTAAGGTTGTAGGGTTGTAATGCTGTAAGGCTGTAGGGTTGTAAGGCTGTAAGGTTGTAAGACTGTAATGATGAAGGGCTGTATGCATGGAGGGTTGTACTGCTGTAATGCTGCAAGGTTGTAAGGCTGTACGGCTGTAATGATGTAGGGTTGTATGCTTGTAGCGTTGTAAGGCTGTAATGTTGTAAGGCTGTAATGCTGTAAGGTTGTAAGGCTGTAAGGCTGAAACGCTGTAAGGTTGTGGGGGTGTAAGGTTGTAGGGTTGTAATACTGTAGGGTTGTAAGGTTGTAAGGCTGTAAGGCTGTAAGGTTGTAGGGTTGTAATGCTGTGAGGCTGCTGGGTTGTAAGGCTGTAAGGCTGTAATGCTGTAAGGTTGTGGGGTTGTAAGGCTGTTAGGGTTGGCGGGCTCTAAGGTCCCTCGGTGAAGCCTGAAAGGCAAAAAAAGCTTAATAGGTTAGCTAAAAATATTGTCTTTTCGTTGCCATGGTAACGGCTAACAATACCAAATTCGTTACAAGTCAAAGTGTTTCATATAGCCTGTAAGGTCGTCAGACCTTACAGATAGCCCTTACGCTTAAAACCTCTCCGTAAATCGTGCCTGGTATATTCAATAAAATAAAATATTACGAACAAGTCATGTCTCGTTGAGCGAAAAATTGTCAATTGCAATAACAATAGCTTTACATTTGAGCAATCTGAGAAGACGATTCGCTCGTCGCTCGCTGGAATGACAGTTGTTTGTTCGTTTGTTTGTTCACAGATAATGAGATCTACTGAGGATTAAATACCCATCCCTGTACTCGCCAGAGAATGACAGCACACAGAAAGTAACAATTCAACCGTTTAATTTTGAAAGTGTGATTGCTCAACACTTGACTAGCAAAATTTTGAGCTTGAATTTTTATCCAAAGACTGATGGAATGAAGAGTAATCTTTGGCAGAAATGCCAAACTAAGAATATTTTATGGAGGTTGCAGGTCATGGTTTCACCATAGCTGAAACAAGCCAAACCTTTACTAATGCTATGGCTTAGATCATGTTTCAGCGTAAAGTTAGGGTTTCTGGACAAGGTTTGTGTTGTTTCAGTTATGATCAAACAATGACCTGCAACCTGCACTTTACAAATTGCGATAATTATTGTGCAGGAGATACAGCTTTGAATAAAAACGTTGAAATGTCAGAATTACTTGCTTCAGGGTGTCAAGTGACAAATGACACTCAGAAAATAGCCACGACAGTCATCAAAAAATAGAAAGTTTTCCTTGAATTCTATACTCTACAAAGCCAACAGCAGGTCTGTTCCACAACCCAATGCGTTATTAAATAGCTAACAGGGAAGATGGCATTAATCCTTCCCAGAAACGAATGTTAAAACTTGTTACTAAGGAAACTTGTCCTTCACCTACCAAATAAACACTATTGTCTGTATTGTTCACCACTAAATTTTCTTCCGCGCGCCAGTTGAGAAACAGTCAAAACCCACTTAATGCAGATCAATCAAATATTTATTCATGTGTACAGGCTGTCACAAATGTCAATAATTTGCAGCGTACATTGGCCAAAGAATAGCATACAACTGTCAACTGTTTTTTCAGCGGACGACTACTATCCATCCGGGTTTTTTCCTCGGAAGGGCACTATGGGCTGATAGTGTCTCTCCGCGGACGAACACTATCGCGTCACGTGATCAATTTAAACCAATAAGAATCGGAGAAAATGTAGTGGTGAACTATAAAAAGACATAGATACAATTATCTTTAGAGAAAACACTGAGAACGTTTCAGACGGTTAGGGTTTACAAAGGCTATAAATTCTATAAATTCTTTTTTTTTTCTGAAAAATTGGCCAATTTTATGGAGAATATTTTTCTCAAATATTTAAAAATGTTCCCCTGCTAAAAAATAGGGAATAATAGGAATTTCTTGAAAAAATAGGAGAAAATAGGTTGCAGGCCAAAAAAAATGGGAAAAAGATCAACTTGCCATAGGACAATTGAAAGAAAATATGACTTTTAACTAGCTTAAAGTGCTGCTGTGATCCAAAATCACTTCCCATTTTTTCTTTAGAGTTTGAAAGTGTGATTGCTCAACACTTGCCTGGCAAAATGTTGAGCTTGGATTTTTCTCAAAAGGCTGTTTGACTTGAGTTTAAGTTTTGTATTTCAAGTTGCGCCATTCTCATGTTCAAAACTGACCGATTGGACATCAGAGGGTTGGATCTAGGGAAAAGTGACATCACTGACTCTCACTAGCTCAAAATTTCAGCGCATACACAAAACACAAGTTTCAAAGTCTGAAAGCCTGAAACTCCTGTGCTGCATATTAATTGAGCCGCGTACGCATGCATTGCATTCTGAAACTATCAAGTCTTAGACATCATTTTCTCCTCGATCCAGCTCCCTCAAGATTTAAAAGTTAGTAATGGCGGCCCATTAAGTAGGAAAATTCCAGTTAAAATAAACAGGTTTCTTTTTCAAATAAAGGCTTAAAACTTGGGTCACTTTCTGTTTAGTTAGCTGTTTTGAAATTCCAAGGAAAATGAAATTTGATTTTTTGGTCACAGTAGCTCTTTAAGAATAAACTGTTGAAATGTAAGAATTATTAGGTTTTAATGTCTTTGAAAAAGCAAACCCAAACCCTAACTCTTAGAGGAATGGCCATGGACGGCCTTGTGTATTGTCCTGAGGCTTGTGCACAGATGATAAGCATGTTCCTCTGCGTATTTGCGCACCACCGGTCGCACATTGACAGGAATGAGTGAGTTGATGTCCTCAATCCACTGTTTTCCATCCAGATGAAGACCATAGCTAGAACGTCCCTCGTGTTTGTACCACAACAGGGAGACCTGTTTCCTCGGCAAAAAGGCATGCACGCGTCCAATCAAAACACGGGGAGCCTTCAATGTGCTACCAGTCTCTACCAGGCCCACAAACTGTCCCGCACGAAGTTTTTCTTCTTTTTCTCTTCCTACTTCTAGTTCTTCTTCTTCTTCTTCTTCTTCTTCTTCTTCTTCTTCTTCTTCTTCTTCTTCATCTTCTTCTTCTTCTTCTTCTTCTCCTCCTCCTCCTCCTCCTTCTTCTTCTTCTCCTCCTTCTGGTCCCATAACAGACTCAGCCTTTTGCTGTGCCAATGTGACAGCAGCGTTCTTTTTATCCAGGGCGGTCCTACGGTCATATGTGGTCTGCGCAGATAGTCGTGAATGGCGCAAGGCAGCCGCAAGACTATCCTTCATGGTGTCATCACAGTGACTGCAGGCAAGCAGAAAGAAAGGTTGAACGAAGTATGAATTTTCGGTTAGAAAGGTCTCGTCTTGGGGAAGATTTGAAATGATGATTTAACAAAAAAAGAAATTGCCAGTTTGGAAAAAAAGTATGAGGAGCAAATGCAAAAATGAGCCTGAAATAAATAAAAGCATCGCAAGGATTCAGATTAACCCACCTTGAACTGTATGCCCAGGTTATAAAAGATGATCTTAAGACATTAATGCCAATGGGAGTTCCAGTGAGCTTGCAAAATATTCCTTGGATGTGTTTTGAGAAGCCAGTAGCGCTGAAAGGCTGTCCTCTTGCATTCTAGAAATAGAGAGAGAGAGCAAGAGAGAGAGAGAGAACATTTCTAGTTAGTACAGTGTCTTTTGTTCGTATATATGTGGGATGTTCAAAATAGTCAATAATGGGAACTCACCAGAAATAGATAAGAGCTGTGGGCTTGGGCCGTGTCAGGAGTGACGTGCTCCTGGTGGAATTCTTTGATGAATTGCTTGATAAACTTGCACAGTTCGGAGTTGACCTGGAGTGCAGAAATAGAGCAGTGTGAGAAATTTCAAAAGGAGGCCAGAATAATAATAATAATAATAATAATAATAATAATAATAATAATAACAATAATAATAACAACCACAATAATAGCAATCCTAATAGTAATAGTAATACTAAAACCATTCTTGCCACAATGACGAAGGCTTCTTGTGATCAATGTTAGAGACTGCAAGAGTTTGGAAGAGCCGTCGAAGTCAGAGCGAGGCTCCGAGGCAGACGGCAAACTGTTGCAGTAGTAGGCCCTCCCCCCTCCTTGGCAGGCGCGCGTCGAACAGTGGTGTGGGACGCTTTGCTGAGCGGCGACAGGCAGTGGTTAGTCCAATGACTGCCCAGTTCAAGCAGTATAGTTACATGCTACTACTGACAATAGAACGATAATGATAAGGATAGTGTAAACGACGACAATACTCATCGTGATGATGAAGAGAAGAGGAAGAAAATTGAACTGGTAGCACACAAGTTGTCCTTTTAAATAAAGAGATGGGAAGGTAATCATAATGTGAAGGCTTTGGTAGTTGATTTCTAAGGAAAGATACTTAGGCAAGTTTTTGGATCCAATCAAGCAATATACAAGCAGCCTACTAGGTTGGGTGAGTGTTTGTCGCACGCATGATCATCATGGATGTTTGCCAAATAAGAATTGAACTGAAAAGGCCATTGGTCGCGTGGAATGAACTAGCAATAAACATTTCTTGAAGAATGGTTGGTGGTTTTAGCTAACTGCTTCGAGTTTTGTCGAAGGATGGTGAAAAGGCAAAATGTCAGGTACTGCAAGACATCCAAGAGGTTCCCACGGTCAAGTGTTTAGGTGTCGCTTAATTTTGACTCCAACTTGACTTGGAAGAATCGCCTCGATGGACTTGGCTCAAGATTATCGCAAATTTGTAGGCACGTTTTTCCCAATTAAGGTACTGCTTTAATGACTATGCCTTAATTGTACCCCTCCCTAGGTTATGGTATTCAAGTCCGGGCTAGCACGTACACAACCCACCTAGAGCGGGTATGAACTACTTTGCATGGCATGAACTATGTTCCAGGTGTGCCACACCGAATGGTATAATTGATATGCTGCGTGAGTTTCAATAACAATTGACTTGACTTGACTTGACTTGACTTGCATAAAGGTTCAGAGAGATTTCAATACGAATAATGGGTACCA
>NC_090896.1:50181973-50184710 GCF_036669925.1 Montipora capricornis
TATGTGCCTTACTGTGAGTACAATAGTTGTGCAAAGGTTAATCATGTCTTTAGAAATCAGTCATGTTCAGAGATATTATTGGCACAGGATTTGGGGAAAGTGTTTTTATTGTCATTATTGAGAGCTTACTGAACACAGGCTGACCAGGGTGCACCTCAGGCTAAATGAGCTACCATCGTAGCTTACTAGTTAGTATGAAGAGTTGTACAGTGTCAAGAGAATTTGGTAAGCCTATTTATGGTTAGCTCTCACAAGCAGAAATGGTAACATGCTATTTTCAAATTCTGAAAATAAAAGTCCTGCCTTCCACATTATGTACACAGTGTGACATTGCAAATCTTCTAATTTGCATAATCTAAAAAAAAAATTAAACTGGAAATATGAGACAAGATATTACGAGGTCGTAAATGTTATTGCCCTCATTTTTTGAATGACCTTTACAAAAGAGTGATGAATGTATTTTTTTGGATTATAGGCTCTATAATCCAATCAATAAGACTGGAATTTTGCAGAGTGGTTAAGCATTTGAATCACAAATCCTGTGAGGGGAGTCTGAATGTATGGCAAAAACCTCTACCTTGTGTACGAAATACAGTTGACATAAAATAATAGAAACAGGCGAGAAGAAACAATATCGCACCAAAATATAATGTCTTGCAAACAGTGGTTAAACAATAATTATGTTACCATTTGTGTCTGGTCCCCCAAGAAGAAGCCATATTGAATTAAAGATGAACTGTCCAAGTTAAATTAAGTTTGGTTATTTAGTAGTACCCGGTAATACATCAAGCAGCCGTTAACCTAGCAACCTTTGTAGCTTTCTTAATTGGTGTTGATAGAAGAATCCTCCTTACAAGAAGGGTTTCTCTCCACTAACTAAAACGTTCACTAATTAGCAGGTAGTTTAAGGGCAATATTGTGTGTGTGAATGGACAGAAGTTAGGGTTAGTCTGTAGAATGAGGGGGAGAAATTTATAAAGTAAACTCTCAACCCCAAAATAAGGTTAACAAATGAAACAAACTCTGTGTGAAATTAAAAACTTTAATCACAGAAACAGCCAGATAGTACATGTATGAAAAACTGAATCACGTAGGAGGGATTAACAAATATTTGACCATGAAAATTATTAAGCAGAAGTGGCCGGCTTGGCGGTGATGTCTCCAAAAGGGCTTGTGGTGTATGAGACCACCTAAACAGAAACAGCCACAAGTCAAAAAGGGACCTTGCCGAGTGCTGGAATATGACACTGACACCTTGAAAACAATATGAAACAGAGAGTTACTGTGTTGATCTGTACTAATTGATTGAGTAAAAGGGCTAGATCAGCCACACATAAGCCCTCAGACCCCCAAAAATAGATGCCTGTGATCCTTGAGTGTGAAATAGTTATGCTATATTTTTTTAAGTTCTCTGTGCGGTGTTGCTAGTCAAGCCTTAAACAATAAATACAGTCATTGTTATTTTTTAAGGGATGTTCCAGGGCTTATGCTTGTAATTATTTTATTTATGTTTCACACAGTGGAACAAAAATTTGATCATATTGATCAGCCACAGGTTAGCTTATTTGTTTGTGTCCAAACTGCACAAAGGCAAAGAAAACAATATGTGTTTTGGGAGATGATGGGGATTCTTAAAACGTAGCATTATTGATATGCTACAAATTGCTTTTCCTCACGGGAGGATATTCTACAAGGAACTGTAATCATTGCTTTGTCCTCAGTTGTTACAAAATATGAAGGAGTTGCCATGGAATAATATGGCTTTTTTTGCATAGTTATCCCTAAGAGGGCAAGGACATGGTATTTACAATAACTTATCAGTTTTGCATTGTTTTGCTGTGATCCATTTTAAGTCTGGTCTACATATTACCTCGAGATCAAACATTGTTTGCCCGGTCAGTACAAAACGCAGACTGCAGACTGCAGACCGGGTACAAAATGCAGACTAGGTACAAAATGCAGACTGCAGACTGCAGACCGGGTACAAAATGCAGACCAAGTCTAAATAAATAAATACGTGATGGAATGTCATCTTATAACTTACCTGCTGTCACGCAATCGTCATTTTTCACGAATATTAGCATTTATTGGGTTTCCTTGCCCGTTTCTTAATATATTATGTCTTAAACAGAGTGGCCAGGCTACAGTGGTTCTTAAATAAAATTTTGAGCTGCTTACTGATCTCCTAGCAGACTAGCTGATCTCCGGAAAGGTGATCTGCCTTTTTTTACGAAAACAGTGTCACCAGCGCGATTCGCAGTATTCCGGCCCCGCCAAAAAGGACATGTGACCCTGTTGACCTTTGAATTTGTTTACGTGGGCTCGCCACAGAGGTTGATCAAAGAAAAACCCATCGTTGATTTCCAACAGGACGTAACACCCGACTGCCAATAATTCCCGAAGAAAAAATGAACAATTGGTTCAGTTACAGGCGAGGCATTTTAGAACAACGATTTCTTTTTCCTTTCTGATGAAATGCGGGATTGTCATGCGGCCTTGACTCGCCTGGCGTGACATTCGCGGTTGTGGCGTGAATGCCAGCGCCGCTAGATTTTCTCCCAACGCTGTCATTATAAAGTCTTCTTGTCGTCTCAAAATCGAACTTAATTTTTTGGATATACATAATATTTCTTTCAGGAATACAGGGTTTTTTGGTGCCGTTCTTTTCTATGGCTCATTTGCTGCTTTGCGCGTGATTTATTCCCGATTTCCTTCGCATTTATTTATTATATTTTTG
>NW_027179863.1:0-5000 GCF_036669925.1 Montipora capricornis
CTCACTTAACGAAACTCTACTTTTCCAAACAATAACAAGGATTCAAACAGCTTCAATTCTTACAGAGTTCGATGAAAATCCGGATTTAAAACATGCGGTGGGGCAACCAAAGCGATGGGAGCTGTGTTGGGGTTTCAGTGTGAAAGTACAAACGGCTACTAACACTCATTAATTTCATTAACGCGCAGTCTGCAGTCTGCATTTTACCCTCAGTCTGCATTTTATCCCTGGTCTGTAGTCTGCAGTCTGCGTTTTACACTGACCGGTTATTTGGGTGGTTTTTGGCAACGTAATGCGATCGCTTCCGTTGCCGTTAGCAATGGGTCGCAAATTTGACACTTTTATCGCATTATCACAGTACGCATTGAATCCACGTTATCTATTATTCCTAAAAATCTAAAAATATTTGTGCCTCATCAGTTTTCGGTCGAATTTATGTCCAAGAAAGCAGGTAAATTGCAGAAAATTTTAGTTTTGCATCCAAAAATTCGTAATCAAAGCTAAAATGACCAAATTTTGCCTGGAAAAAATATTTTACTGTTATTTTTCTTAAATTTTTTCGTTCAACTTTCGCTTTTATAAAATGTTTCAGTTGTCTGTAAACCAGATGCTTCCGTGAAGCATACACTGGGTTGCCTGTGGTACGTGCTACAGAAAATCAGAAGGCACTGAATTGTGTGGTATTGAAATACAGCATTCCAGTCTCTAAAGAATAACAAATAAAAGAGAAGCGAGAAACATTGGCTTCTGGGCTGACATGTTGATAATTTTCAAGTTCCCTCACAACTTCTTTGCACCACAAGTGTGCCCTCTGAGCATCCCACAGCTTCGTAATACTAAACTTCACTGAAGTCAAGCCCTGTTCAGCGGGGTTAGTGTTGGGATGGGAGACCAAAACAATAAACCCCTCATAAAAAACAGAAGCATCTGACCGAAAATACTATTAACGCTAACAAATGCGAACTCAGCAAGGTACGGATTTTGTTAACTTGCTTTATGCAAAACAAATATTGATGAAAAAGCAAATGACTATTGATACACAATTTTTAGAAAGAGCAGAAGGAAGTTTCCGGGACGGTCGATCGAGAATGAAATATTTACGACATGAAAACAACATTAATTTTGAACCGTGAATATCGAATATAAAAAGTTACGATCAGCGACAAACATTTTGGGAGATTTTTGCTACGTTCAAGTAAATTGCAAAATCGAAAGTGACATGGCCGGAATTCAGCGGGCGCCGTGATTAAGTTACCGCGGCATGTTTACTCGCCAAACAGTGAAGCGTCTGTGTCAAATGATGGCAAGATACCGGGTTTTCGTAAGTTTCTTTTTCTGTCAAGTGCTATAAAGTTTGACAATGAAATGAGCGAAGTCAAAACAAAGATCACAATCGCCCAACTCTTGTTTATGCAAAGTCAAAATTTACTCTCCAAGACGCGTACGACGTTATTATCACCAGGTAATTCCATCATTTTGGCAATAGCAGCTACTTTATTATTCATCTGCGTCACAAGTTTTCACTGATTTTGGGGCTCATTTTGTTGAAACTCAAGCACGCTTCCAACAGGCCTGTGAATCCTTCCTGCTTACAGAGCAATACTAAAAAACCTCTCCCATATCACATTTCAACCTTAAGCTCGAAAATTCAATACACAACATGATATTATAATTCACAAAGGCAGAAAATACCACAGAATCCTTTTCTAGCGAAAATTTTATTGAAACAAACAACATATTTGCTCTTAGAGGCGAAAACCTCTTCCTATTTCATTGCGTGCGTGAAGACAAGAAACTCAATTGTGTCAAATTACCGTGTACTTCAGGTAAATACAGCTCACTTTGATTTCGGCTCGACGGGCGATAGATTGTTGTCGAAGTCCAGTACTCGTCGCTTTTGAGATTCATGCCTAGTTTATCCAACTGACTTTCCATTATTGAGCTACATAAGGGTATATTTTGTTTAAGGATCCACTAAAACGCCATATGCGTTGCATGACTTTCGACGCCATTGCAGGCTAAGTTAATGATTCTACTGTGTCCACCAGAGAAATCTACGCAGTTCCACTACCCTCTCGATCCTAAGAAAATACGCGCAGAAGGCTCTATACACAAAGACACCACTTACCAGGGGAGTGACAGGCAAGACTTTTACCGACACGGGAAAAAAATAAAAAAGAAAAAAGAAAAAAAATAAAATAAATAAAAAAATAAAACAAACAAACTAAACGCAGACCTCTACTGGGTTTGCCCCGTGAATCTTTGCTTGAATGTTCCAGAAGGAAAATTCAAGCAAAGATTCACGCAACACAAACATTGATTCCACCACAGGAGCTACATGAACAGCACAGAACTATCTAAATACATCTGGCATCTACGCGACAGCAACAAAGACTTTAATATTAAATGGACTATCAAGGACATTCTTGCAACCTCCAAATTCTCTGTTGTAATTATTTGTTGGAAGCTGGTGAATTTTCAAGTTTTGCAACTGGCCGGTCGTATCAAATCAAACAAAACCTTGGATGCAATTCGACTGGAATTATTTACTTGGCTTCTTGCAACAAATGCAAAGTGCAATATGTTGGTTCGACTTCCAATGCATTCAAAGTCATGTTCAGAAACCACAAATCTGACATGAAAAGAAACAAAAAATCGTGCGAGCTTGCCATTCATTTCAATAACTTTCCTCACAACCTTTCGGACTTCAATTTCATTGTCACTGAGAAGATAATGAACACTGATGGAGATTTAGATAACACTTTATTAAAGCGGGAGGGTTATTGGGCGGCACAATTGCGCACACTGCAGCCTTTTGGCCTCAATAAGCGCTGTGAATTCCGTTCAGAAAAACGGATCAATTTCAATGTTCCATAAAAAGCTTTTTTGTTTCCATTATAGTCCCATCTAATTTGTAGTCGGTATTACATAAATAGATTGAACTACTTGCATAACTCTAGATTTTATTATTACATCATTACTTTTGTTTTAGTGATCAAGCTTTAGTTTTGGCTTGTATTGTACCATACAATTTACTACTTAATTGTATTCCATTACAATAGCCATTGTTAGTCTTTCAGAGACTATATAGTCTCCACTGCTGTAATAATTAGGCCATTTTATCCTTAGATTTTTAATTTGTACTCTATTTTAAAAAAATGTTAGTTGACGAAGGCCGAAGGGCCGAAACGTTTTTATTAAATTTCCTGGACCTTCGAGAAGTTTTGTCTTCCTCTCCAGTTTATATGCAACTTTAAATACTAACTGAGGAGACAACGTGCATCCTTTTGGATCCTTCTGTTGGGAGTTTATCGTTTGGTCAACCATTACAGATATTCAAGCCATATATTTAATATATATACTATATATTATATATAATAATATATATATAGTAGTATACCATTAATGATCAATGGTAGCAAAATTTTACTTCATCGTTTAATGGCTACAACGCTTTTTCGTATGGTCGAAGAATGACCACCCTCATCAGGCAATAACGAATGACCGTTAAATTACAAGAACTGGCAATTAAAAGCGAACTTAAGGTTGCTATGAGATATAAAAACTTTAAAACAGTTGCTATGAGATGTAAAAACAAATGCTATATGAAATTAAAGAACTTATCATACAAAGCGCGTGTTATAAAACGGTTACGGTTAGGTTAGGTTACTAGACTTCACCACTATTTAGAAATTATTTTAAATATACTAATTAGTGTTGGTAAATAATCGGTACAATTGTCAGCCAGTTGATCTTTAGTGGTTAAGTGGATAAAAACATTTTCTCATAGAGGGTGCTCCGGGTTCAAATCCTGTCCAGGAATGCAACTTGTCCTGGGACAGAGTAATCTAAATTGACGATAACAGTCAATCCAGAGAAAATTAGGAATTTTCGATATTCGTCATTTCAGAGGAAGAGGACATATTGAACAAAAAGGGAACTTCAGTTTACGAAAGGAGAGCTCTCAGAGTAGTTTCGATTCTATTCTAATATGACCTAATATGAATATTTATGCTGGGTGCACCGTTGTCAACTGATATTCTCGTTCTGTGTCTAAATCAGGCTATTCAGAAATAATGAATTTCCCATGGGTTCAAGGGACGCTGTTATGCTTGGCATTTGCTCTTTTAGCTATTTATACCACCGATTTGGCCTGTGACATTCAATTGATGCCAATGAGTCATCTATGTTGTTTGCTCGGGGAAGTTTTCGCTTCTACTTTGGTATTGTTTACATTTTTTGCGACCTCTTAACTCCAGTGGTCATTTTAGGTGATTTTGCATTGATTTGGAGAATACGTTTCCAGTTTGTTCTCATAGAAGAAGTTTTTTTTTACCGGTTTTTTCCGGCTTAATCACTGCGCTGCTTTTTTTTTTCCCGTCACTTTTGGCGATAGTCTACTGCATTGTATAATAAAAGTCCTTTAGGCGAATTTTTTCTTGCGTAGACCTCAATATTGTATGTACAATGAACGCAGCTGGTCAGATGGTTGGTCGGCTCCCTCCTACTGTCTCTAGTGTTTATATGAGAAATATTTTGTATTCGGCTGAAGAAGACCGCTGCGTACGCAGTCAATTCGCTTATTGACGATAATTTGTCACATCGTATCTTTCATAATTCCACTACGGAATCTGTAATCACCTCTGGAAAAAAAAAATTCGACGATTCTCAATACATGAGGAGACGACTACACAAGAGAGAAAGGAACAGAATCCGACATCTACTCTCTTCGGCACGTTGTCGGCTTTTAGCGGGAACTTTGTTATTGATCCGGTCCAAGTTTTGCCAATCCGATACGATCCGGTCCGGTCCGGTCCGGTCCGCTTTGATCCGATCCGGTCCGATCCAGCTTTTGCCAACGGCCCACTAGATGACCAAAATCACTCCCTTTTACTCCGAAGCGTGGAAAAACGAGCCTTACGCAGACAAGTCAGCGTTTCAGCTATATTCATGTAATCACCACGAATCTTACAGGAATGAATGTATATGAAAAGGTTTGT
>NW_027179863.1:10000-26761 GCF_036669925.1 Montipora capricornis
AATTATATTTATCCTGCCAGCGATGGAGAGGTCTCTTTGGGACCACATATTCAATGTTTTCTTGAAAGATCCTAATTTGTCAAAAAAATTTTCTTTTCAGACACTTCTAGATCATATGTAAAATGCGCGCCAAGCGCGTAAACTGGCTCGGCGCTCAATTGGAGATCATGTATGGTGTCTTTTATGTCACGCATAGAGCCAAGCCATAACATTTCAGATTTTGTTTGGTTTAGTTTTAGACCAGAGCACCTTTCAAAAAGCGATAATAAATCAAATAACCTTGACAGTGACTGGACATCAGAAAGAAGTACAGTTGTATCGTCTGCATATCGCGAAAGTATGACCTCATTATGTTCATCTATTGGAATACCTTTTATTTCTTTTGAGCGTCTAATAGGTTGTGCGAGTAACTCAATAGCAATAACGAATAATGTGCCGGAAAGTGGGCAACCTTGACGCACCTCGCGTTCTAGATGAAAATGTTTTGAGGCGTATCCGTTATTCAGAACACAACTAGAGATATCTGTATAAAACACTTTTATCCACTGTCGGAGGTCAAAACCGAAATCAAACGTTTCGAGGCATCTATGAATAAAATTCCACTCAATCGAGTCAAACGCTCTCTCAAAATCCAAAAACACGGCTACCCCTGGAATATTCTTCGCTTTAGTGAAATGCATTGTATCTGCTATTAACCTAATACTTTCTCCAATGAACCTTCCTTTAACATATCCAGATTGACAGGGGTGAATTAAGTTTAGGGTTAGGTTTAGATCTCCTCTAAGCGCAGAGCAATGGTCTTCGTCGCTATTTTATAGTCTACATTCATTTAAGATACAGGCCGCCAGTTTTTTAAATATTCGGTATTCTTCTTCGGAATTAAGGAAATAATCCCTTCACGTTGAGAGATATAAAAAGTTCCGTTTCGAAAGGCGTAATTAAAGCTACTTACCATAAAAGAACCGAGCAGGTTCCAAAAATAGCGATAGAATTCAGGCGTTAGCCCGTCCGTGCCAGGAGTTTTGTTGTTTTCCATAGCTTTTAATGCAAGCTCACACTCCTGAACCGACATGACACCCTCGCACGTTTTCGCGATTTCTTCTGATAATGCATTTTCTGTTTCAAAGAACTCATTGAAAGTTGAGCAGTTGGGGTCCATATTTCTTGATGTGTGAATCTCTTCGAAAAAGCGTTCTTCTTCCTCCAGGATGTTCTTCGGGTTTGTGATTTTGTCACCTTCATTATTAACTAAGGACGTTATATGTTTCTTTTTTTGGTTCCTTTTTTCTAAGTTATAAAAGTATTTACTATTCCTCTCACCATGCCCGTACCAACGCGCTCTACTACGCACGATTGTTCCTCGTGTTTTAATACCCGCAATTTTGGAAAGCTTGAATTTTATTCTCTCCAGCTCAGTCTTAAGAGAATCGCTGTATGACGCCTGGAGTTTGGTTTGCAATGTCATCATTTCTGACAAAATAATGGATTCTTCGTCACGTTTTCGTTTAGCTTTCTTCTTTGAAAAAGCTATTGTAAAAGCACGAATTTCCATTTTAATCATTTCCCAGTACAACCCTTTGTCGTTGACTTGTTCATGCATTGGAATTTTAAATGTTAACAGTTCCACGTAATTTAGTATCTGACAGCAAGAAGTTGTTAAACTTCCAAAACCCTGGCCCTCGAGGGAGTTCACTTTCGTTGAAAGACATGGAGAGAGCGACGGCGGAGTGATCTGAATAAATGGTTGGTAGTATTTTGCAATCCTTTACGTGATCTTTTTGCTGCTTGGAAATAAAGAAGTAGTAAAGTCTACACTGTATTTTCATTAACAGGTTAGCCCATGTAAAGCCTGGTTGATCTGGATTCTTGAAACGCCAGGAATCAAGTAAATTATGTGTTTTGATTAACGACTGAAGCTCGTCCAGAGAGGCTTTTTTGCTGTCTATCGGTCTACCGCCTTTTTTGTCTGAAGTGCTAATTGTACAGTTAAAATCACCTCCCAGCACCAAGTTGTCATTGGCGTAAGGGATTAGAAATTCTTTTTAAACGTCCCTGAGGAAAACAACTTGTTGGGTTGTATCGTTCGGTGAGTAACTGTTTACTAAAACCACTTTCGTAACGTCAAGACGTGGTTTGAATAAAATCATGACTCCTCTACTATGAGAGGAGCCATGACTGGACACAATTTTGCCTCCCCATTCTGTTTCCCATCTTTTGATGGATTCCGGCGAGGAATAAGTTTCTTGAAAGAAAATTATATCCGATTGCTGTTGGTGCAACCAACGAAAAACTTGTCTTCGCTTTCTCGAACTGTTTAGCCCTCTAACGTTAAGTGATAACAGTTTATACATTCGATTTCTAATAACAGGATAGACGGGGTATCCAAGAAATAATGAAAATAGTTTTTTTAGAATTATGCTCACAGTGCGGTTAATATTTGTGGCCAGGCTTGATTCTTATTACCACGTTAGCATCGAAACAAAGTTGATCAACATAACAGGAGAGAAAGCTAAAACGAAAGCACATGCGGAAACACATACAGAAACACATAACTATTATACAGACTTACCTAAAGCTTTGTACGGCATTTTGACTGGATATAGAAAGTGGAAAGCTGCAGCTCTCAAGTAGGTGGTTCCGTAGAAAAATAAATAAATAAATAAACTAAACTGCATTTTAGCTTTCATTTTACCTTAATTGTCCATTAAACGCCCATAGAAAGAAAATTGAGATGTTTCTTCACCACGGTAAAGAGCACCGTCGATGATCAACTTTTCGACGTTGAAGTATGCATTTTTCTTCTCGCGCTTGGCCGTCTTTAGTATCGGATATAACAACTTTCTTACCTCGTCAACTTCTTTAGGAAAATCGTTGGATATTCCAAATCCGGTACCTCTTGGGAGATTTTTTATGAAGGATTTAATAAAAAAATTATCTTGAAAATCCGTCAGCCTAACTATGATCGGTCTTGGTTTAAGACTTCGCCCATTTGATTGTGAATGGCGTGACGTAATTCTGTGAACTCTGTCAAAATGAATGTTTTTTTCGTCGACTGGAAGGATCTTTAGCTTCGTACGCATGAATTCTCTTAGGGCGAGTTCAGTGTTATTGTTTGTTTCGCTTTCACGTTCCTTTATTCCAAAGAACTTCAGGTTTCCTCTACGACTGTGACATTCGAGTTTAACATGTCGGCGGTGCAGCTCTTTGAGTTCACGCTCGATGCGTTCGCAAGAAGTGTTAGCTGTTTCTTGCTTAAGATTAACACCATCAACGAGGGCTCTTAGGTATTCTATCTCTGCTTGCGAGTTTTCCAAACTCGTTTGGAGGGCTTTATTTTCTTCTTCAAGAAGAGTAATCCTCTGTTTATAATTTTCCAGCTCGGGCAGTATAGCTAATAGCGTGTTGAGTTTCTCTTCAATACCGGAGAGCCTCGAGTTTGTAGCTTCGAGGCACTTCTTGCATCCATGCTTGTGATGTTGGTCGGACGCGTCTTCTTCATCCGTTTGCAAGCTTCCCTTTCTTGTTCGTTTCCTATCCTTTTCCGCGGTTCCCTTTTTCTTCGATGATTCGTCAGGCATTTCAAATAGACTTAACTGTATATTTTAACCACCACTGAGGCTACGGCACTGACAAGATACTACGAGCACACTTTCGGTGTGACCGCCATCTTTTTACAGAAAAAATGCGACGCCTGTAACATCTTTCAGTTTGTCGGTTTGAAGGGCCGTTGATTCGAACAACGTTCGATAAATTTTCTTAGTAATATTGTTTGTTAAAGAAAATATATTTTAGTAACAAAGCTCGAAGTACCATCCATCCAACCAAGAGAAAATGAGGGGACAGAGATGGAGGCTCCCGGTCCAGCCCTTGGAATATGTCATGTCCACGAAAGTTATTTTTAGACGAGCGGAAGTCTTTGTTCTAGCGGAAGCCTGTCTTCCGAGTCGTCCGCATGCATTTTGAAAAGACATGATGAATATTTATTAATCAGCCTTCCACGTGCGCCGCCATTTTCTCTTTTCACTAAGAACCTGAGAGCGAGGCAAAACTGCATGCGGATGTCTCGGAAGACAGACTTCCGCTATAACAAAGACTTCCGCTCGTCTAAAAATAACTTTCGTGGACATGACATATCCCAGCCAACGCCCTGAGACTCCCTCTCTGTCCCCTCATTTTCTCTTGGTCCAACACACGTTTACAAGAGAAAAAAAAATCCTGGACAAAACGAGGGGATCGGGGCCCGCTGGGAACCACCCCTAAATGTGCCCTTGATTGCTACGGAGAGCCTTGGATCAAGTTACTCGAAAATACGCCAATGGATAGATATCCGTAAATAGTTGAAAGACGACAAACAAAATGGGGCTTTTCATCCCATTTGCCTAAACTTGCTAGTTAAAATAAAACGTAAACATTCATTGCAAACTTTCAATGTCCGCGTTCTTATCTTTCTCGGAGACCTTCCACCAAAGTGGTCTGAGGCCATTGAGTAGCACGAACAATAAACCAAGCACATCCGCCATAACAGCCACCAAGAGGGAAGCCTTCCCAGAAAGCGCTGCAATTCCGACAGCTAGCTTCAGAATCACTGAAAAAGCGATGTTCTGAGCCACAACACGGCGACAAAAACGTCCAAGCTCGACAAGCTCTGGTATTTTGGCAAGGTTGTTGCTCATCAGAGCGACGTCTGCAGCCTCCACTGCTAAAGCCGTTCCTCCAGCGCCCATTGCAATCCCAACATTTGCTGCGACTAGCGCAGGGCCATCGTTGACACCATCCCCGACCATACCCACAATACTCTTCTTCTTACCTTTTTGTGATTTTAAGAAATGGTAACCACGATGTGGACAGCAACTGCATAAGCAACCTCGTTCGATTAGTTTATCGCCGTCATACTTCGTGTCATCTGAGTCCTTCATTCCAGCTTGCCTTTGTGTAACCCAGCTAAGCTTGTCCTGTGGCTTCATTTCGGCGACACACTCGTCCAGGCCAAGTTTACTTTTCACGCTCATAGCTGTCCGCCAATTGTCACCTGTTACCATGGCTGTCCGGATGCGAAGGTTACTCAGCCAATCAAGCGTGGCCAAACTGTTCGGTCTGACCATGTCTGCAAGAGCAATCATCATTGCAAGCTTGTCGTCAACACACACGAAGATTACTGTCTTACTTTCATTGGTCCACGTTAGGTACAGGTCTTCCATGTACTTGTTCAGTGTTTGGCCACAAAATTGGTGAAGGAACTCATGGTTTCCTATGTGCACTTGATGATTTTCAACAACACCAGAAATGCCTTGCCCTTCGTGAAGCTCGAAACGTGAGACTTCGGGGAGATTAAATAATTGCAATGTGATCATTTCCGTGACGCAACCAGTAAATTCATTCACTATTGCAGCTGCGAGTGGATGACTAGACTTGCTTTCAAGAGCGGCAGCTAACCGCAAAACACTTCGTTCGTGCACATCAGCCGAACATTCTATGTCCACAATTTGAAACTTTCCTTCGGTCAGAGTTCCCGTTTTGTCAAACGCCAAAATTTCTAATCTTGCAAACGCCTCAAGATAAGCTCCCCCTTTAATAAGAGCTCCTTTCCGTGCTGCCGAAGTGATGCCACAAACCACTGCAATCGGGGTTGACATGACCAAACCACATGGGCAAGCTATGACCAAAAGTGCAAGTGCTCTTCGTCCCCACTCTTTTATCTCCTTTGCATACGTACCCACACCAGCGGCACCTAGTATAGATGGAATAACAACCACCAGAGCCGCAGAAATGACCACAGCCGGTGTATAGTACTTGGCAAATCGGTTTATAGCCAGTTCAGTCCTCGCTGAACCTGTTTGGGCTTCTTGAATAAGTTGTGCGATTTTCGTGACCGTGGATGACGTCGAGTCCGATGTAGTCTCAAGTTCCAAGTAACCATTTTGATTGACAGTTCCACTAAAGACTTTTGAGCCCACAGTTTTCTCAACAGGTACGGATTCCCCAGAAACCGAACTTTCATCGACTGCAGCTTGACCTTTTACCACTTTACCATCCAATGGAATGAGCTCACCCGGTCTGACGGCGATAGTTGCTCCTATGGTTACTGCCTCGACTGGAACGCTTTCCCCTGAACTTGCTAATATCGCCAAATGAGGTGCCCTGACCATGAGTCCAGAGATAGTGCGCTGCACTTTGTGCATACAGAAATCCTGCAATGCCTCTGCAAGCGAAAATACGTACACTACAGCTGCGCCTTCTAACCACTGTCCGATTGCTAGAGTTCCTGCAATGGCTATAAGCATCAATATGTTGATATCAACTGTGAGATTTTTGAAAGACACGAATGTTTTTTTCAGAACTGGAACAATACCAAATATGATCTCTGCAATGGCTAACCACTGATACCAAGGAGATTTAACGCAGAATGCTATAACAGCTATTGTCACAAGAATGGTTTGCGTGAAAAGGTAGACAAAGAAAGATAAAAGCAAAGGCGGAATACCCTTGACCTTGCTATCTGACTGGTTGGATCCACTTTCCATGATACTGGCGCCAAGGTGTTTTTGGTTGAGTGTACTGACCAGCTCTGATGGTGACGTCAGTTTTGGGTCGTGACGGACATACACCACGCGGCCAATTACGTTGACTGCTGTGGATGTCACGCCCTTCAACGATTGCAGTAATTCTTCAATGATTTTAGTTTCCATCGGGCAACATATGTTTTGCACTCGAAGTGTTGTCGTGGTGTGACTATATAGGGGCGTATCGTCGGCGTCGTTTCGCCTTTTTTCGTTTTCTTTTGGTGATGGGGTGGTCAGGGTCGGGTTAAGGCCTCTGTAATCAGGGTTCGATGATACCTTGCTCAGGGGTTTCTCCTCACCACTTTCTGGTTTGGTTTGGCTGCAGAGATCAGTTGTATCACTCTGCAATGTTTTATCCTCAGAACAACGCTTTTGTAATTGAATCGATTCCATGACAACTGAGTCCGATTTTGCTTTTTTGAAGCAAGAAACTTCAGTCGGCTGTTTTAGAGAGGTTTTTAGTGTATTCTGTAGAATGGTATCTCCTTCATCGTCTTCATGACAACACTCGGTGCATTCGCAAGATTCCCAGGGTAATTCGTCTGAGCAGCACTCACAGCGGTATTGCTGACACATCATTGAAGAGTCTGTTAAATAGAGGAAACAGGTAAATTCAAACGCATTCTTAAAACACATCAGGATGTAGGAAATTGACCGCTGCTGGGCTAAGTTACTCGTGAAAGATAATTACAGTCAACATGCAAATAGATGTAAGGGTAGATGTGGCAATATGTTAAACCAGGAGCCCATTAGTAGGAGCCTCCATATGCAGCAGATCTTTGAGTCAACCTTTGCCCGTATCTTTCTATTTTTAGAACGAACCCTTGAGCAGGAGACTCACATTTACATTAATTTGCACGATTTAAATTCAGTTTTACTGCTTCATTTGTCTTCGTTAGACAATGACTTTACTCTGATTGGCCTTTTAAAACAGTGTGTGCAAAGCCGAGGAACTCGTAGCGTTCTAAAAATAGAAAGATACCGGCAAAGGTTGACTCATAAGGGCGTGTATGAGAGAGGCAAGCTCCTACTCATGGGCTCCTGGTTAAACAAAAAAACATTAGCCATGCAATAATTGAAAATATGAAGCGTCACCTCCTCAAGCAGGGACTTTGACGTCGATGTCAGCGAGAACTAGAACCGAGTTAGAAAAGATTCTCTCAATATTAAGGATATTTCTCGATGATTGCAAATACTCCCCCAAGTAAAATTGTGCCAACTGTTGTGGAATTGTATTGGCATACGCAGTATGGAAAGGAAGAAGAAGTGTTGTATCGTGTTGTACGTATTTCTTCAAAAGAGCCTGAAATTTGGTCTTTTTGCGTCGAATTTTTAGGGTGACAACAAAAGAAATGTACCAAAAAGGAAAGAAAGCAAAGGGCGTGCAAAGCGATTAAAATTTGCCCATCAAACCTATGGTTTTTCTAGTTCTCGTCATGGTCGAAGTCGACGTTGCTTCAGGCCCCTAATAGAAAGGTCTATGTTTTGTAGTACAGCCAAATACACTGTCCTCATTCAAATGCAATCAATTACCAGGGATGAAATCAAGAATGAAAACGGGGATGAAGATATGAAGATCAACACAGTCCACAATTTAACCAATCTTTCGACACATCGTCATATGTACATTTGCAAAACCTTTTTCTTTTGTAGATTTTTCCCTTAACATCCTTATTGTGAAACCTAAAAAAAGACAATACTTCCGCAGATCTTGAGCTCATCAGGGACTTTGATGGTTTTTAGAACAGAAGAACTCGTCTATATTATTGAGGTTAAACGCTAACTTTAGAATTGGAAAGAGTGCCTTTCGTGGTTGTAATCGTGACGTCGGCAATGCATCTAGGATGGCATCTATTCCGGAATGCAACAAATGCTCCCAACTACGAAATTTTTGATTCACCAAAAAAGTTGCTTAAAGGTAAGCTAACCAACGCGTGAGCCGACGTTTTGACAATGAGACCTTTTTAGGAGAGAATTGCGCTAATCTAAATGAACTCCCTCAGAAAGCCAATTCACATTACTAGACTTTCTGAAGAGAAATGCCGCCACAGCTTAGTAGACCTACTACTCCCCAACGCTTTTGCATCGACCCAAGTAGGAACCGTTTCTGTTTTCGCATTTAGAGTCGAATGAATTTCTCCCCTCCAAGTATAAAGTATCTCGTGCATGAAATACATGTATTTATTTATTTATTTATTAACTTTGCCAGTCAAGCTGCCAGAGCGCCACAACAGCTTGCGCCAATTACTGTGGCCCCTTTTTTACCCTCCCAACCATAATACACAACAGAAGACAGACCACGACACCGGAAACTACGTGCCCTACTCTTAGCGACAAGTGTGTGGGTTCTTTTACGTCCCACAGGATTATAAACATTGAAGGTTGTGAGACGGGACCTCCGGCTAGTCGTCCTAACCCTAACCCTGGGCCATCCCTGAACACAAACTTATCAAACGTTCAATGGGTAGCGATCATGACAGTCTGTCTACACTAACAAACAAGCTTGAGTGAGGAAGGCTCTTGCTTGCATTAAGTGGCAAGCTGGAATTTAAAAAGTGGAGTGGGAAGGTAGGGAGGGAAGGGGGAGGACACAAGGAATTTTGTACATGAAATAAATTGAGAACTGATTAGGGTCCAAAGGGTGATCCCTGTGAGGATATGAAATTTGACCGCAGGAAGGGGCCATTTTAAGTCTTCGGTGTTGTAAAAGAACTTTCCTGTCTCTCAAACATTCAAGTGTCTCGAGAGCAATAAGCTAATGTCAATATATTAAAATTCAAGTTAAAACAATGAACTTCATTTCGAGGCTCTGGGAAACAAAAATAAGGGCCGATTTGTTCTTTGTTTTAAGTTGGATTTTAATATATTGAAATTGGTCTATTTCCTAATTAAGTAACATTTTCGAAAGCTCACAAAAATCAATACAGTCACGGTAAATGACAAATGTTTTGTTACATAGGGACAGTTTTCCATAATAGTACACAAAGTTTACTGTCATTGCCTAAAGAGAGCCCATTCCCGATGATCCACTGAAGTTAAGCCCTGTGTTACGAGTTCGAATGTTTTGAGGAAAGGTAGTTTGCAAACTAAACTGAACGCAGGGTTGTCGGAGCAACATCAAGAAGATTTATTCCAAAATGAACGTAGTTTCGACGAAGTAAAACTCTGAACAACTCGTACTCGACAAACTTACACGGCCTCCGCCAAATTGAATAAACACTGCTTCTGTCACACGTGACTAAACACGGCTAACGCCAACTCTATTCGCTTGTGAAAAACTAGCTAAAAAACTCCGCTAGGACTGGTCTATTTATATCCTCGCGCAATAAACTTCTAGAACTTTCTAAAATAGTAATCAATCTAATTATAGAAGGATTACAAAACACATCGATTTAGAAACAATTACGCACGGACCTAAAAATAAACAAAGTACGAACTCTCCCGAAGCTTCTAGAAAGTAACGTTAGTCACGCAATGCTATTTTTTGTAACATAACCCCCTTCTAGAAGAAATTTCCTAAATTTATCCTACACAAGAAAAATTGCTAAAAAAGGGGCAGTTCAATGTCAATAAACTTATTCCTCAGCACGACGCAAGTAATCTGCTCCAACGTTCTCTGAGCCCTTAATGGTTTCAACTGTGAATGAATAACTCTGCAAAAACATAGTCCAACGCATAAGACGTCCGTTGGCGAACTTAGCACTGTTCGTATACTTTAAGGGTTCGTGATCCTTCTGAAGAACAAAAGAGACTCCGTACAAATAAAGGTGAAATGTCTTGATACTCCATACAATAGCTAGACATTCCTTCTCAATTGTGGAGTAGTTCCTTTCTGCACCTTTCAATTTCTTGCTTGCGTAGCAAACGGGAAACAACTTCTCATCGTGTTTCTGCATTAACACTGCACCCATTCCACTGTTGGAGGCGTCCGCCCTTAAGAAATAAGTTTTAGCTGGATCGGGGAGTCGTAGAATAGGCTCACTTGTTAGGTAAGACTTGATCGTTCGGTAGGCTTTCTCTTGTGCTTCACCCCACTCAACTTTATTAGGTTGGCCTTTCCGTGTAAGATCAGATAAGGGCACTGCAATCCCTGCAAAGGTGGGGATGAAATCTCTGTAGTATTCCGCTAGACCCATAAAAGATCGCACCTGTTTCTTTGTGCTCGGCCTTGGGGCATCTTTAATTTTCTCCACGTTATCCTGATGTAGACCAATCATTCCTTGCTCTAGATGGTGGCCTAGGAAATCCACACTGTTTACACCGAATAGGCACTTAGTAGGTCTAATAGTGAGCCCCGCTTGTACAAGGCGCGAAAATAGCCCCCTTAGGGCTTTAATATGTTCTTCCCACGTACGGGTGTGAACCAATATATCATCCCAGTAGAAATCAACATTGGCTAGATCTTCTAGCAACTTCTTCATTGCACGCTTCAGTGTTGCTGCCGAGTTGATCACTCCAAACGGCATCTTCAAGAACTCGTACGACCCGTCAGGTGTTACGAACGCCGTTTTCTGTATGTCCTCCTCTGGTATTGTTATCTGCCAATATCCCTTGCTAAGGTCGGTTTTTGAGTAGAACTTGTCTCCGCTAAGCTTCTGAAACAAATGTTCAGCATTTGGCATAGGCTCGGGATTAAATACAGTTAATTTATTTAATTTCCGAAAATGAACGCAAACACGATTTATGTTGTCTTTTTTTCTTCACTACTACGACAGGTGATGCATACGGAGAACTGGACTCTCTAATATCTCCCATTTCGATCATGTCGGCAATATCTCTTCTCAGTGATTCTCTGATGCTGTAAGGTACTGGGTAAGGTCTTGATCTAATCGGCTTGTCTGAAATGAGTTTAATATGATGCTGAACGAGATCTGTGGCACCTGGTGCTTCAGTAAACAAATTCGTGAACTGTTTAGCCAAATCCATAAATTCATTCCGTTGCTCATCCCTCAGATTTGGTCCGGTTTCAACATCCTCGATCGATTCCTTGGTTACATATCCACCAAGCTCTAAAAAATCAATGTTTTCTCCCTCTGCTTCATCAGCTTTAGCTGCACAGTCGACAGCATCGTCTACACACGAGGCGCCTACTCCACCAGCTACTGCTTCTTCGGCTGTAGTCTCCTCTCGCTCAAAGTACTTTTTAAGAAGGTTAGCGTGGTAAACTTTCTCCTTGCCTTTTACTTTCACTTTGTAGTCATTGAGACCTACCACAAAACTAACTTCAAAGGGACCCTTCCACTGCATAAGTAGCTTGTTATGGTCGGTAGGTAGCAGTACAAGCACTTTCTCACCTGACTGAAACTTCCTAACTTTAGACTTGCGGTCGTAATAGTGCTTTTCTTTCTGCTGGGCTTTCTCCAGTTCACTATGGGCGAGTTTAAGGGTATCTTCTAACTTCTCTCGTAATTCAAAAACGTACTGGTAACTGTTCTTTACCTCAGGCTCGTCAACTTCTTTCGTCCACAGTTCTTTGAGTATAGCCGTTGGTCCTCTAACAACTCTTCCATAAAACAGCTCAAATGGTGAAAATCCAGTGGACTCTTGGGGAACTTCACGATAAGCAAACAACAGGGGGTTTGTATAGCGATGCCACTGTCTTGGCTGCTCACTACACATTCTCTTCAGCATAGACTTCATCGTTCCGTTGAACTTCTCCATCAAACCATTACACATCGGGTCATAGGGTGTTGTTGTAAGCTGTTTAATTAATGCTTAGAAGTCGGGTGACTTCTCTCATACAGTCAGAAACAAACTGCGTACCCAGATCACTCAGGATTTCTTCAGGTACTCCTAGACGGCTGAAGATATCTACCAATGCTTCTGCTACAGTCTCTGTGTCAATGTTCTTTAGTGGCACAGCCTCAGGGTAGCGAGTCGAAAAATCTACCAGTGTCAATATATATCTGTGTCCTTCTTCACTCGGGGGACTGATAGGACCAACAAGATCTATTGCTACTCTCTTAAAGGGCTTGTCTATCAGCGGCATCTTCTCTAACGGTACTTTCGGCACTGATCCTTTACTTACGGTCTTCTGACGCACGTCACAGGACTTGCAAAAGGTCTCAGGTACCATAACTTCTTTGAGCGGTTTACCACCATTCACGTAAGGATGCTTGTACAGGCGGTACAGTACTCCAGATTTCTCTTCAAAGGAAATCTCCACCTGACCCTTCACTAACACACCGTCTCGTTCCCAGAACTTCCGCAGACTCTCATCTTCACACTGCATCTGCTTGAGCTTCTCTCTATCCACAATAGTTTTTTCACAGGTACTAGGCACTTTCAAGGTCGTGCGTTCATCCTTTTTCTTAGCTTGACTTCGGGTGGTTACTGCACAAGCCTCTTGCCAACTGGGGTCTGGATTCTGTGCATCCCTGGCATCACGTACATTACCAATAATTAAGTCGTAGATAGGATCTGAAAGGCACTGTGCTTCTACATGACCCTTAAGATAAGGCGTATCAACATAAATTTTCGCTATAGGCATCTTCCTCGCTGTGTTGTCAATAAGCAACATGACGTTAAAATCTCCGGTGAACTGATCCTCGCCGACAAGGTCCTTCTTGACTACAACGCCACTCCAACCGGTATCTCTTAAAACGTCGACAGTCTTCTCTCCAACTCTGCCTTTTACAACTGGCATCTTACTTCTTACTCCAGTTAGAGGTTCAACACATGCATTACGTAGCAACGGAACGTTCTTGCTACAGGCTAACAGAAGCTGATCATTTTAACTTCCTCTGGGGTAGCGTTAAGATCTGGTGACTCAACCAAACAGCCAGCACTATCTTGACCACGTTGCACAGGGTTACCATCTTTACCTTGGCCTCCTGACTTCCGTCCACCTGATCGACACTTCCTCGCTTCATGACCTTGCTTGCCACATAGGAAACACTTTCTTGCTAGAGCTGGGCAATTAATTGTTTTGTGTCCGCGGGCATTACACTTGTAACACTGGAGAGCTGTTGTGTCACTCTGTGCGTTCTTTGTTTCTTCCGCCTTGGACTGTACTGACGGCTTCTTGGTCGCAGAGCTAAACAAGTGCTTTCCATGAGTTTCCAAGTATTGATCGGCGATTTTCGCTATCTGGTCAAGCGTTTCAGGGGCTTTTCCACGAAGGTGAATAGCTAACTCTTTTGGACAAGAGTCAATAAACTGTTCTTCCACAATTAGATCTTTTAGGCCTTCAAAAGAACGCTCAGTGTGCGACAGCTCCAACCAACGCAACAAGTATCTCTCCAGTCGCATTATAAACTGTTCTGGGCTCTCATCAACTTCCGGCTTTGATGCTCTAAATTTACGACCATAACCATCCTCCGTAAGGTCATATCTCTTCATCAAAGCTATCTTTACTCGGTCATAATCTTGGGCTACTTCCTCGGATAACTGCGAATAAACTTCTAGCGCACGTCCAGACAAAAGAGCACTAAGTTTCGAAGCCCATCCTGCCTTCTCCCACTTAGCTGTCGCTGCAAATCTTTCAAATCTTTGTAAATAAGCATCCAAGTCGTCCGTGCCATCGACAAATGAGTGAAGCTTGGGTGCCTTGGCCCTATCCTCTCTCTCTTCAGGACGCCCTTCAGGACTCGCCGCAGCCAAACGTGCAAACTCCAACTCGTGTTCTCTTTTTGCCGCTTCAATAGCCTCTTTCGGTTTCAACAGCTCGGCTTCCATCTTCAATTTTCTTAGTTCGCGTTCTTGTCGCCTAGTTTCTCTCTCTTCGTCTTCCCTTCTTCTATCTTCTTCAAGTAATCGACGTCTCTCTTCCTTTTCTTCTTCTAATTGCCTCCTTTTTTCTTCTCTTTCTTCCTGTTCCCTTCTTCGTTCTTCTTCAAATTTTCTGCGTTTCCCTTCTTTTTCTTCCTCCAGTTGTCTGCGTTTTTCTTCTTTTTCTTCCTCTTCCCTCCTTTTTTCTTGTTCTAATATTTGTTGCTTCTCTACAAACTCGAGCAGCTTTGCTCCTTCCAATCCAAATTCTTTTCCCATCTGCAAAAGCTTTTCCATTTCCATAGCAGTATTTCACAGCAAAAACACAATATACTCTCTTGTACAATCTTCTTACTTTTTCTGCAACTCCTTCTTGAATTGCCCTTTCCTGGTTTCTGCAGTCGGCAAACAAATGAATTCCTCTCCCGGACAGGCCCCCAATGTTGCGAGTTCGAATGTTTTGAGGAAAGGTAGTTTGCAAACTAAACTGAACGCAGGGTTGTCCGAACAACAACAAGAAGATTTATTCCAAAATGAACGTAGTTTCCACGAAGTAAAACTCTGAACAACTCGTACTCGACAAACTCACACGGCCTCCGCCAAACTGAATAAACACTGCTTCTGTCACACTTGACTAAACACGGCTAACTCCAACTCTCTTCGTTTGTGAAAAACTAGTTAAAAAACTCCGCTAGGACTGGTCTATTTATATACTCGCACAATAAACTTCTAGAACTTTCTAAAATAGTAATCAATCTAATTATAGAAGGATTACAAAACACACCGATTTAGAAACGCTTACGCACGGACCTAAAAATAAACAAACTACGAACTCTCGCGAAGCTTCTAGAAAGTAACGCTAGTCACGCAATGCTATTTTTCGTAACACCCTGTTATAATCCTTAGGGGTAATCCATTTCAATGACACTATGGAAGTCGCGCTTCAGCGAGCTTGGAGTCTACAGATATCCCATAACGCTGATATTGCGAAAATACACTTTGATCAAAGAAAGCGGTACAAAATTATTCTCCCCACAATATACAACTACTTTCAAGAGCCTCGTCGATGACAAAGCACTGAGGACTCCATCGAACCTCACATGGCTAGTTTATAATTATCCTGATTATGTAGTGCACAATAGAGCGGTTTTCAAACGGACATTTGCATGATGACGCCATTGGACTGCAAGTCCCAGAATCCTTCAAGTTTTGCTTGTCTCATGCTAATTAGAGCTATTGTTATTTTTACCCCACTGAGAATACAAAATTTAAATAAGAAAAAAGAATTAAACTGAATTCTGGTAGTTGTAGTCAAATGACGCCATCGTAAAAGTTTCCTATTGAGTGTCGAAAGTAATTAGTGAATTGCTTTGGTTTTGAATTACTTCACTCAGTGATTGGTTCAAAGTTCTCGCGCCACTTTTTCAACCAATCACAAGTGAAACCAAAACCAATCGTGGCTTACTGGTGCACATTTTCCGGCGCTTTGTGCCGGCTACGTGTAATTACTTCAGGTTCTTCTTGGTTTACTGGATTGCCTCCGTCCTTTTTGATTGGCCATAGTAATTACCTTGGTTCTGCTTTGAAATTCGCTCTATTACAAATAATAAACATGACACTAACTTAGCGATGATCTTGTAAAAGAACACTAGGTAGTGAACCGTAAAATCTTCGAAAGAGTGCGACACTTTCATCTGAGTGAGAATTTCGCTAGTTTTATGAATTTAATGAATATCTTAAATGTGAAAGTTGCTTCAAATTTGGTGTTAAGACAAAGTGTTTGCTGACCAGTTGAACTTTTCGTTTGATAACTTAAAAATTTATGGCTGTTTTCCTCCTACGGGTCGTTATAAAGAATACCTGTCAGATAAGACGTACATTAATCCCAGTAGACGTTTTGTTTACTAAAAAAATTGTAAACCATTTTCATTCATTAATTATGCCGCTCATTGTACGGCGTGGTTGAATTATGGGAAAAGATTGTGGCCTTCGGCCGCTGACGCGACTGGCTGCTTATAGCTTGTAAACTAAAGACTCAGAGTTCCCGCGACCATATCAGTAACGAGGAACCACAGAAAAGACCTTTCTTCAAAACTCAGAAACCCCATTCTAAAACCCCGTTAAGGAATGGATACAATAAAACCTAAGGAAAAGCTAGACAAAGGTTCCTTATATCGTTTTTCTCAGAGAAAACCCGAGTGACCACAGAAGCAAGCGGTTGCCCCTCTATTAGTGGTAAGGTTTCCCGCCACAAACGAATCTGGATCGCGAAATTGAAGCATGTCTGGAGAGACGAAAACTCGGCCCTCAGCAACCATTTCTAATGAAGGGAGTGGCCCAGCCCAGCTAGTGGGGTTATTATCCCTGTTGCACCATAACACAGATTTAGGACGCTGTTTAAAGTGGGACTGGCAGAAACTGGAGAAACTGGAGAACCCCTAAGGAAAAGGCGAGACAGAAAAAAATAAACTAAAGGCGGATATATATATAT
>NW_027179864.1:0-7500 GCF_036669925.1 Montipora capricornis
GTCGCCAGTAATCGGATCCCTATTTATACGCAAAGAGTTCTGCGATCGCCACGGGGCAAACAATGCAAATCTCTGTGAGAAAATTATGGGGGAAACTTATTCGACGTCCAAAAAAAACGATTTTGGAGAGAGATCTACGCTTATTTCGCTCTTTTTTTATCAGAAAAAGTTGTACTTACATAAGTATGGGCTGGCTTTTGGCTGATTTCTAAATTCAGCAATTCAAATGACATTGGAAATATGCCTAGTGGCGATCATTATGCTGTGTGGGGTTGTGACAACGAGCGAAGGTACCAGAAAAGCAAAAGATTCTTCTTCACGCAGGAATAAGAATGATGTTTTGTCGTGATTTAGAGCTATGAATCGTGACCAATTCAAGGTTTCGATGAGCAGGGGCACCCAACGACCAATTTGTTGTAAAATGTATTATTATACCCAGTTAATGAAAATAAATGTTATTAAGGCATTTTCAGGTGTTTTTCAATGTTGCTGGGAAAACATTATCTGTTCCTTTTTCCCAGCAAGACATACAAGAAATTTCCCAGCCAGCTAGATAAAATTGATTGGTTTCCCAGCCAGCTGATCAAATTTATTTCCCAGCCAGGAATTCCGCGAGCTTTCAAATCCTCGATCCGAAACGACCAAAGAAAAGCGACAAAACCGAGGCAAAACAGGTTTTTTCCGCAAGCGCAATCACACTGACCAGCCGTCGTATGTTTGTGACTACTCTCTGGGAGAGGGAAGGGGTTCTTTTTTTTTTTTTTTTAGTCGTCCTCAGTCTTCAGAGTTTCTACAGCCAGCTCGGGTTGAAATGCTAACCTCTATCAATAACAAAATTTCCCAGCCAGCTCATCGAAACACCTGTATTTTTGCCAGCCAGCAAGATTCCTCTGGGGAACAGATAATGTGAGGAACAGATTCGTTGGGTGCCCCTGGATGAGTACAAAGGTCTGTTGAAATAACTGTGTACGAGGTTACAGAACCTCTGAATGTCTTACAACAACTTGGTACATAAGAGAATATGATTGTGGGAGTACTAAAACTTCAAAGATATGCTCCAAAGATCAGATCTACAGAGAACTAGTATAGGAAGAGAGGAAGATGACGCTTTTGTATTGGTTTTGTATAAGTTTCCGCCGTACATTTTCTTGCAGCACCTTGCAATGTTTGTCTCTCTGGCGATCCCAGAACCCTTTGCGTATAAACAGGCATCCGATTACTGGCAACTCTTTCATTGCTGCAAATTCTTCAGAATAATTTAGAAATGACTATGCCACTCTCGATCCAAACTTTGATATATTCGAAAATGTGCAATACAACACTAGAGCCACATATGGCAGAGTTACGACAACGCAATTGCGTAAATGAAATAGGATTTCAATAGAGAAATGGAGGAATTGAAAGGCCACCTAAAGACAAAAGACTCATAGTTCCAAAACGGGAACTGTTTCAAGTCTTGTCCCAGCAAGCCCGCAAGGGCTATGAGTCAATAGCCCATGAGGCGAAGCTGAATGTGCTATTGGCCCGTGGCCCTTGAAAGCTAAGGGTCTAATTGTTTTAGTATCACCCAACTAGTTGGACAGAAAAGGCAATGATAAAGTTAACACATACAACTTGAAGAAATATTTATTTGGGAATAAAACGAAAGAAAGCTTCACGCTTTTCGCTACTCGAGGACTGTCACTAATAGTCCTCTAGTAGCGTAGCCAATTAAAATGCAGGATTTGCATTAGTCCACTAGTTGGGTGATACTAATAACGATTATCCTTAATCCGACAGTAATATATGCTTATTGACTGAGTTTAGGTCGAGCCGGACGCTGTGCTCGGTCCGTACGCCATGATCTCGGGCCAAATATTTTCCTGTCAGGCCCGACCTAAACTCAGTCAATAAGCATTTTATCATATGGGCTCTTTACACTACTTAAGAGCACTCAGAAGATGAAGTAGGAGAAAAAAATATATATATGCACAGAAAATTTATCTAATATCTTGTTTGCATTTGCTTTTCCGGCTGTAAATTACTTGGATGTTTAAAAGAAACGAAATCCCCTAAAATTGCGTCGCATGGAGTAGTACGTGTTCCTAGTAGGGCCGTACGGCTTTTTTCCGGTCCTGTTCGCGCTAATGCGTACGACCCTCATAAGGGCATTTTCCCAATATATAGTTTTGCAATGAAAGCGCGCGCGGGGCCGTACGGGCCGTATGATAAATAGATGTTCTTTGCCAGCTGGGAGGTCCGTGTAGCGAAAAACTGTGACCGAGGTCACGGTTTTCCGCTATACGGACCGACCCTTCGCTGATAAATAATTTATTTATTTGTTTCCTCTCTCTCCCTTCCTCTCTGAAATCAATTTTTAATATTGTTGACTCGCACCGCGCTTGTTATCGAATGCAGTATTAAAGCGACTTACAAACTGAACGTTTCAAAGAGAAATACTTTTATTTGAATTCTATTTCCAGCCCTTTGTCTAATAAAAAGTGACTTCTGCATATACGAGCGATGTAGCGCGCCAGGTTTAAACTGCAGATACCTAAACCCCTTTATCAAATTACAGCTTATAGAGCTGGCTATCAAACCATATCAAGAATTTGAAATTAAAATGAATTGTCGGATTTTTCACGACCTGCAAATGCGAGCAAAGCAAAGCAAATTTTGCTTTTCATTCTTTTATTTTGTTTCTCCGTTTCCGGACCCAAAGCGCTAAAAATAGTCTACGTTTTGCCATACTCGGTAACAGTGAAAAATAATAGAGCGTTTTCGAAATAGTATTTAAAAAAAATGTGAAGTGTTCGTACAAAAATCGCCCTCGGAGAAAAAAAATGCTTAATTTAGCCACTGTCAAAATTTGGGGGCAATCGGACAAATTCCCCTCGAGCCCTTATAAGGGCTTAATGGGGACGTGCGGCCAGCCAGGGTATGTTTTTCGGGATTTTTGTCTTGAACAGGGTATCGAATTTATCATTTTTTGTCTTAATCATGGTATCGATTTATTAAATTTTGGCTCAAACTGGGTAAAATGTCTTAAACAGGGTATCAAAAATCGGATTTCTGTCTTAAAATGGGTAGGAAAATCTGCGATATTTGTTTTAAACAGGGTCAGGGTATGAGGGGCCGCGCCGCACCTCCCCACCCAGGGATATATCGAGTACCCCTTTTACTAGAGCGATCACAATATAAACAGCTTCTGAGGTATTTCCCCGCATAAAGCCCTTTCCCTTTTCCAGCATTGTTTGAATAAACAAACGATTTATACTGAAGTGATAAAAACATGGCTACCCTTGTTTAAAATTCAAAGACAAGTTAATGGTTAATTTTAGGTAAAATAAAACACCAAATTAATTGTATTAAATAAGAATTCATAAATATTCTTACTCTTTGGCCATTTCAACTTAATCAAAAACATGAAACGAGCAGCGTTTAAAAGCACTGTAAAATAGAGGAAACTTTATTATACGCAACCTTAAACCAGCGTTAAACGAAAACGTGGGCAGTGAAAAACTCTGGCTTTATTAAACGGTCAGTTTTCACTGCTATCTATTTATCTTATTATTATTACCAGTCTTCTGAATTTTATATATATCATATTTGAATTTGTTCAACGGTCACTTCTGAAGATGTATGTTATAGCATACGAAACGTCAAGTCAAAAGTAAAATGCGCCGTTATCATTATGTTTGTAGCCGCTGTTTATGTTTTTGATTAAATAAGAATTGATCCCCTTGGTTAGTTTTTCTCATTTGCATTACAATGTAATCTAACGTGGATGCAAGGCAATTTCGGGTGAAAACTATAATGTAGCCCGAAATTGCCCCACATACATGCTAGATTATATTGTAATGCAGATGAGAAAAACTAACCGTGAAAAGGGCTATTGTTTATATAAAGAAGACTTGTTTTGCTTGTAAGCGAATAAAATTAAATTTTGCCTTCACTACACAACAGAACACATACAGAGGTAGAGGCATGGGCGCATTGGTCAGCCAGATCCAAGAGATTTTACTTGTGACAATAAACTTACAAGGAAGAGATGCATCCAGTAACAACCTACATGTGCCAGAGTCGGGCACGTAAACCCCCAAAAAATATCTTGTGAGGAAAAATAGGGACCGTGTACCGTGTGCAGTGGCACTACCTTCGGGGTTATAAGGTGGCTCGAAAGAGTTTCTCCTTTTCTCAAACAAATAAACATATTTTGTATTTAGATACAGTTAGGGTAATCATGTTATATTAAGTACCCATCATAGATTTCTCACATCACATTTTCCTCAAAAGTAACGTTACCATGGCAACGATATAAGGCATTTCTTTGGCCTTAAGTCAAGATATTTGTCTTTCCTGAAAAAAACGGGTGGGTGAAATCTTCCCATTTAGGGGTACCAGATAATCTTAAAAATAATCTCCAAAATATTTAAAATTCAACAAAATCTGTAGGTCAGTTTTTCAGAAAAATTAGTTTTTTTGAAATATGTCTCTAAATTTTTTCTTCAACTTCAGAATTTTTTAAAATTTGAAATACAATTGTTTCAGATTCATCTAAGCTAACATGCAAAAAAATCACCGTCCGGAAGCAGAGATAAGCAAGTAAATTTGCAAAATCAGGAAAAATGAGGGGGTTACAAGATCGGCATTTATTTTATATCCCTCCAATGCTTGACTTGAATAACTACGTAGCCACCAGTGTGTCCTGACCACAGCTTTATTATGTCAAACCTGGATTGAAACCAGCGAAAAATGCAAAAAAAAAAAAAAAAAAAAATTTTTCCAAACCGTACCTGGGGTAGGGTGGCCCAGTATTATCATAGTAAAATATGTAAGATATTGAGGATAAAGAATAACAAATGGAAAGAAACGAAAAATATAAGCCATCAAGATAGAAAAAAGGGAGAAAAATAGTATTTTAATAAACAATGATATAAAGTAAAAAAATACTTGTTGACAAATTAAAAAAAAAAAAGTAAAGAAAAATAATTTAAGCACTAAAAATATTTAAAAAATACATATAATTGAAAAAAAAAAAAGAAAGAAAGAAAAAACTTTGAAAATCAACATCGAAAATCAACATTGAAAATCAACATCGAAAATCAACATTAAAATAAACATTGAAAATACAACATTGAAAATCAACGTTGGAAATCGACATAAGAAAAAAAAACAACGTTATTTCCACGTGGCCTGTCGTTATCATAGACCAGGATGCTTTGCACGCATATTCAATAAATTTCAACCATCAGAGAGGGGATTAGAAGCTCCAGCCTGATACATCAGGGTTGTTTGGACGGTACTTGATATCTGCAGTATATGATAACCAAAGTGTACATATTGTGAGCACGAGAGAGGAAGACAAAAGGGGAGCAATGCATTGTTCATAAGCCAGTGAAGTGGCCCATCATTCTCGTAGCCCGTGAAGACTTTAATCTGCGGACTTCAGCGGAGCTTGAGACCCGGGTGACCCATATCGAAGAGAAATCGCCCGAGAATTCCATTCGGCAAACAGTACTGTACGGGTCCGCAAATGATACCATGAAAATGGACGCAAATGATCCCCATTTTGGACCGGAAATAATGATCCCGAAAAAAAATAAAGGAATGGTATGGAGGGTGGAATGATCTGGACAGAGAATTTATGTGAAGAGCACTTATTTTTATTAAAAATCACTTTAAATGGCCCTCACTGGTTTCTGTCTCATTTTGGTTTTCCAGAAAGACTGAATTTTGTTTTCTGACCACGATGTTATAAATTTGCCACATTTAATTATCGGATACAATCATCAAAAACTAACTTGGACGCAGTTCTAAATTGATTGTGACCAGGCGCCCGTTTCTCGAACTCTGCGTGTGTTTGCCAGAGTTGTTCGAATATACCGACTGTTTGTAATCGTTTCGTGGTTTTGCAGTTACTGGTCATGCGTGACTGACACCCAAATACATTTGCATGCTCAATACGAAATGTCCCTGAATCAAGGCCGCTGGTAGACCCGATTTTTCTAGGAAGATCGAAAGAGACTCTGCTCTCAGGGTTCGAGAAACGGGCCCCTGGTCAGAATCAGTTTAGAACTGCGTCCATTCCTCAATTTTTTTTCGGGATCATTTGCGGTCCAAAATGGGGATCATTTGCGTTCCATTTTTATGGGATCATTTGCGGTCCTGGTATCATTTGCGGTACAGTTTAGGGATCATTTGCGGACCCGTACAGTACTGTTTGGCGAATGGAATTCTCGGGCGATTTCTCTTCGATATGGGTCACCCAGGTCTCAAGCTCCGCTGAAGTCCGCAGATTAAAGTCTTCACGGGCTACGAGAATGATGGGCCACTGCACTCTCTGGCTTATGAACAATGCATTGTTCCCCTTTGTTTTCCTCTCTCGTGCTCACAATATGTACACTTTGGTTATCATATACTGCAGATATCAAGCACCGTCCAAACAACCCTAATGTATCAGGCTGGAGCTTCTAATCACCTCTCTGATGGTTGAAATTTATTGAATACATGTATGCGTGCAAAGCATCCTGGTCTATGATAACGACAGGCCACGTGGAAATAACGTGTTTTTTTTTTCTTATGTCGATTTCCAACGTTGATTTTCAATGTTGTATTTTCAATGTTTATTTTTAATGTTGATTTTCGATGTTGATTTTCAATGTTGATTGTCGATGTTGATTTTAAAAGTTTTTTCTTTCTTTCTTTTTTTTTTAATTATATGTATTTTTTAATATTTTTAGTGCTTAAATTATTTTTCTTTACTTTTTTTTTTTTAATTTGTCAACAAATATTTTTTTACTTTATATCATTAATGTTTATTAAAATACTTTTTTTCTCCTTTTTTTCTATCTGGACGGCTTATATTGTTCGTTTCTTTCCATTTTTTATTCTTTTCTCCTCAAAAACTTACATATTTTACTATGATAATACTGGGCCACCATAGACGGGCCAAATAGGAATCCCATTAAGACTTGCCACAGCTTCAGACGAAAGACGAACGTCAGAGTTCCAGGATGGCGCGGTATTGATGGCAGCGAAGACATTTCTAGACATAAGCTTGGAGACTTTGCGAACGCACGGCCAAGAGATATTGTTTTTCCGCAAACGGAGGCAAGCCTACAAACTGGAAGGGAAGACGAGGAGATGGCCGTAAACCGGAAATACGCAGTAGCGTAGGAACGTAGCGGAAATAAGAAAAGTGGACGTGTCGAGAACGGCACTGTGCCAAGAAACAACGTGACTGGGCTCCCAAACACATTTGGCCTCGTTGGGAAGAAAGCCAGATTTAAGAAGATCTGAGTGGACTTGTAAACTAGCGATTTTGGGTTTATTCTTGTCAGCAGCGGCACCAAGACCATCGTCCAAATAAACGACAATAGACTTTGCCTCAGATCTCCATTTCTTCACTAGAGGCTTGAGCAACATTGTAAATAAATAGGGCGCAAAACTGAGGCCAAACGGAAGAACCGAAAACTGGAAAAATCTAGAGCGTCCAGAGAAAAATGACCACACAAAAGA
>NW_027179864.1:12500-22500 GCF_036669925.1 Montipora capricornis
GCCACCAACGTACCCTTCAGCGGCTTTAGAATCAAAGTCTTTTCGACCCTGTAGGCCTTTGCCTTTGCCATTATCATTAAACCGTTCCTTATGAGATCCAGTGTACTTTGAAGTGTCAGTCCTTTGATCAACAGCACCTGATTTGCTTTGTTTCTGTCCAAAAAAATTCAAAAAAGTTCTAGCTCACTTCTTGACGACCAGTCTGGTATTGAAAAAAAAAAAAATTAGCTCCATACTGCGCCGTTCTCAGGGGGTCAAGTTTTTGTCGATCAATTTTTGCACGTCGTCTTTACTTCCGTACTTTTTCTCTGCACACAATTTCAAGGCATTCTTGAAACTTTTAAAGCCTATCTTCCGTTCTGTCTTGCTGCAAAGAGGAGGAAACAACCGTGGGACAATTAACTCGGATTTAACACGAGTGATAACATATGAGATACTCCAACACAACCATTATTTAGGCTTACCTCTATACTTCAGGCCCCGGTTGTTCAAACGATGGATAGCGCTATCCACCGGATAAATCCCTATCGACCGGATAAACACAAGCCAAGCCAATTGAGTTATCCAGTGTATAGTGATTTATTCCGGCGGCAGATAGTGCTATCCATCGTTTGAACAACGGCGGCCAGGTCTGTTGAATATTAAATCCGTGTCAGTTGACGTAAATTTTTTGTCGTACAGTTTCAGATCGCGAAATAATTTTCCAAATTTTTCATTATCCATCATAGGTTGAGCGTCCTTGCCACGAGCGGGTGTTTCTAAAACGAAGACCAAAGACCTAAGACCCTATGATCTAAAACGAGACCCTGTGATCTAAAACGAAGACCCACTGATCTAAAACGAAGACCCTGTGATCTAAAACGAAGATCCTATGATCTAAAACGAAGAACTTATGAGTTAAAACGAAGACTTACCTCGAAAGTGTCAGAACGATGCCAAGCAGCTTATGGCTGGTCAGACGACATTGTGTGTTATGGAATTGTTGGAACGGTGAAACAGTGGAACATCTGAATGTGGGCTCTGAGTGTGTACTGTGCTCGAAACTCCTAACAACTAATGATATAGCGATGTTTCTTGTGACGTCACCCATTGTTACTTCAGTAATATGCCAACCAGAACCTAATTATCATTATAACAGGTTCCAGCAAAACAGACAAATCTTATTGGTGGAGAAAATTCTCCTCGTTTGGGTAAAACCTAGAAAAAATGGACCACCTCGAAAGGCCACACCATTTGCTTTCTCACCCAAGCGAGCTGTTTTTTAGACAAATTGTAATCTATACATCAATAACACGACTAAAAGTGACAACTATGACAGCTGTTACGGGTCTGGTTTTGTAAACACAGCTTTAGAGTTTTAACTTCTTTATTCGGGCATGGAACGTCAGCACTCTGCCGTTGCCGGCAGCCAACTCTCTCTTAACTCTCTTAAAAACTGGCATTTATATATGCAAATACATAGCAAAAGATGTCATTGTTCATTATTCCTAACGGAGAAAACCAGCGATGGGTAACCCCTTTGGAAGGGTGCTTTCTCATTAACAGAGTTCTTGTCCAGGAAATAATGTAACGACTCTAGAAAAAGCCTTTTCTCCTTGGTTTTCACGCCTGTTTCCAAACTGCTCGCACAATTTGGGTGTATGTCGTGGCCAGTGGTTTGGGCATGTTGTTTTACCGCGGAGCCGACATTCCCATTCGTTCCAGGCTTGTGTTCAGTCCCCCGAGACTTCCAACTTCTTTTACTTTCTCCAATATATGTAAATTGTTGACTTGTTGACACTGTTGACTTGATCTCCCTCCATCGACCAATCATCTGCTTCTTCTGTAGTTTTCCTCGGCAAGTGCGATAACGCATCAGCATTTCCATGGTATTTGGATGCACGATACTCAATATCGTACGTATAAGCTGCCAAATGAATGGACCACCGCTGAAGACGACACGCAGCGAGGGCTGGGATCCCCCGTTTTGGACGAAGGATGTAGGTGAGAGGTTTATGATCCGTCAGCAAGGTAAAAAGGTACTGGTGAAACTTTTTTCAGCCAAAGATGATGGCTAAAGCCTCTTTCTCAATCACTGAATAGTTCTGTTCACTCTGAGAGAGAGTACGGGAGAAATGTGTGACAACACAGCTCCTAATCCAAAAGACGACGCATCAACTGCTAGTCGCACCGGCTTCTTTGGGTCATAATGCGCTAACAAGGGAGCTGACTGCAAATTCTCTTCAACTTCAAAAACGCTTCTGGACATTGTTTAGTCCATTGCCACGGAATGTTCTCTGCTAACAAACAACTCAAAGGGTAAGCTAGAGTCGCCATGCCTGGAATAAATCTTCGGTAATAATTAACCATTCCCAGGAAAGATTTCAGCTCTGTTGGGTTCTCGGGTACCTGGACTTCGTGAATGGCGTAACTTGATATCTGTGCGCTCCACGGGTTTTGAAGCTAGAACATCAGTCCACACACTCTCGGGAATAATAGTTATAAAAGCCCCAGTGTCAAGTTCCATGTCCACAGTTTTGCCATCAATTGTTACTGGCACAATGAACTCTTTACACTTCCCACGGGAATCCGAGACTGTAAACATGGGCCAATCACTTCCATTCGCTGATTGCTTGACTGTCAGGTCTTCTTCGACGAAACAAACCTTTTGCCGTTTCTTCTTCTTTTTCCCTGACCTCGGCTTTGGCTTCCACGTGGCCTTCCCACTTTCCGGGTTTGGCACCTTCACAGGACATGTTTTAACAATGAAGAGCTCAGCTATGACTATCGGCCTCGGATCCAGATGCTTGGCCAAATTATCCACGATTTCCACAAACGACATTTCCCTCCGCCTTCTAGGAGAAACAATATTTCTACGTAAGGCATACATCTTATTAACCCATTAAGGTAAGTATCGTCGGTACTTTTTTGTCTTCAGCAACACTGTTAACTTCGAAGAACGTCTCTACTCGTTCGACATAATGCTTCCAGTCCGAGCCCGGTATAAACTCTTCGACTCCACCGATAAAGGAAGAATTCACTACTATCGTTTGCTGTGCCGGTTGCTGCTCATCGCTCGACCTTTTTCTTTCTCGTAGCCAGTTGTCGTCCCTACGCAAGAAATGACCCGCGGATAAAACGGGCGACCGAAAACTTTTAATCTTACTCAATAACTACTAACTTAAAAAATGTTAATGCGGGAACACATGCTATATAAACCTTTACCCGCTCTGGGAATTACATAATTTCTTATTCATGAAAAACCTTATTCATTAACACTTAGTCTATTGATGAATAACTTCTTATTCATCAAACCTTATTCACTAAAACCATAACATAAATGAGCACTTTCTGCAACTCATTTTGTTTACAATTCCTTTCAACTGTGCTTTTGTCGGCCAGTCCTTAGGTTTTTTGAAAACATGACCCAGTGTTTTTAATGGTTTGCAAGCTGTCTTGATGTGCTCGCGGTTTAAAATCCGTCCAATTCGCTCTGACACGCCTTTGATATATGAAATTGATGCATATGCTTTTGGGTTCTCCCGGGGCTTTGGTTGTGCGTTGTTTGGTTGATCGACCGACTTGATGAAGTTTTCAGGACAGC
Organism: Montipora capricornis; assembly: GCF_036669925.1. Classification (NCBI taxonomy): domain Eukaryota; kingdom Metazoa; phylum Cnidaria; class Anthozoa; order Scleractinia; family Acroporidae; genus Montipora; species Montipora capricornis. The sequence continues at coordinate 16,084 of NW_027179864.1, forward strand.
CATTAGCTTTTAGGTCGTCGATAACACGTCGTTCCTCGCTCCGTCTTAGTGCAGTTGTTGATGGAATGCATTTAGCGCGGTCCATTAAGGTCTTAACAACAGCTCTTTTGCTTTGCGCTGGGCTTTGTGAATGGAAATCTAAATACTTGCTCGTATGTGTGGCCTTGCGTTGTACACCACCTCGATCTTTCCGTCTTCATCCACAGTGTTGTTGGTGTCCGGGAAGGCTATGCTCTTCTTGCACATGGTTATTGTAGGCATCTCTACTGTAAACTGAATGATGGTATTTATCGAGTTTAAGTGGCTGTGAAAAACCTTAACACCATCTCTCTTGATGCAGGCATTCGACTCGTCGACAAAGCGTTGCCACCATTTTGGTTCAGTTTCTCATGCTTTTTCCTCAACTCCTTGCAGTGCAAGCTATTCCATAATCGCGATGATTGGTGATCCCATGGCACACCCCGATACCTGATGGTATTGGGTTCCCTCAAATATGAAATAGCTGTTGTGTGGAAGAAAGGAGAGTGAGTCCAGGAATTGGTCCTTGGTCAACTGTGATTGATTTTTCCAATCATCAGATCCCTCCAGTTTTCTCTGAACAATGTCTATAGCCATTCCGATCGTTATGGAGGTGAAGAGTGAGATCACGTCAAACGACACAACCAGTTCGTCGTCGGCCACTTCCTGGTTACTTGTAAATTCTGCAAACTGTTTAGCATTCTTGACAGAATATTCGGTTGCATTCGCAAGGTGTTTCATTAAGGAAGCCAGGTATTTTGAAGCTCATAAGTCGGCGAGCCAATACAGCTGTTTATAGGTCTCAGTGGTATTTTCGTTTCTGTGCCTTCCAGGACAGTGAGACGGTCGTCCATGTGCTGCAGTTCCACTTTATGAATCTTAGGTAAACCGTAAAACGATGCTGGTGTGGATTCGGAGGGGCGGAGCTGCAGTAGACTGTTTCATTAAGGTTTCCAACTTTCTTCCAACCCAAACGTTTTCGCTGCAACTGAAGCTCCGTTCTTGATGTTGGATTGCGCCTTTTATCGATGGTTGGTACATAGACGTTCTGATCTTGCAGCATTTCTTGAATCTGGTTACGATAGTCGGTTCTCTCCATGACAACTGTACAGTTTCCTTTGTCCGCTCTGATTATTACAATGTTTTTGTCACTTTTTAGTTCTTTGAGTGCTCTCCGCTCTTCATTCGTCAAGTTTCGTTGTTTTGGTGATTTAGCATGTTTCAGAGCTCCGTAAACCTCTGCTGTAGTAGCGTCGTGATTTTCTCGTGCCAGGTGGCATATTGCGGCTTCAACAGAAGCGAGTGTATCTTTCGTAGGTACGCTTTGTGTCGTGATTGCAAAATTCATTCCTTTCCTCAGTAGCGATATTTCGTTGCCCTGTAGTCTTCTTCCGGAGATACTTACTACCCATTTCTTCTTTAATTCGTTTACACCCATGCCAGCCGGTAGCCTATTCAGCTTTTGCTCGTGTCTCCGTTCAGTTTTCTGACGCGATTGCTTGGTACAATGCCTCGTAGTAAGAGACCGTAATGGCCGACTCGATGTTTTGTTTGAGTCTGCCGATCTTCATCAAAGAATTGAAGTTTGCGGTGACTTTCACCGATGAGGATGTGTAAATATTTCCAGCTGGCCTTTCGTGCAACTTCCCAGTCTTTGGGGTTGTCGGTGGGTGGTTTTGACAGAAGGAATGGAGGTAGAAGGTTTCCTTTCTTGCACCGATATAAATGGCGTAGATGAAATTTGTAGTGAACCTGTCTCAGTGATCATGAAATCTGCTCTTACAGTCTTGCCAGATATAAGAAGTAGACGTCGTAGGAATTGAATTAATAACCTGATTAATTCCAACCTTCTATCAGACGTGAGAATGTATGCCGATGTCACAAATCTTCTGACACAATGGCTTGTTTCTAATCGCCTAAGCCTCAATGTTCAAGACAAAATGTCGGTTTACTTGGACATGATATGATCTCTCTGCTTCTGCTTCGAAGTAAACCTCATTGTGTCTTCCAGTTAAAAGGGTGAATGCATACAAACCCCAACATGTTGAGAAGGATGAAACACTTTTAAGTCTCGAGGGAGGCGACGTCATCAGTAACGTTACCTAGGTACTTGATGTCCCTAAGGAGATATATTTGCCTCGACAAACTAGTGACGATATTGAATTAATTGATTCTGCCACATGTTGATTTCCTCAGAGTGATGTGTGGTTGTGTATCGGGGCTGGCAATAGTCAGAACTTGACAAATGCCCCCCCCCCCCAAAAAAAAAAGCAGAACATAGAGTAACAAGACGAAAAAAAAAAAAGAATGCTTTTACCCGAATATTGATCTCACACTAAATACCATCCACAGATATAATTTTCACACTGTTTTATTTCAAGGCCAAACCCACAGGACTTTTTGTTACAGAGGCAACATGATATGAAATGGTGTGTGAACCTAGGCTAAGCATGCCACCAATCTAAATAACTTTTACTCTGCTATCAAGACTCAATGAAAACAACTTTTCGGCACATGTAATCTTGGATATTTTATTCCATTTTGCTGTTTTTCAAGCACAGTGTAAGTATTCTTATGGTATATATTTGTAGTTGTAATGGACGGTTCCTTGAGAGATCTCTTGGTGATATCGATTCCGTAATTCCATGTTGATGATAATGATGATGAAACAGACACGTCTTTCTGCACTCTGCTGTCGGAAGCCGGCCCAATTGTCACAGTCTCTCTCTATTACCGTATGTCTTTACATAACATGGGCTTTACATACAGTCTGGACGTTTTAACAGCTTTTCTGACATTGGTTTTACTGGAACCGTTCGGGTAACGTCTAATTAATATGATAAAATTTCAGATCAGCTAGGCGTATTACTTTTAACTAGGCCTACGTTGCTCTGAGGAAAGCTGCTTCTTATTATTTGAAAAGGAAAGAAACTTACTTCATCTTTGTCCCATGTGGATAATATATTTAACTCAACCGACGCCATTCCTCTTTTCACCCAGAGGCTTCTTCCTCGTACTACTGAATGCTCTTTACCTGTGCGATGTTGCAGTATCTCTACGCTATAATGAACCTGATGAATAACTTAGTCTAGCGTGCTAATCTGTCTAAGTTCCTTTTTTTGTCGGCGGTTCATTTTGTCACGCGTTCATGTGATGTAATGTGAACATGCCTCATCCAGACGCCTTAAGACTTCTGTCAGCTTTTTGTCAAGGATATGTGCTTCTGGCAGATGTTGAATCACATCTATGGCTTTCAACTGGTAGCTGATGCGGTCAAAGAACTCTTTGAATCTTTCAGTTGGAATATTTGAATCAGCCTGGTTTCGAGGTGGTTGGCTTTTCTCACTTGTCTGCAATGCTCTTGCATCTCTTATGGCATCATTTAAAGATGATATGAAGAAATTCATCATTATGATTGTCATACCGAAAAGAAGAAGACTGACGAATACGTGACCAACGACAGGCACAGCTTCAACAAGTTCCTTTTCTGGTCGAGCTTTCACCTTTCCAAGAATTATTTCAAGCTGAAAGGAGAATGATGACCAAAGGCTGGAATAACGAGAAACAATGGTCCCGAAGAGCAAAATTCCTGTTTGAAGGAATGCAAAAAACAAAACTGAAAGAATAAGGAGATAAGAGTGCAACTTTTGCAACCAGATTCGCAATGCACTAGCAAACACTTTGGTATACATATTAAAATACGTCAACTGCAACAGCTTAACTGTGGTAAGAAAGGTAAGGGTGGCTAAGGCACAGTTTTCAACATCCTGCAGTAGAACAGCCGACTGGAAATTGACTGGAGCAAAGATGTTGCGCTCTAAGTATTCTAGAATGTTTTCAATATGGTAAGACTTGACAAAGCTGAACACCAAAACAGAGAGGGACGTGCAGAGTAGCGACACATCCAGCCAACACCAAACAGAACGGGTGTAATGTCTTCCCCGGCGAATTATGGTGGTTGTGGTGTCGAAACCTTTGTAGATAAACATGCTGATGAAGAAAACAAAGCAGAGTCCTTGGAAGACTTGGAGGACGGATTCAGTATTGTGTAATGAGATGGTGTTGATTTGCTTAAACGATACAGCCTGTCCTGTTTGAAGCACTTCAAAGAAAAAAGAGCAAACCGCTAATGTGCTGATTGATTGGCTAAACAAGGTAAACTCTACGATCACAGCTGTTGTTTGACGGTCAATCCAATGCCCTGATTGTAAAGAATGAACAACTGTACGCGCAGTTTCCTCATCATAACCCAGGTCAGCAGAGTACCCTCCTCCACCATACCACCCATGATGTCCCCATTTTGATGACGCATCGAGTTCTTCTGCTGTTTGATACACCCATGGACGAGAGCAAGGGAAAATTCCACGTTTGGGAATGAATGGATCTTTGGATTCCTTCACAAAAGAGTAGCAATCATAACGTGCAAGGGGAAACCAATCCTTGATCGTGTGTACTGCGGGGCATTGAACTGAAAATAAGAGACAGGTGAGGTTAAAGCCAGAAAGGCATGCGGTTATTAAAATGAAAATGGCAGGACAACGTTTTACGTTTAATCAATTTTCATACCTACACGTGAATTTTAAAAAAATGTATGTTATTTTTCCTTATTAAAATGCAACTGATCTGTTTTTAAATAAAAAAATAAATAAATTATTGTTCTAATAAAGTGGCACACTTGAGGACCTTTCCTCTTTAGGTACTATTAATCCTCGTGATTTTCAATTGTTACATACGACCTCGATACGACTAAAAACCAAAGCAAAAAAATGAAAAAAATAACCTTTTACTGCTCTAAGCTGACGAAGTCGTAACATTCCAATCACAGTAGCTTTTAGCTCATCCCCTGCCTGTAACTCTCGGTAATTGGATTGATGGGGACTGAGGTAGAGATGTGGTACCAACGTTTTGTTCATCCATTCCCAGAAGGAGGTGAAAGTTTTAACCTAAATGGGAATTGACACAAAACCATGCACAATATGTGATGGATACGTTTAAATCAAAGATTAGATTATTTAAAAAAACATAAAGTATTTAAGTTTCAAACTTATAACTTTGGAATTAACTGTGATGTTTCAGAGACACGATTCATGATCTAATAAAACACATCACAATCATATAATGTCTCCAGCGCAGGAATTTGTGAATACAAAATTGTCACGATGTCTTAAATCTGAGCGATCTAAAAAGCGTCGTGAAGAATTCAATGAACATTTTACTTGTCAAATGATTGTTATATACTTAGTTCTCATTACAGAGTGGCCTGCTCACGAAAAGCAATTACTAAATTTCCTGGAGTCAACAGTTTATGTAAAAAGAATTAATATTTGAAAAAATATATTAAAGATTTGGTTACTAGCGCACCTTTTTTTCGTGTTGCAAAAATATGTTATGATTTTCGAATCAAATAGCGTGTAGTGGGTGCAGCCGTGAAAAGCATGCAGAAGGACCCGCAACATCGGAACGAAGCCCATGAAACTAAGAAAATAACAAAACGTTTCTATAAAGAGGCTATTTTAGGAAGAAAATGTGGTCCTGGTTCAGTGGGAGAGTAACACATAACAATTTGGATTTATCAAACGAGTTTAGAAAGATCGAATTGCCTCAGGAAAACTATTGAATGGCTGCCGTTTCGAACGTTAGCCCTTTGTTAGGACGAAATGAGGAACTGGGTGTTTCTTGTAGTTTATATAGGGAGTGGGAGTACTATGCAATTGGTGGAGACATGCTAATGAAAAACAGTGATAGGCTAGTTGAATAAAGAGCGCTCATTGGTTCAACAGAGTATGAAAGTGCAGCTGACTTTCAAAATTCATTCTTGCCAGGGTTTGTGGCTTTTCGTGTTTCCTTGGTGTTGGTATACACCACAAATTGTCGTGTTAAGGGTGGAGCGTTTCGAAAGCGACAGGTTTCGATGCATCTTTGTTATTTTTTCAACATTTCGAAGTCTTTTCTAGGTTGAGTGGCAATCGGACTTGTCGCTTTTCGACTAAATCAGGTAATCTCGGGTGTGGAAAGTCCCAGATCAATTTCTCTTTATTCATATTTTTGAAAAGGTGAAGGTGATTACCTTCCTCTTTTCACAAAATTAAAAAAAGGTTAAAAGGCTGTGTTGAGAGTCAATACCTGTTCAAAATATCCGGTGTGATCATCAAGAAATTTCGCGAACAGATACCGCGTCGAGTCTCTGTTTCCATATGATAACACACCAATTGTGACAAGAAAAGTCATATAAAATCCTATTTGGCGAATGGACGAACGACGTTTGGCCTTAGCAACAATCTCTTTCTTCAGTCTTGAGAATTCTCTTCCTGACCTTGGGAAAGGTGTCACTTTCTCCGGTGTCTTTTTTTCACGGCTTTCGGAAGATATTTTCTTTCCTTTGCACTTTGCCAACATAAC
>NW_027179865.1:5000-15000 GCF_036669925.1 Montipora capricornis
ACCAGCTTTGCAATTATTTGAATACTTAGGAAAAATACGGTTAACTACGTTACGGTACGAGATTAATTCAAATAAACATGTTCACCCTGGAACAACTAGCAGAACTACGTTTTTAGCAATGGCTGGTTGAGTGGCTGATGAGAGAACTCGGAAATCGGAAGTCGGAAGTCAGAGTTGGCGCCAGGTGACACATAACACGGAGCCCAATTCAGTGTTGATCAACAAATTTTACGCAATCAGTAAAGCGCAAAAGTTTATGCTCAGGAAAGCATGGAATTTATTAAAAGTGGGGATCTCGCTGTGAAACCTCAGTTTTGGGTTATTTAACAAAATGTAAAACCTTTTGTAGCCAGTTTATGAGGTTAAAATTTCGAAAAATTTGATATTTGGTATACGCATTTGATGTCGTTTAAAGTGCTACTATGAATTTTTCTTGGGATTTCAAAATTATGCTAACTAAACAGTAACTGATCGAAGTTTTAAGTCTTGATTTCAAAAAGACACCTGTTTATTTTAACTGGAATTTTCCGGTTTAATGGTCTGCCATTACTAACGATCGAGGAGAAAGTGACGTCAAAGACTCATATCAATAGTAAGAATGCAATGCCTGTGTACGCGGTTGAATTAATATATATGCAGCACGGGAGTTCCGGGCTTTCAGTTTTAAACTCGCGTTTTGCATATATAATAAGCTGCGTTTACACGCTGAAATTGAGTAAAGGACGTCACTTTTCTCTAAATCCAACTCTCTGAGGTCCAATCGGTCTGAATAGAGCGTGAATATGAAGGAAATGCATTACCATGGCCACAAAAATAGGCTACTTGAGCTAAACCCCTTCACATCTGAAATAGGGCTCAAGTGTACTTAAGGTCTACTTACTATGCTAGCATGAACCCACCTAATATTGCGTTGTTATCGCTTTTTTAAGTTACTATTTTTAATAACACTTCGTGCTGCAACACTGCTGAGATAGGCAACAGAGAAACTAAATAGGCGAACATTGCGAAGCGACATTTATTTGATACAGCAATCGTTTGAACTTAATATTAAAATTACAGACGTCTGGGTTGACTGTGGTACATGTTACACATAAACAAAGGGAACTGAGTTGGGAATCGGAAACAAAAAGCCTAAGAATCCAATTAGTATATGTACTCCTGGTAACAATGGAAGAAGCAGGCAAGGGGATCGAGCTCGAATGCAGTTCGAACTCATGGTTGAGCGCCTCACTGGCAGCCCACGACTTTTCGGCGCTCTCCGAAAATTTTTTACTCTTACGCCATTTTGTAGATTTAACATCGTTTTTACAAATAAGTTTCAATCGTCATGGCTTTGCTATTCTCAAGACCGGCACTAGTTGCTCTTTCGAGCTCCTTGCCAAAGAAACCATTGACCTCTAGCTTGTGGCGCTCTCTTTGCGAACTCGGCATCGCAAGATACAAACCAACCCGGCGGGGCTGCCGAGCGGGTACAAGGAAGCAAAGGGCAAGATTTCCGCACAGGTCCATACTTCATTATGCATACACTCCTTTGTTTCAAGAAAACAATAGCGATAACAATAGGCGTCCTTTGGGACTGTGGCGCTTTGTTCTTTCTTTTTAGAGGTTTTTTTCCTAAGTCTATATGGACTTAAAAAAAGTCGGTCGAACTTCTGTCTGAAATACGGAAAATCGAACAGTTTTTCCTGCAATTTTATCCATTTTTCGGTCTTAGAATAAGCGCAACAAGTGGAGTTTCAAGCAATCGTTGTAATAGGGTTCAGATTCGCAAACATAAGAAACAAACCAAATAAAAGTACTGTCATAAGAAATTTAATGGCTACCTGCTCTTTTCATCGTGAAATTGTTCTTCCTGTCTGCTTAAAAATTCGCCGAGACACTCCAAAGTGTATATTTTCTTCCTTTCCTGTATTTAGGATCACGAACGGTGCATTTAGAGGGAATTTGCGATTTATCGCTCTTTGTAGAGATCGGCAATATGCTCAATGATACTTCCAAGTAAATAGCTTTGGTAGAGATCCATGGATGTTCCCGTACGAGGCATACTTCGTTTCACTGCCCATCGTGTCTTTTCAATGCCCTGCTGTGGGCTCGTTTGTCTGTGTTGACGAAGTTTAGGCGATGGTTAACTGCGGTGAGATGATGTTAGCCCTTGTCTTGTAGGCAGTTGTAAACTTTCCGGCCACAGGTAGCTAGGGCTAATATATTTTCAAGGAAAGTTTACGGTCAGAAAATTAATATGTGTTCTGGCGGATTGAAGGCTATCCATTGCAGTTTTTTCTTGAGCATCGCGAAACAGATCCATCTCCCGATGCGGTACTTTGTCTTTGCCAACTGACTGCGTTTTCACACAGGTTTTGGACACGGAGGACGAAAGTAAATTGTTTCCTTTGCACCACTTTATGCACAACTCTGGAAAGGCTATAAAGCAGGGACAATTTCCAAATGATCAAATCTCCCATTGCTGTTACCCTTTTACTTCGGTAGCCATCTTGATTATTACGAAGACACAAGTTTGCTTCAAAAGAAGGGAAATATGAAACGATTTTAATTGCAATGAACTCGTGCATGAAAGCTTCCCATGAAAGATGCACCAATCAGACTTTAAGTGTGGTATACTCTTCCACGCAGTGAACTTATAAGTGTGCCCCACGCACGGGGCATGAAGGAAAAGCAGGTCACAGTTCACAGCAATACTGGAAAACCTAAAACTATCACATGGACTAATTAAGCCTAAACAGTGCCTTTAGTTGTAATTAGGGTTACGGTTAGCATTATTAAAGGGATGGGTTGTTTCAAGAGTAGTAAAACAGGGATCTCTTAACGGTAACCTACAAGTGTAAGTTCGATTGTAGGTGCTCGGCGCGGCACGTGTATATAATTACGTATCATTATTATGTAAATAGTCAGCCAGAATTCGAAATAAATATCATTTTTAAGGTGTGAATTAACAGCTTGACACGTGAGCTCAGTGGTAAAGAACAGGGACAAGTAATCCAGAGGTTTACAGTGGGTCGGAGTTCAAGGCAAGCTGCGAGTGACATATCATGGGATAAAATGGCAGAAAAAGCCGAGCGGGATCTGGAAATAAGAACAAGACGAAGGGATAGAAAGAGGAAAGCTGGGACAAAAACGAGTAACGGTGTGGGCGATGAAGGGAAAGAAGAGAGAGAGAGAGGGAGAGAAAAAATGCGATCCGTTTTTATTGATACCGTAAGTACAAATTACCCATGTATATATTCGGTTCTCTTGGGTATACGTATTGTTCTACAAAACAATAGCGCGAATGAATAATTAATTTATTCTGCATGCATAATGAAGTAGGGACCTGTACGGAAATCATTCCAAGCAAAGACCTTTTCTCACATGCGAAGGACCTCCTTTACTAACATCCAAGTTGGAAATAATTTGCATATTCCGCCATCAAAGCCATTAAATATTCATCTTGTCACCTCTGGAAGCGGTAATTCAAACTCAAACACCTCAAGAGGCCCGCCTGACCTGCCTTGATGGCATGTGGTAACGCCTTAGAGGTGGTCGACAGCGCAAAGCTATTAGGCGTTACGATCACTAGTAATTTAACGTGGAATTTACACGTTGCTGAGGTTACTAAAAAGACCTCGAAGCGCCTTTATTTTCTCTTACAATTAAAGCGTGCCCATGTCCCTAAGAGTGATCTTGTTACCTTCTATACGAGCTGTGTTGACTGTGTTAGGTCAGTGTGTGACTACGCCGTCCAAGTCTTTTATTCGTCCCTTCCACTTTACTTAATAGGCCATTTCCGAGTTCATGCCTGCCTCCTCTTCAAAGCGAGTCTAAGTGCCAAGTTTTTGTTATGAAAATTAGTTTTCATTCATATCAAAGTAGAACTAATTACCATCACAAAAACTTCGCACTTAGACTCGCTTTGAAGAGGAGGCAGACATGAACTCAGAAATGGCTTATTAATGATCTCCAACGGGTTCAAAAAAGAGCGTTATCAATTATCTATCCATACGTGAGTTATAATGAGGCGTTAGTGCAGGCAGGCCTAAGTAGGTTAACCGATCATCATCAAGACCTCTGTAAGTCTCTTTTCGACAACATTCTCGAAGACACAAACTATCGCCTGCATCAGCTATTACCACCTCAGTTTAGCACTACGTACTCACTAAGAAACCCAAGAACTTTTAACATCAAATTTAATACAAAGAGGGCTAAGAACACCTTTTTTAATGCACAATACCATCTTGTAAATAGTTTTAAAGCCTAGGACGTTTGAACAATTTTGTGAATTTTAACCAGTGTTAAGTTTTTAATTATTATTATTATTATTATTATTATCATTATAGTTTATCATAGTTTTATTATTGTAAATATTATAGGACATAATTCAGCCTATTGGCAGCGACGTTTTATAAACTAATAAACTATCTATCTATCTATTATTAGTATATTTCTCATCATACCAAGAGCTGCTCAGTCCGGAAACGAAATACTACTTTTGTTTCCTCAGAAACGAAACGTATCTCCTATTTTGACTTCAGGGTGAACTATTTACACAATGAGGTTAAGTGGCCAATCAAAACAGGGTTAGTAATAAAAAATCTAAACATCTATGACTGCAAAAGCAATCTTAAGTGAACCTGAATAATCGCAAATCATAATGCTGACAAACACAAAAGCGAAGGAAATGGTTAATAAATATGAAGTTTTTTACTATCTGAATGATTTTGGGTTAGATTAAGGGAATATATTGTTGAAAAAATCTTCGTGTTAATGAGTAATGTAAACAATCTTCCAACTAGTAGGTGGTAGCAATGAATTGGGTGAACCAGGAGCCCGTTAAAGAAATATTGTTGGCTTCCCAAATAAACTCATTTTCTACTAGAATGACTAAACAAATATTTTCTGATGTGCAAAACTATGGCTACATTTAATCATTTGCAAGATAGATCTCTTGAAATACAAAATGGTTAAAACTTCTTGTCAACTCGCAAATAAAATATATACCCACATATGTAAATTAGTGAAGTTCGAACATGATCAATTCGACACAAAAAAAATCTCACAAAAACGTTTTCCAGCAAAAACGTTTATTGAAACAAACAATATTGAAAAAAATTCCCATTTTCATTGCGTGCGTTCGAACAAGCAACACACACCGTGTCAAAAAGTACACGCAACAAAGACCCTCTTTACAAGCAGGTAGGGTAACCCTAAACCCTAAACCCTAAACCCTAAACCCTAAACCCTAAACCCTAAACCCTAAACCCTAAACCCTAAACCCTAAACCCTAAACCCTAAACCCTAAACCCTAAACCCTAAACCCTAAACCCTAACCCTACTGCTAGGGTTACCCTGGTAGGAGGCTTAAAGATAGCCCGGGTTTACAAGCAAAATTTGACAGGTAGGGTTACCCTACCACCCGGGACAACTTTGTGTAGTTGGTAACCGCCAGCATCGCAAACACAGTGGAAACCACTGAAAAGTTGTCCCAGGTAGGTGAGTTGTCCCTAGCAGAGCGTTTACTAGGCAGCTAGGGTAACCCTAGCACTCAGATAGGGTTACCCTAGCGCCAGGGTAACCCTAGCTGCCTTGTAAACACATCGATGAAAAAAAGAAGAAATGTGTGAGCGCTAGGATAACCCTCTTGCTATGGTAACCCTAGCTCTAGGTTTACCCTCCCTCCTTGTAAACAGGGCCTAAATAAATTTCCTCAAATTTTCCATGCCGGGACTTTAAGTGCACTTGCCGGCGATTATTCACCAAAGAAAAAGATGTCACGCTTTGATCGGGGAAGATTTTGGTCACGTGTTAGGCAAGGGGTTCTTGGTAGATTCCTTTTAATTAGTGTAACAGTACACACACGCAAAGCGCGGAAGGAAGAAAAGTGATTGATGGAATGGAGATACTCTAATAATCACGTGTCGCGTGTCTCGGTTTGCGGGTAAATTGTCGCGCGTCCAGTGTAAATTGTCGTGGGTCCAGAAAAAAAGGAAAAAAAATTATTGAACTTTTATTTTACGACCTTTTCAATAACAATAACAACAGCAACAAAAAAAATAGTTTGAAAATTAATGTATGGTTAGTTTCTATAACTATGTTTTGCTCTGATGAGCATTTCTTTTTAAGTGCCTATGAAGTGAAAATTTTTAAGACGTATATTTAAAGCTTGTTGTCCCTTGACAACTCGTTTTTTTCGAGCTCTTTCGAGCGTAAATACGGCCTAATTGGTATGCACAACGCGAATTTGACTATCTGAAAGCCAAAAACTCTCGTGCTACATACTAATTAAGCATTCAATTTATTCTCGACCCGCGACCCTCGGAACGGGACAATCAAATTATCTCGATGGAATGTGCCATTTCTGTCACACGTGAATCAGCTAAGTCGGTGAAGGTATCGACATTGGAAAGCTGGAAAACGACACGAATATCTCACAATTGATTCATCAAATTCGATACGATCCTACCATCGCTGCCTTTCAAATTCGCGATACCGATGATAAGATTGATTTTTCGAATATCAGTTGTCATGAATAGACGAGTTCACGCTCTTGAGTGCATCATGGGTAATCAGGGCAAGATGAAGAGAAATTCAAAGGTTTTTAAGGAAGTTCAAAACGATAAAAAGTATTCATGATATGCAATTTCGGGTTTTTTTTTTTCCAAAACAGAAGATATGCGTTCAAAGTTGCGGAAAAAGAAATTTGTAGAGAATGGCTATTGCAGGAATTATTTTATCAAAAGGAGTTTCTGCCATACATTTCCTGCAATTCCAAAGGCACAAAATTACAGAGAATGTATGGAAACAGAAATAGCAATATTTAGGAATTACAAAAAATGGATACCAAGTCTAGTTCATCTCAGTTGTGAACATGAACTGATTTGTTTGGTTTATGAAGGCTTAAGTCTGTAAAGTAGAGTCGTGTACAGTATATTTGGTTTTGAATTTCCATACAAACCTTTGAATTTCCCGCCATGTTGCCCTGATTACCCATGATGCAATCAAGAGCGTGAACTCGTCTATTAAGTTGATATTGTTTCCTGTGCATTCATTGTTTAACTCCTTTATGTACTTAATAAACTAGTAATAGATTTCACCACATCTGCCGCCGCCTAAGGTAATATGGATGGCAGTTGATGTGTTTTCCAATTAATATGTGCTACAAAGATGCAAGGAAAGGACGGCCAAAGACAAACGGCCATTTAGTTTCAATTTCTATCAACGTTTATTTCATACGCTATCAATTGAAAAGCAATTTACATAATTATGGAAAATGCCTTGAAAATATGATAGTAAAACAGGAACAGGAACATTAACTAGAAGGAAACATTCCGTCGTCATCTTTCGCCGTCATCTTTTTTATCTACGTGGTTCTTTCCACGGTTCCTTGAAAAACCATAAGATAGGAACAAAACTCGGTTATTATATTCGGATTATTATTATTATTATTATTATTATTATTATTATTATTATTATTATTATTATTATTATTATCTATGAATAACGGTTGTAAATATGATCGAAGATTGTTTGAAAATATTGATACTGAGACTACTCCGGCTTTGAGTCTGTCGCCTCAGTCTGTTTCTGATTTGTGTCTGACAAATCGTCGCCGCTGTTTCTGATTTGTGCCAGAAAATCGATTTCTGACCCAGGCAATATGATTTTCTACTGCGAGATTTTTTTTTAGCCAGCCAGCTGGAAAACAGCCTGCAGTACAGTAGTACAGAGCGGCTTTTTTGTGGAGCGGTTTCGTAGAGTACTCCTGTTATCAGCCGACTAACAGCAAGCCCAAAAGGGGTTTATTTATTTTATAGCCCTCCCATTAATGTTCATATCGCGCAAAAAAAAGCCAGTGTTGATCTGATGGAGATGCTCCGTATTTTTTCGATGCACTGCTGTAAATTTGATTAGAAAGAAAGCGTGTCTGTTTCAAGAAAACAAATCAAATCATTTTAATTGTCACTGCGAGTCGAAAACTAGAAAACAAGGCGCATTTTTGCTTACTGAAAAAGAAATTTCAACCATAAAAGACAGAATGTGCAAAGTCTGGATGATAGTGTTTTCAAGCTGTTCAAGTCCCATTGGAATTTTTCTCTCCTTCGAACGGTTGGTTTATTTTGTAATTAGTAAGCAAAGTTTATTAAATTCTCATTAAATGACTCAGTTTAAGTTCGAGTGGGATTAAATCTCCAAAGAGAGAAACGACCGCCGGAAATACGTCTGCATTCGAAGGCTAGCTCATAACTTTCTTCACCTTCAAAGACGTTGACAGCCAGCGTTGACAGCAAATTTTGTTGACTTTCTTGCACTTTCCGGAACAGCCTTTGCGACCAGCTTTTTAATGTCACTATAACTAGACCCCGGAAAACGAGTTTGTTTTTCTTCCATGTAAAATGAGAATTCTTCTGCTCCCTTTTTTCCTCTGGCTTTGTTTCTTGTCAACGAAAATGATCGCTACAGCATTTTGCAGGGCAAATATCCTCGCAAACAAGGGTTGGAGGTCCTCCACGGTTTGTCAGAAGTACAACACTTCGTGCGCTGTAAAGGGAAGAACTGGTCCATCGCTTCCTACATTGTTGTAGAAAACAAGTCGAATTTATCCTTAACACTCCTCAGATTGAATAAATTTCCCCAATCATGCTGCGTAATCCATCTGCCAAAAGCATCCACTTTACTAGGTAAAGTCTGATCTTGGAAGTATAAGGACGGTGTAATGGTCACTGGTGCCAATTTTAAGTAATTGTTTAGGTGGCGAAAACAATTTGGGCTTATTCGTAAGGCACCAGTCCAAAGTGCCAGAGTCCCAGACCCCCTTGAGATATCAATTGAGTTGACTGGAAAAAAAATCGACTACAAAACCTTGCAAAGTGAGTGGAAAGAGCAAACAAGAGGAAAGAGGATGTTCACAGGGTTCGTCTTTTGGCCCTCTTTTGTGGAATTTATTTCAAAACGATCTCCTATTACACACAGAATCAGATAACTTCTCTATCTATGCAGATGATCTCCAAATTTATCCCGGAGACTTCATCAATAAGACTGTTCAAGATCTAAAGAACGAGACAATTCTATTTTGAATTGAGCGGAAGTGTAAAATCATGTCAAACGAGGAAAAAAAAGGAAATTTTTTTTTATGTCAAATATAACACGTGGTAATGTGAATTTTTTTCTTGTTAAACCCAAAATCTCCCACAAGCAAAAATCTTTCTCTGTTAAAACCCGAAAAAACAAGGTAATTTTTTTAGAATGATGGGCATACATGACGTACCATCCATAAAGTGTCCTCCGACATACATGACCTATGGATGACCTATTAACCCGGAGACACTTTATGCATGGGCATACATGACGTATTACCCCGGAGACACTTTATGCATGGGCATACATGACGTATTAACCCGGGGACACTTTATGCATGGGCATACATGACGTATTAACCGGGGACACTTTATGCACGGGCATACATGACGTTTAACCGGGGACACTTTATGCATGGGCATACATGAAGTAATAACCCGGGGACACTTTATGCATAAGCATACATGACGTACCAACATGGGGATACTTTATGCACGGGCATACATGGCGTATCAACCCAGGGACACTTTATGCACGGGCATACATGACGTACCAACCCGGGGACCCTTTATGCATGGGCTTCGGATTACCTCCTTATACAGGGCGTCTCGTGGCTTATCAAACTAGAGTTTGTATGAAATCTTAAAATTTCGTTTATGGTCGTTGTAGCCTGAATCTGTTCTTTATAATTCATGAAAACAATCTCAGTATATATGTCTTTTGAAAGACACTTGTAGTGTGGAAATCCGAAAGTTCGTAGCGGCTTTACAGCGGTTCTAAGTGGGTGAGAATCCCATGAATTTACTGTAATTTTAGCCGTGTCTGTAATGAAAAAAAAGCTAATTGTAATCGAAATGACTATGTTTTGTCTAGGACAGTGTGCGATTAAACCATTAAAATCGAACCCATTTCGTTAGAAATTTTCTTGATATTG
>NW_027179865.1:22500-25000 GCF_036669925.1 Montipora capricornis
CCCTTATGGGTTTCTGCTACATTGCTATCTCCAACTTCCCTGTATTCAGTTTTGGAAGGAAATTTTGCGTCCCCATAGAGAAACCGACGGCAAGGAAATGTGCAGCACTTGAAGAACGATCGTTTTTTTAAATAACTTATTGATGTCAATAACCCCAAGGGTTAGGAAAGCCATAAAAATACAAGAAAAAGAAGAAAAATCAGTAATCAACCCAACAATTTATTACTTTCACTGATATTTTTTTTTACAAATATTATCTTAAATATAAATAAGGTAAGAAGGTGACATACATGCCCATCGTGACCAATGAGTATCTTAAATACCTAACTGACTCTCTTTTAAAGAGCACATTATTACACTCCTTATGGCTTTGCATAAGTTAATAAATAGTCTGACTTAAATTAATTTTACCTCGTGTCTTAAATATCTAACTGACTCTCTTTTAAAGAGAACATTATTACACTCCTTATGGCTTTGCATAAGTTAATAGTCTGACTTAAATTAATTTTACCTCGTGTTTTTTAGAGGAATTCTGAAACATCTCCTGTAAGTGGTGATGACTCAGTTTGCCTTGATAATTTACATTGATTAAACCAGTGCGCATCGATTCAAATTCCTAACAATTTATACACAGGTAAAACTCCTAAATAACATCATATTACAAACCAATTGTGATCGTTTAAGAACCCATTGGCTTTTGCGTGGTAAGGTTCCAGTTTTGCAATAAAAAAACCCAAAATTCCAACGAAATTATAAACTTCCCGAATAAATAATCTGAAATCTTGAACGACTTGACGCAATTTCAAGTAAATACCATGGGCTTGAATTTTCAACTTCGCCCTGCCCTGGAACCAAATTGCGCGAACCCGAACTCGAGTCTTGTCCTAATCCTTCTAGTACTTACACACTTATCTCTGGAAGAAATTTGCAACAAAAGCTAGCTCTATCTTTCTCAGTTTAAGCTTTTTGTCGATGTTGTTAAAAAACTTCTTTTGTAATTAAGGATTTTAGCTAATGATTTATTCGTAGTTGGGCATAACTTGTGTAACAGGCACCTTTGAAAAAGCGATGACTAAGCCTTGCAAGAACAGGTGGTAGGTATAAATACGAAATTTCCTGAATCGTTAAACTTCGCATGATGTGATAATTCACATGCGCATGCGCCAGACGCAGAGGTCGAGCTGCAGTTTGGAAAAAATACTGTGGAACCTCTAGGGAGAGTCTTTTTGAAGTATCCTATAAGACAGCTAGGTTCTGGTGTCCTGTTTTCTCTTTTGAGTCTCCTAGATGCTGGTTGAGTAGTGGCTGTCGCACCAGGAATAGTTGCTTGGGAAGAATCACTACTTGAATCCCGTCTGAAAGTGGTCTGACTTGAAGGAGGTTCTTCGCTTGTCGATGGAAAGTAGCCAACGCCCTCGTAATGAGCATTACTGCCTTCTTTTTGCTCATCCGAAATCCATGTCTGGACCGCTTTGTCAATGCTGTCCCAGAGATCCCATTCTGATGAAACTGATTGACCACTACTCATGCTTAACAAACAAGCACCCAAAAGGAAGACAAACTAGAAAAGAAAATTAGGGAAACTTCCTTTTCATTTCACCTTAACAACCAATACATCCAGTAAGGGAATCTTTGCTGACGTCATTGGGGTTAACATGCAATTAATTTTGTTTCATTAACATACGACTTTGCTCACAGAAGATATTGTGATATTTACAAATTAACTTCAAAAGGTAAATAAAACTGGTTAAACTTAGTTAAATGTCCAATTTTAAGCCTCTTGGCTTTGTTAACGTACCAGTTATTAGCCATCAAAAACTGATAATTCTTGGGTGGCAAAGGTGTTAATGAGGATCCCATAAACTCTTTGATTTTGAATTTCCAAAGCATCGTTGCTTAGAGATTATCTGGCATATCGGATTCAAACTGCGATAGCTATTGCTAATGAGGCAAAAATTTAAACAAAGTTTCCCCTTCACAGCTTTACACAACATCTTTTTCTACAACAAGAATGCAATATCCAGCTGAGCGAGTGAGTGTAGATTAGAAAAAAAAAAAACTGAATATATTCCCATGTTGAGCCACTTCTACCTTCAGGAAATGAACGACGCGTTCTGACGAAAGCATATAATGATATTGAAATGTGTGTCGAATCGGAATAACGATGGCCCTTTTGTCCTCCGCCATTAGTCCAGTGAACGAAATTCTACCCTATCTTATCAATAAGTGTACAATGCTCTCGAGTTTTTATAATTATTGTTGTTGTTAATTAATGATTGTATTGTCTTCGTTGTTACTAAGACAATTATCTTTTGAAACTGAGAAAGAGGCCGACCATCTCAGCAGTTATAAATGTAATCGAAGGTTCCTCTATTTTGAATCTTTTTATACAATTCTCAAGTCTCGTTAAAAATGAAGCAATAATTAAGCTCACCTTTAAAACTCCCATGTTTTTTTTGTTTTGTTTCTGTAATGTCGACCGTTACAATTCTTTTATGAG
>NW_027179865.1:30000-38932 GCF_036669925.1 Montipora capricornis
TTTGTTCATCAAAATGAGGGCATGCAAGCATGAGTATACCTGCATGCACTCCTTTTAATGAACAAAACAAAGGACCAAGCCTCCTGAGTATTATCACATGATCTGTATTGGTAAAACAAAACGTACAAGCCGAAAAGGTCTACTGGTTTCCTCCGCGCTAGAAAGCGCTATATGGGACATCGCTTGAACAACCGGGGCCAGAGATATTAACGAGAAGCGCAATATTTTGATAATTAAACCTTAATATCGGTCTTCAGTCTTATCTTGCTCGATATCATTGCAAATCAGTTTTTTATTCCGCAGTCTCATGGGTCTCCAATACTGAGCTCAATTGCAAAACACGCGAACTAGTAATCTGGTCTCCTCTGGGTTTTTTTTTTTGGCCAGTATTCACGCGGTATCATAGAGAGATTCTTTATTTCCTTGTTCACTTTTTGCTTGAATTATTTGAATACTTAGGAAAAATACTTAGGAAAAATACGGTTAACTACGTTACTGTACGAGATTAATTCAAATAAACATGTTCACCCTGGTACAACTAGAAGAACTACGTTTTTAGCAATGGCTCGTTGAGTGGCTGATGAGAGAACTCGGAAATCGGAAGTCGGAAGTTAGAGTTGGCGCCAGGTGACACGTAACACGGAGCCCAATTCAGTGTTGATCAACAAATTTTACGCAATCAGTAAAGCGCAAAAGTTTATGCTCAGGAAAGCATGGAATTTATTAAAAGTGGGGATCTTGCTGTGAAACCTCAGTTTTGGATTATTTTACATAATGTAAAACCTTTTGTAGCCAGTTTATGAGGTTAAAATTTTTGAAAAATTTGATATTTGGTATACACATTTGATGTCGTTTAAAGTGCTACTATGAATTTTTCTTGGGATTTCAAAATTATGCTAACTAAACAGTAACTGATCGAAGTTTTAAGTCTTGATTTCAAAAAGACACCTGTTTATTTTAACTGGAATTTTCCTGTTTAATGGTCTGCCATTACTAACGATCGAGGAGAAAATGACGTCAAAGACTCATATCAATAGTAAGAATGCAATGCCTGTGTACGCGGTTGAATTAATATATATGCAGCACGGTAGTTCCGGGCTTTCAGTTTTAAACTCGCGTTTTGCATATATAATAAGCTGCGTTTCAAGACGCTGAAATTGAGTAAAGGACGTCACTTTTCTCTAAATCCAACTCTCTGAGGTCCAATCGGTCTGAATAGAACGTGAATATGAAGGAAATGCATTACCATGGCCACAAAAATAGGCTACTTGAGCTAAACCCCTTCACATCTGAAGTAGGGCTCAAGTGTACTTAAGGTCTACTTACTATGCTAGCATGAACCCACCTAATATTGCGTTGTTATCGCTTTTTTAAGTTACTATTTTCAATAACACTTCGTGCTGTAACACTGCTGAGATAGGCAACAGAGAAACTAAATAGGCGAACATTGCGAAGCGACATTTATTTGATACAGCAATCGTTTAAACTTAATATTAAATTACAGACGTCTGGGTTGCCTGTGGTACTTTTTACACATAAACAAAGGGCACTGATAGTTGACTATGAGTTGGGAATCGGAACAAAAAGCCTAGGAATCCAATTAGTATATGTACTCCTGGTAACAATGGAAGAAGCAGGCAAGAGGATCGAGCTCAAATGCAGTATATTTCTCATCATACCAAGAGCTGCTCAGTCCGGAAACGAAATACTACTTAGTTTTTGTTTTTCCTCAGAAACGAAACGTATCTTCTATTTTGACATCAGGGTGAACTATTTACACAATGAGGTTAAGTGGCCAATCAAAAAAGGGTTAGTAATAAAAAATCTAAACATCTATGACTGCAAAAGCAATCTTAAGTGAACCTGAATAATCGCAAATCATAATGCTGACAAACACAAAAGCGAAGGAAATGGTTAATAAATATGACGTTTTTTACTATCTGAATGATTTTGGGTTAGATTAAGGCAATATATTGTTGAAAAAATCTTCGTGTTAATGAGTAATGTAAACAATCTTCCAATGAATAAGCAATGAATTGGGTGAACCAGGAGCCCGTTAAAGAAATATTGTTGGCTTCCCAAATAAACTCATTTTCTACTAGAATGACTAAACAAATATTTTCTGATGTGCAAAACTATGGCTACATTTAATCATTTGCAAGATAGATCTCTTGAAATACAAAATGGTTAAAACTTCTTGTCAACTCGCAAATAAAATATCAACCCACATATGTAAATTTGTGAAGTTCGAACATGATCAATTCCAAAAAAACAAAAAAAATCTCACAAAAACCTTTTCCAACCAAAACGTTTATTAAAACAAACAAAATTGAAAAAAAATTCCCATTTTAATTGCGTGCGTTCGAACAAGCAACACACACCGTGTCAAAAGTACACGCAACAAAGACCCTCTGTACAAGCAGGTAGGGTAACCCTAACCCTAACCCTAAACCCTAAACCCTAAACCCTAAACCCTAACCCTAACCCTAAACCCTAACCCTAAACCCTAACCCTACTGCTAGGGTTACCCTGGTAGGAGGCTTAAAGATAGCCCGGGTTTACAAGCAAAATTTCACAGGTAGGGTTACCCTACCACCCGGGACAACTTTGTGTAGTTGGTAACCGCCAGCATCGCAAACACAGTGGAAACCACTGAAACGTTGTCCCGGGTAGGTGAGTTGTCCCTAGCAGAGCGTTTACTAGGCAGCTAGGGTAACCCTAGCACTCAGATAGGGTTACCCTAGCGCCAGGGTAACCCTAGCTGCCTTGTAAACACATCGATGGAAAAAAGAAGAAATGTGTGAGCGCTAGGGCAACCCTCTTGCTATGGTAACCCTAGCTCTAGGTTTACCCTCCCTCCTT
Source organism: Montipora capricornis (assembly GCF_036669925.1). NCBI lineage: Eukaryota > Metazoa > Cnidaria > Anthozoa > Scleractinia > Acroporidae > Montipora > Montipora capricornis. Next base: position 32,863 of record NW_027179865.1, read on the forward strand.
GTAAACAGGGCCTCAATAAATTTCCTCAAATTTCCCATGCCGCCGGTAGTCGGCACTTTAAGTGCACTTGCCGGCGATTATTCACCAAAGAAAAAGATGTCACGCTTTGATCGGGGAAGATTTTGGTCACGTGTTAGGCAAGGGGTTCTTGGTAGATGTAACAGTACACACACGCAAAGCGCGGAAGGAAGAAAAGTGATTGATGAAATGGAGATACTCTAATAATCACGTGTCGCGTGTCTCGGTTTGCGGGTAAATTGTCGCGCGTCCAGTGTAAATTGTCGTGGGTCCAGAAAAAGGAAAAAAAATTATTGAACTTTTATTTACAACCTTTTCAATAACAATAACAACAGCAACAAAAAAATAGTTTGAAAATTAATGTATGGTTAGTTTCTATAACTATGTTTTGCTCTGATGAGCATTTCTTTTTAAGTGCCTATGAAGTGAAAATTTTTATTACGTATTTTTAAAGCTTGTTGTCCCTTGACAACTCGTTTTTTTCGAGCTCTTTAGAACGTAAATACGGCCTAATTGGTATGCACAACGCGAATTTGACTATCTGAAAGCCAAAAACTCTCGTGCTACATACTAATTAAGCATTCAATTTATACTCGACCCGCGACCCTCGGAACGCGACAATCAGATTATCTCGATGGAATGTGCCATTTCTGTCACACGTGAATCAGCTAAGTCGGTGAAGGTATCGACATTGGAAAGCTGGAAAACGACACGAATATCTCACAATTGATTCATCAAATTCGATACGATCCTACCATCGCTGCCTTTCAAATTCGCGATACCGATGATTAGATTGATTTTTCGAATAGCAGTTGTCATGAATAGACGAGTTCACGCTCTTGAGTGCATCATGGGTAATCAGGGCAAGATGAAGAGAAATTCAAAGGTTTGTAAGGAAGTTCAAAACGATGAAAAGTATTCATGATATGCAATTTTGGGTTAAATTATTTTCCAAAACAGAAGATATGCGTTCAAAGGTGCGGAAAAAGAAATTTGTAGAGAATGGCTATTGCAGGAATTATTTTATCAAAAGGAGTTTCTGCCATACATTTCCTGTAATTCCAAAGGCACAAAATTACAGAGAATGTATGGAAACAAAAAAGCAATATTTAGGAATTACAAAAAATGGATACCAAGTCTAGTTCATCTCAGTTGTGAACATGTACTGATTTGTTTGGTTTATGAAGGCTTAAGTCTGTAAAGTAGAGTCGTGTACAGTATATTTGGTTTTGAATTTCCATACAAACCTTTGAATTTCCCGCCATGTTGCCCTGATTACCCATGATGCAATCAAGAGCGTGAACTCGTCTATTAAGTTGATATTGTTTCCTGTGCATTCATTGTTTAACTCCTTTATGTACTGTAATAAACTAGTAATAGATTTCACCACATCTGCCCCCGCTTAAGGTAATATGGATGGCAGTTGATGTGTTTTCCAATTAATATGTGCTACAAAGATGCAAGGAAAGGACAGCCAAAGACAAACGGCCATTTAGTTTCAATTTCTATCAACGTTTATTTCATACGCTATCAATTGAAAAGCAATTTACATAATTATGGAAAATGCCTTGAGAATATGATAGTAAAACAGGAACAGGAACATTAACTAGAAGGAAACATTCCGTCGTCATCTTTCGCCGTCATCTTTTTTATCTACGTGGTTCTTTCCACGGTTCCTAGAAAAACCATAAGATAGGAACAAAACTCGGTTATTATATTTGGATTATTATTATTATTATTATTATTATTATTACTATTATTATAATTATTATTATTATTATTATTATTATTATTATCTATGAATAACTGTTGTAAATATGATCGAAGATTGTTTGAAAATATTGATACTGAGACTACTCCGGCTTTGAGTCTGTCGCCTCAGTCTGTTTCTGACAAATCGTCGCCGCTGTTTCTGATTTGTGCCAGAAAATCGATTTCTGACCCAGGCAATATGACTTTCTACTGCGAGATTTTTTTTAGGCCAGCCAGCTGGAAAACAGCCTGCAGTACAGTAGTACAGAGCGGCTTTTTTGTGGAGCGGTTTCGTAGAGTACTCCTGTTATCAGCCGACTACCAGCAAGCCCAAACGGGGTTTATTTATTTTATAGCCCTCCCATTAATTTTCATATCGCGCAAAAAGCCGCTCGTAAAAAGCCAGTGTTGATCTGATGGAGATGCTCCGTATTTTTTCGATGCACTGCTGTAAATTTGATTAGAAAGAAAGCGTGTCTGTTTTCAAGAAAACAAAACAAATCATTTTAATTGTCACTGCGAGTCGAAAACTAGAAAACAAGGCGCATTTTTGCTTACTGAAAAAGAAATTTCAACCATAAAAGACAGAATGTGCAAAGTCTGGATGACAGTGTTTTCAAGCTGTTCAAGTCCCATTGGAATTTTTCTCTCCTTCGAACGGTTGGTTTATTTTGTAATTAGTAAGCAAAGTTTATTAAATTCTCATTAAATGACTCAGTTTAAGTTCGAGTGGGATTAAATCTCCAAAGAGAGAAACGACCGCCGGAAATACGTCTGCATTCGAAGGCTAGCTCATAACTTTCTTCATCTTCAAAGACGTTGACAGCAAATTTTGTTGACTTTCTTGCACTTTCCGGAACAGCCTTTGCGATCAGCTTTTTAATGTCACTATAACTAGACCCCGGAAACGAGTTTGTTTTTCTTCCATGTAAAATGAGATTCTTCTGCTCCCTTTTTCCTCTGGCTTTGTTTCTTGTCAACGAAAATGATCGCTACAGCATTTTGCAGGGCAAATATCCTCGCAAACAAGGGTTGGAGGTCCTCCACGGTTTGTCAGAAGTACAACACTTCGTGCGCTGTAAAGGGAAGAACTGGTCCATCGCTTCCTACATTGTTGTAGAAAACAAGTCGAATTTATCCTTCACACTCCTCAGATTGAATAAATTTCCCCAATCATGCTGCGTAATCCATCTGCCAAAAGCATCCACTTTACTAGGTAAAGTCTGATCTTGAGGTATAAGGACGGTGTAATGGTCACTGGTGCCAATTTTAGGTAATTGTTTAGGTGGCGAAAACAATTTGGGCTTATTCGTAAGGCACCAGTCCAAAGTGCCAGAGTCCCAGACCCCCTTGAGATATCAATTGAGTTGACTGGAAAAAAATCGACTACAAAACCTTGCAAGTGAGTGGAAAGAACAAACAAGAGGAAAGAGGATGTTCACAGGGTTCGTCTTTTGGCCCTCTTTTGTGGAATTTATTTCAAAACGATCTCCTAGTACACACAGAATCAGATAACTTCTTTATCTATGCAGATGATCTCCAAATTTATCCCGGAGACTTCATCAATAAGACTGTTCAAGCATCTAAAGAACAAGACAATTCTATTTGAATTGAGCGGAAGTGTAAAATCATGTCAAACGAGGAAAAAACAGGACAATTTTTCTTATGTTAATATAACACATGGTAATGTGATTTTTTTCTTGTTAAACCCAAAATCCCCACAAGCAAAATCTTTCTCTGTTAAAACCCGAAAAAACAAGGTATTTTTTTTAGAATGATGGGCATACATGACGTACCATCAATAAAGTGTCCTCGGACATACATGACCTATGGATGACCTATTAACCCGGAGACACTTATGCATGGCATACATGACCGTATTAACCCGGAGACACTTTATGCATGGGCATACATGACGTATTAACCCGGGACCACTTTATGCATTGCATACATGACGTATTAAACCCCGGGGACCCGTGATGCACGGGCATACATGACGTTTAAAAACCCGTGGACACTTTATGCATGGGCATACATGAAGTAATAACCCGGGGACACTTTTATGCATTATTCAATACATGACGTTCCAACCCGGGGACACTTTAATGCACGGCATAGATGACGTAGCCAACCCGAGGACAACACTGTTATGCACTGGCATACATGACGTATCCACCCGGGGGACACTTTATGCACGGGCATACCTGCCTTACAAACCGGGGACGCTTTATGCACACGGGCTTCCGGATTACCTACTTATACAGGGCGTCTCGTGGCTTATCAAACTAGAGTTTGTCTGCAATCTAAAATTTTCGTTTGTGATGCGTTGTAGTCCTTAATCTGTTCTTTATAATTCATGAAACACTCCTCAGATATATTTCTTTTTACAAGACACTTTTCGTGTGGAAAACCGAAAGTTTGTAGCGGCGTTACAGGCGTTCTAAGTGGGTGAAATCCCCATGCATTTACTGTAATTTTTTAGCCGTGTCTGTAATGAAAAAAAAGCTAACTGTAATCGAAATGGCTATGTTTTGCGTCTAAGACAGTGTGGCGATTAAACCATTACAAATCGAACCCATTTCGGTTACAAATTGTTTTTGATATTGTTTACTGGGTCCGCTTTGACTGAGGATTTTTAGACCCTGTGGACTTTGAATAGGCGTCCGTGTCCGCCTACGGGAAGTTAAATAGGTAGTGTTTTAGAGAAGAATTCGACGATACCGCGGGTTTGTGTCCGCCTTCGGGAGGTGTCCGTTTACGGCGATGTCTGTCCACTGGATGTGTGCTCAAAGCGCGGTTTTTCTTCTCATTGGTTGAACAAACTTCACTAGGACATTTTTAAACCACTCACGACAGCGTATAACAATTGCAATCGGGCGTAATAACCATTTCCGGTGAGTGTGCATATCGATCGCCTCCTCATTCAAAGCGAGTCTAAGGGCAATTTTTGTGATGGTAATTAGTTCTACTTATTACATATGAATGAAAACTAATTTTCATTTCATTATTTCCCAAGTATTGAAACACTTGTCTACTGAGTTGATCTCTAAATACGTAAACACACTTTTGCAAACTTTTTTTATTTTCAGAGTTTTTAACACCAAGTATGTCCCGCAATACACAACTGCGTGGTATCGCATTTTTGGTCAAAGACGACCGGGGCATGCGGGAGTCAGGTCGCGTATTTATTGTGACAATAACCGAAAGTCGCTACCTACCAAATGATTTCCTCCTTGTCTTTAATACAGGTTCGAGCCCTTCTCGTCGCCAGAGTCCTTTTTCCTTTTGGATGCCAAGAACAAGAGGTCTGGCCACAGCCAAAGTACAGGAAGTCCACAAATCATTCACGGACTTCCGACGCTTCTGCGCAGTCTCAAAAATTTGAAACATTGGGAGTTAACGCAGGGACGACGCCGTCGCCAACGTGAACGTCGTCTAAAATATTATTTCCTGTTACTGTAAATAATTCTGTGACAACTCCAAGCCGTGTCCTAAATGGAGAGTGTTGTATCAGAATTGCAGGAATAAAACGTGGTATGAACTATATGGTTCTTTGGAAGAAAATTTAAAATGTTTTCGTCGCGTTTCCCCACGTCCTCTACAAACCCTCAAATTTGGTCAATTCACGTCCGTTGTCAAGACGAGGACGACAAAGAAATGTGCCCAATGCACAACGCACGTGCAGGGAGTGCAGCACCTATGTCCTTGTTCATTACGAGCCCATTGTTTTGTGGCGTTCTCGGTAGCCGTCTTCGTCGCCTTGCGTACGCTCCCTAATAACGGTCGTCAACGGTCCTCAACGGGTTACAATCTATTCGACTGCCACATATTTTTGCTGTGGCCAGAATCCGTGTTCTTGTTGCTGACTAACGAAAAAAAAATTATGGAAATAGCATTTAATAGGCCATTTCCGAGTTCACGTCTGGCCTCCTCTTCAATAGCGAGTCGAAGTGCGACGTTTGTTCCTTATGAAAATTATTTTCCATTCATATGTAAAGTAGAACCAATAACATCACACAAAAACGTTGCACTTAGACTCGCTTTGGGAAGAGGAGGCAGACATGAACTCGGACATAGCAATTGGGTCAATCAGCGTTGATATACATTGAAATAAATAATAAAATAAATAAAATATACATAATTACAATGCAATTTGTTAAGTAACGTTTAATCCTAAGGATTCTAAATTACATGTCTATAAATAACGATAATTTTTTTTAGGTAGACCCTAGTCATATTAAGTATTAGTTGTATTTTTTCTAGTTTAGGAAAAGAAGGACCAGGTGATGACACGATGAAA